>NC_134685.1:2455000-3055000 GCF_024713945.1 Dermatophagoides farinae | reverse complement strand
AACAAAGTTGTTGTAATAATATATTTATTAACCTTGATGGATAAAATCCAAAGACAAGTTTGTCGCGCGCGCGTAAAATTTTTTTTTTTTTGTTTTGTTTTGTTTCTGGTTATTATTGATTTATTTAAGCATGATATATGTCGGTCTTATTTGTTGTTGTGTTTAAAATAAACTTGTTGCTGTAGTTTATATATACACACAATGGGTTTATTCATCATCATCATCATCATTCATTTGTATTAAAATCGAAATGAAAAAAAAATGTCATCATCTGATTAATAATAAAATAACCACTGACTTGTTTAGACGTTGCGCCCTCTCACTGTCTCTTTATCATTAAATGGATGGATATATACGTGATTTTGTTTTGTATTCAGAGAAATAAAAAAAATTTATGCTGATGATTGAAGTTGATGATGATTTTGATCCACTGAGGAAAGAAAAAAAAATAACATAAACATTTCACTTGTTATTATATTCTCAAATGAATATAGATTTGATTTTGTTTTCAATTATGGAAAATTGTTTTCATCTCATGTGTATAATAATAAATGAACATTTGAATGTGTGATAATTTGTTTTTTTTCAAATTTATTTCATTTTTCTTGTTGCGAAATTTTTTTTTACGAAGGTACATCATGCTGGTTTGTGTGTGTGTGTGCCTGTGGAATACACACATGCAGCAAATCATGCTTTGGATCGAATTTTTTTTTTCGAAAATCACATGACCGTAATTGTTGTTGATTTGTTTTTGATTGTGGTCATAATGTTTACGTTTTGTTTGCAAAAAGTTTATTTTCATACCAAAATGATTGATAATAAGCAACGCAACGTAAGGTTGTAGTTAAATGGTTATCATCAATATATTTTTTATTGTGACTACAATTTTTTATCATTTACGTTTTACCTCATATATGAACGGTAATCTTTTTTTTTTTTTTGGGCGAAGCCAAATCGGTTGATGTGATATTTTGTGTGTGTGTGCATTTGTGTGTCTTTTTTGAGCATTGATTTTTTTTGGGTTTGTTTTTTTTGTTTGTTTGTTGCCATTTGATTTATAATCATCATCATCATCATCATTGATTGCTACCAATGTAATTCTGATTTTTTGTCAAGTGAAACGCGACATTTTTTGTTTTCTTTCCGTTTTCTCTATGTATTGTTCGAGGAGCCATCAAATCATTGATCAATAGAACAAATTTAATTTAAAATTTGCTGCAATAATAAATCCATTGAAAAGAATTTTCGTGCAAACAAAACAAAACAAAACAACAATGATTTTATTGGAATTCAATAATCGAATAATTGAAGATGTTCTTCGTTTGAAAATTTCTGAATATGAGTAAGTTTTTGTTTTTGTTTTCGTTTGTTTGTTTTACTTTTAAAATTTGATCTTTTGTTTTGCGTTTGAAAAAAAAGGAAAAACAATAAAGCCGATTCCGTAGAGGTAAAAGTTGCCGATTTCGATGGTGTACTGTATCATATTTCCAATCCGTGTTTGGATAAAACGAAAATTCGTATCAGTATTTCATTGAAATTCTATAAAGAATTACAACAACATGGTGCAGATGATCTATTGAAACGTGAATATGGTGATTTTTTGTTGAAACCACCGGAAAAGGGTTATAATGTTACATTATTATATGATCTGAATAATTTACCAACGGATAAAGAATCATTGATAGAGAAGGCATCATTATTGAAACGTAATTGTTTTGCATCGGTATTTGAAAAATATTTTGAATTCCAAGAAAACGATATACAAGA
Source organism: Dermatophagoides farinae (assembly GCF_024713945.1). Classification (NCBI taxonomy): domain Eukaryota; kingdom Metazoa; phylum Arthropoda; class Arachnida; order Sarcoptiformes; family Pyroglyphidae; genus Dermatophagoides; species Dermatophagoides farinae. The sequence goes on along the minus strand of NC_134685.1, from coordinate 3,053,233 downwards.
CACAAAACGTGCTGTTATCCATTATCGTGATGATGAAACAATGTATGTTGAATCACAAATAGATCGTGTTACGGTCATATTTAGTACAACATTCAAAGATGAAGATGATATTGTTCTTGGCAAAGTATTTATGCAAGAATTTAAAGAAGGTAGAAAAGCATCACATACAGCACCACAGGTATTATTTTCACATCGTGAACCACCACGTGAACTACAGGATACGGATGCACGTGTTGGCAATAATATTGGTTATATTACATTTGTACTATTTCCACGTCATACATGTAAATCGAATCGAGATAATACGATTAATTTAATACACACATTTCGTGATTATCTTCATTATCATATAAAATGTTCAAAAGCATACATTCATTCACGTATGCGTGCAAAAACATCGGATTTTCTTAAAGTATTGAATCGTGCACGTCCAGAAAAGATTGAAAAAGAAAAACGAAATATTAAGTAAGTGAACAAAATATATCAATCAATCAATCAAACATATTTATTGGTTTTTATTTATTATTTTTTTGCCAAAAAAAACTAGGGGAAAAATCATGAACATCCGTTAACCAAACAACATGTGGAATATCAAATGAAATGATGGCATGAAAATGGTAACAGCAATAATAATAATAATTTTATATTTCACAGAATCACAGAATATTCATCATCATTTTTTTTAAAAAAATTATTGTTTTTCGCATGGAATGAAAAATTGTTTGTTTTCATTATTTTATTCTCCTACTACTAAGTTATTATTATTACCATTCAGTTTCTAAATTGATCGATAATCAAAATAAAAAGTTTTCGTTTCTATTTAATTGAAATAAAAAAACAAAAATGAATAATGGTCAGTGTTTTGTTTTTCTTCCGAATTCGATTCGATCAATGACATTTTTCCATTCACTCATTGATTTCAAAGTTCAAACACCTTTTTTTCAATTTCAATCACTCGAATCGAATGATTTTTGATCATTTTTTGTTGTTGTTTTTGACTGATATTTGCAATGGTTGGCAGAAAAATTTTCTTTTTCAACCACCAACCATAATTCAGCGACACCTCATCATTATTTGATTGAACCGGCCGGTATTTTTTTTTCTCAATGATGGTGATGGTGATTTTTTTAAATTTGAAATGAATATAAATCACACTCACACACACACACACATATGTAAATTATCATCATCATCATCATTATTATGACGTTGACAAAAAAATTTTTTTTTTTCGCGATATATATCGATGATAAGATTCCAAGATGATGATGATCAAAATTAAATCATCATAAATAAATATTCAATTCAATTCAATTTGGAAATGGGAATTTTATTTATATTTTCTTAGTGCTTGATATGATATTCATCAGTCGTCAGATTTTCTTTTTTTTCAATTTTCAAAAGAAAAAACAAGCACAATCATCATCTTCGGAGTCGTTGGACATTTTTTCTTTTCTTTTTTTTGCAACAAAAAAAAAAATTTTATCTCAATCTCACAGACAAAAAAAAAAATTTTTTTTAGATAAATTAAAAGAGAAGAACCGGCAATAACAAGTTTTATTCCTAGATAAAATGATGATGATGATGATGTAATCACACATTGACCGCATGAGAAATTTATATATGCATATGCATAATATATAAATCGATGGTAAGTGGTATGTACTGATGATAATGTTGATTGATTGATGCTCTATGTGTGTGGTTGTTGTCAGGATGAAAAGAAAAAAAATTTTTTATTCTTTAATCATCATATTGGCTGGTAAGCAAAATTATTAATGATGATGATGATGATGATGATCATGGTAGAGAAGAAGAAGAAATTGAACCAAATTTTTTTTTGAGTTTGTGTCCTCGATATCAAATTGAATAAATTCTTGAATTGTGCCCATTTTATATCGTTCAACCGTAACTATTTTTTTTTTTACATTCGGTTCATTGCATTCAAATGAAATGATGATTGGCCACCAAGAACAAGGACACAAGATAGACGAATGCCATTGTCATGGCCATGAGAATTTTTTTTTTTTTTTTGCATTGGACCTTGGAATATTCTGTGATTGATTTGAATCATTTCATTTCAATTGGAGGACATATTGAGTGATGAGCTGGTTTTTCCATCTATTTATACATTCTTATTGAATTTTTTTATAAAAAGAAAAGATTTTTTTTTTCTGGCGATGATGATGATGAATATGATGATGATGTTTTTTTTTCGCCAATTTATCTATTGATTACATTGATTGGCATTGTGGTATTTGTTGATTTTTTTTCTCATTGATCGAACTTTGATCGATCAACCATTAAGAAAATGTTTATTGATCAATGTATGGTTTCAGCACGCGTTTTGATTGAAGGAAATAACAAATATGAAACAAAAAAAAAATTATCAAAATATCACACACACACAATCATGAACGTCATTGATATCAGGCGAAAAACATTTTTCTCGGTACTTTGATTATTCGTTTCATTTAGATATATACCAAATATTTTTATGGTATTTCGTTTATTTTGGCACACACAAATACACGGTTGATAAATCAAGCGCGCAATGAAAAAAATAATGAGAGCAACAGAAACAAAATCAGCGTATATAAAAAAGAATGGCCAAATTTTGTCAAATATCACATTTATAATAATAATTTCATTTGATTAAATTCATCAATTTCAGTGATCATCATCAACATCATTAGCATCAGAAATCCAAAATCATAAACATCATTAGCATCAGAAATCCAAAATTTCGAATAAAATTTTTCCATACGTATTTTGTGTATGTGTATTCACGCATTATACATGTATATGCACACATATTCCTTCTTTGTCGGATAAACTGTGACATTTCATTTCATCATTTTTTTAACATTCGAGATTTAAATTCATAAATAATAATAATAGAAAAATGTCAACCTGAACCAAAAAAAAAAAAAAAAAAGATGACTAAATCAATCATCAACGGTATATACTGAAAACAAGTAAGCAAGCAACCAGCAAGCAACAATTGTCATCGTCATCATCATTGTCATTGAATGTAAAAAAAAACCATCACCATCATGATGATGATATGTTCATCATCATCAATTACAATGAAAATGATTACTTGCTACACAGCTACCCTAAAATTGTTTGTTGTTTTTTTTTCATTGTTGAATTGACAATTTTTTTTTCTTGTTATTGATTTCAATTTGATTGATTTGTTTGTTTATTACATCCAAATCAATCAATGTACAATGAAATGGTTCGATTTTTAATATCAAATATATATAATCATTATTATTAACCGGAAAGTAAGTAAGTAATAATAATAATAATAAAGAAAATAAAAAAATGATATCATCATAAAGTTTTTTTTTTTTAATCATCATCGTTGTAATAATAATCTTGGCAACAAGTATCACCCGGTTTTTTTTTCGATATATTCATTTTTTTTTTCAATCTTTCAGTGCATGTATACATTTAGTGTATGCTGTGTGCTACACACACACACATTCTTTATTTTGCCACAACCTGAAATGGCACACCAAAACCACCACCATGATCATGATGATGATCATCATCATCATGTATGGGTAAACGAATGATTTTCTTCTTCATTTTTTTTGTGTGTTGCTATTCGCCTCCTTAAATCATCTGCCAAGTTACAAAAATGTGTGTTGTGGATAATGATCAAGAAGAAAGCAAAAAAAAAAAATTAGAAGGTTCAGCCATTTTGTACATGATGATGATGATGATGATCATAATCATTTAACTTAAACAATTTATATAGAAAAAAAAAGATTACAAGCCGGCATTTTGAAAAGATTCACGCCTATTTGTTCATTGTTTGCCAATGAATTCATCATCAACAGTTTAATTCACTTTGATTCAATTTAGTAAATTCAGACACACAAACACACGGTGAATGTATGTCTGCTTCGTTTGGCTTTTTTGTTTCGTCTATATATACATCGACCACTATCCATCCATCCATCCACAATATAATAATTTATTCCAGACTTTTATTTCGAATCTCGACTGTTTCGTTTCGTTTTTTTTTGTTGTTCAACTGTGAAGAATCCATTCATTCATTCATTCATTCATTCAATTCGATTGAACACGTGCTTCACGGCAAATCATTGTTTTTCTTCAATCGCTGTGCGTTTGAAGATTTTTTTTTGTTTGTTTGAATTTAAATTTTTTTTTGCTGTTATTATTGACCACTTACCAATAATATTCTGTTGGATAGTCTGATTTTTTTTTTCATTACAATTTTTATATTCTATATAAACAATGAAGAATCTATTATTATTGTCGAATAATAATAATAATCAAAAAACATACATGATTGATGATTGTCATAATGATCTTCATGAAGATTTTAATTATTGCCAATTTATCTGTATGAAACAACAACAACAAGAATCGATTACTTTGATTGCTAGTGTTGCTGCTATTGCCACTGCCACTGCCAATGGTTCAAACATTTGGTTTGTAGATCATTCCTAGGGAAAAACAACAAAGGTAAGTTGCATTTTTGTTTGTTGTTTTGTGAATTCTGTATTTTTTTTCTCATTGAAAATTGTTATTCTGTAGAATTGAAATATAAAGAATTTGTCGAGGTTAGAATTTTCGTTTTTTTTATTCGTTCGTTTGATGTTTGCAGTGTTCTAAATTTAGAATTTTCAATGATGAATTTATCTATTTAGAGACAATGAATGAGAGAGAGAGAGAGAGAGAGAGAACTTCGAATTCTATTACCAACAACACTGGCTTGTTTGTTTTGTTTTGTTCAGTGAAAAATAAAGTTTGGCCGAATTTGGAAAATTTTCAATTTATCAAATTTTTTTTTTCATTCTTATCATTTTTTTTTAGTCAAAATCAATTTGTTTGATTTGGTTTTTTTCCTATAGTCTCTTGAGATGTGGAAAAATTTTTGATCTGGTGATCGATAGTATTGATTTTTTTTATATAAAATAATGATGATGATCTGTCGACCTTTGTGCTTTTTTTCGAATTTTATTCATTTTGTTTCCATTGGGTTAATATGGGCGTTTACTATTTACATCCCACCACCGTTTGAGTCAAATTGAGAAATTGTTTGTTTCCGTTTTTTTTGACATGTGATTTTTTTTTTTGGTTTCTGATAATTTTCAATGGAAAAAACTTTGTCACTAAAGACAAAATTTGATCCGAATCTAGTTCATTCATTCATTCAGTCATCATCATCATCACGTCACATAATTATCATCATCATCATATTATCATCAAGTGATAAAACGAAAATGAAAAATAAAAACATTCGATTTTTGTTCACAATCGAATGTACATTTTTCACATCATCATCATGTGATTAAATATCACCAATTTCCGTGATGCTTAGAGGTTTTAAAATTTTAATTTTTCAAAAAAAAAAAAAAAATAAACAAACGAAAAAAAAAATTTGAATTTTCAAGAAAAAAAAACAAATCGCCGGTACTATTTTCATCCAGTGGCCGTGAAATAAAAAAAAAACAAACAAAATTACCGATTCCATATATTGATGATGACCTAAATTGATGTCATTTTGTCAACATTAAAAAAATAAATGAATAAATGAATGGGAAAGCGAAAATGAAAAATTTTTGCTGAAAAATCCCATCAAATCAATCAATCGATCAAATCAATGGTGATAAGAAAGAACGAAAAAAAAAAAAATTTTCTCATTCATTTCCTCGTAACAAAATGCATGAGAATTTTCCATTCATTCCATTTTGCATTCAATCAACCTCGATCGATATGCGTTCAATGTACAAAAATTTTTTGGATTTTTTTTTGTCCCTGATACCATTGGTTTCGAATGAAATTCATTTCATTTTAGTGCAATTTGATTTTTGTTTTGGTTTTTCGTTTGGTTCACTTTCATCATCATCATGACGACATTCATTGAATCAATCGATTTATTTATATCTGAAAACAATCGATTTTTCTTTATGTTAATCAAAAATGAAAAAAAGAAAATATTTTCATTTTATTATGATTGAAGTTTGTGTGTGTACCAGGGGTAACAAACAAATATAACTAGAACATGAACAAACAACAAAAAAAAAATGCTGAAAATGCACCAAAAGAAATCAGTAAATAACTAATTATCGTCGTATATACGTCAAACGGATGGTAATTTAAATTTTTTTTATCGTTCTTAATCATTTCTTAAATTATATATACTCATTTTATTAGCATAATTTGGTCATAATTGATTTTGATTTTGATTTTCTTAATGATTTTTTTTTAATGACAGAAAAAAAAGAGACATGTATAGATTACAATAACAAAAGAACAAAAAAAAAAAGACGCCAATTAACAACCACAAACACAACAATGTATAACTCACTGTTGTTTGATGCAATTTGATTCTATCACCACCGTTATTATTTGATTATTTTTGCATTCACAATTCATTTCACTTCGGAATCCGTAATCCGTAATCGGTAATATAATATTTAAATAGGATAAAATAGAAAAAAAATTTTGATTTCATTATCGAAACAAAACAGGAATAGAATGCATGGATACATACACCATATTTATATATATTTATTATATGTATGTTAATCATAATCATCATCATCATCATTACACTGATTTGTAATGACGATGATGATGATGATTTATATTACATGCCATTCAATTTGGAGGTAGTTTTTTTTTTGTTATAAATCAAATAAAGAAAAAAGAAAAATGGTCAATCATCCATTCATTTGTCAAATTGTCGATTGTTGCCATCATTTGTTTTTTGTTGACTGTACATTAGTATATATATGGTATATGTCTCTGCGTGTTTGTTTAATTTGATCAAACGAAATTTGTCTTTCTTCATCTCCACCCACATACACACACACACGTAGAGTTTGATTTTCTTATTTTGTTTCTTAATTTTTCTTTTCTTTTCTTTTCTTTTTGTTTTTTTTTCGCCACATTTTTTTTCCAGCAATAAAAAAAAATATATTAAGCCATAAACATCGATGATCAATACAAACGATCCAAATCTGGTTCATTAATATTATTATAATAGAATAATTATGAAGATTTATCATAAATTTAGCCAACAAATTGAACGATTTTGTTGCTGCTATTGTTGTTGCTGTTGTTATTCATACATAATCATGAAACTTTGACATTGGATTGTCATTCAAAATTAAATTCAAATTTAAATTCATCAACCGCCAACGACGACGACGACGACGACGACGATTTATATTTCATCATTCCACGATAAATTGACAAATTTGAAGAGAAACAACAACGACAACGACAACGACGACAACAATAAAATCTATCTACCATCATTGTCCCGAATATAGATCTCAGAACTTTTTTTTTATTATTAGGTTTCCTTTTCACATATACATACACATACATACACACACACACACATTCAAATTAGGATATAATTATTGGTTTTTTTTCTCTAGAATCAATCAATCAATCGATGAATCGATGAATGAATGAATTTTTGCTAAACTGCTGTTGATTACACACACACACACACATTTGATTAATATTCAAATTGTCTGCTGAACAAACAAACGAAAAAAAAAACTGAAAACAATAATCTACCTGTGTGTGCAGTGTGCAAAAAAAAAAAATTTTTGTTTTTAACATCACAAAAAAAACTTTTAATTAATTTTGTTCTTTTGTCAACTCACCACCGCCAATATCGTCAATTAGAATTTGATCAATTTGAGACAATTTTTTTTGTTTTTTTGGTCATTTGAATTTTTTTTTTTGTTTTTCGTATTCATCATCATAAACACATAAATCATCATTATCATCATCATGTATGTGACAATGTTAAAAGATGTTTATACAACAATAACATCATCATCATCAACTACAGCGATATCATCGACAATGGAACCATTGGATCAACATTCTGTATTATGGATATTGATATTGTCATTTATTTTGGCATTTTTTCTCGCATTTGGCATCGGTGCCAATGATGTTGCCAATTCATTTGGTACATCAGTTGGTTCAAAAGTTTTAACACAACGGCAAGCATGTATATTGGCAACAATATTTGAAATCAGTGGTGCTGTATTATTGGGTAAGTAGTATTCGTTCGATTAATTGATTGATTGATTGATCGAATTAATTTTGTTTGACCATTTTTTTAAAATTAGGTTATAAAGTATCATCCACTATACGTGTTGGCATGATATATGTGGAAATGTATGATGATACCAAAGTTTTAATGGCCGGTTATTTGGCCGCATTATTTGGTTCAGCATTATGGAATTTGGTGGCCACTTTGTTTGGTTTGCCAGTGTCCGGCACACATAGTATCGTTGGTTCTATGATTGGTTTTTCAATCGTTGGTCATGGTTTTGGTTCAGTAAAATGGCAAGAATTAATACGTATCGGTATGTTGGTTGGTTTGTTGTGTTTGGGGAAAACATAGTAATTAATCCACTACATCGGTTTCTTTTTTCATTTTATTTTACAGTTGCATCATGGTTCATTAGTCCAATAATGTCCGGTCTAATATCATTGTCATTGTATTTATTTATACGTTGGTATATTATTAATCGTGAAGAACCGCTTAAAAATGGTCTGAAAATGTTGCCAGTTTTCTATGGTTTCACCATATTCATTAACATTTTTTCCATTGTTCATAATGGTCCATTATGTAAGTTGTTTGTTTTATGGATATTTATCTAACGAAAATGAATTTTAAATTTTTAAAATTTTTTAAATTTTAGTTTTAAAATACATCACCTGGTGGATTGCATTGATAATGGCCTGTGTTGTTGGCACAGTGGTTGGCCTTCTAGTACGAATATGGATTGTACCACATTTACATGCAAAAATTCTTGAAATTAAATCCAATCTTACACATACAGCCATTCAAATGACACAACAACATTTGGATCATCATCTTCATCATCATCAACAGAAGAATAGTAAAGAAAATCCGGTCGATATAATGAAATTAACACCAATTGTTAATAATGATGAAAATGGTGGCATTGATAATAGTTGTCCACCATCGGCTAATAATAATAATAATCAGAATCAGAATCAGAATGATGATCATGACAATAATAATATTCGAAAATCGATTGATGTAGAAATAGCCGAAAAAAACAATGTTCAACAATCGTTCGATGTTGATGATGATAAACCAGAAGTGGCAAAAATTTTCACCTTTTTACATATTCTAACAGCCTGTTTTAGTTCATTTGCTCATGGTGCCAATGATACGAGGTAAGCAAACAAAAATCTGCTTCAATTAATTTGACTGTTTCCATTTATTTGTGGTTGAATTTTTTCATTATTTTTTTTTTTAGTAATGCAATTGGTCCATTGGTTGCTGTAGTGATGTTATATCAAACCGGTACACAAACAGATGAAAGCCCATGGTATTTATTATTATTCGGTGGTGTTGGCATGTCAGTCGGTCTTTGGATTTGGGGTCGTCGTGTCATACAAACAATGGGCAAAAGATTAACGAAAATAACACCAAGTACTGGTTTTGTTGCTGAAATTGGTGCCGCCTCAACCGTATTGTTAGCATCGAAAATTGGCCTACCAGTTTCAACTACACATTGTCAAGTTGGTTCGGTTGTATTTGTTGGTAAAGCAATGAATAGCCAAAAAGGTGTTAATTGGAAATTATTCATCAATATTGCAATATCATGGGCATTAACAGTTCCATTAAGTGCATTATTTGCTGCAGCTGCAATGTGGATACTTATGTTTACAGTATAAAACAATTCATTCATTCATTCACCATAATGATGACAAATTCCATAATGTCATAACGTCATTCATTTCAAATTTTTTTTTTTTGAATTTGTGCTCGTCATGATTATCATCATCTTATACCATATTGCATCGGTTTTTTTTTGTTTTGTTTACACATGCATGAATAATCAACACGTGCATTAGTTTTAATCAATTAAACAAACACACACACACATACACAAAAATGTCAACAACTGCTCCCCCCCCCCCACAAAAAAATGACATCATTTTCTACATTTTTTTCTACATTGATCATGAATCATCATCATCATTTTAGAATCCTTAAAGACTATATTATATTTTGAAAATACCAAATACATACACTCTCATACACAAACAAAATGATAACGAATCATTTACTTAATTTTTTTTTTCAAAAAAAAAACTTTTTTATTATCGATTATTGATTATTTTATTATTTAAATTTAAAAAAAAACAAATTTCAATTCACACGTTATTTCTATGTCTCTCTCTCTCTGTGTGTGTGTGTGATAATTTAAAATTTTCTAAATTAAATTACTGTATATATATAGAAAATCTATTTTTGTTGTACGAATGAATTTTTGATTTTTTGAAATATTACGAAATGTCATGTCATATGTCTACCTCCCACCGCTCTACCAACCACCCACCCACCCACCATCTACCTTTATTGATCTCTGTGATGTTTTTTTTTTTTTTTTTTTGTTTGATAAAATCAATAATCAATAAACGTTTTTTTTCACATTAGTTTTATTTTCATTTTCTATTCAATATTTTTTTTTTTTTAAACAAAAATAAAATAAGAAAATTTTCAACAATTTTTTTTTTGTCATCGTTTCTGCACTGGACGATATTTAAAACTTGAATTCAATGAACGTCTTTCCCATAGATTACGACGGCTTGCAAATGACATTAATGCTAAACGTTTTTCATCATCATCATCATTGTCATCATTATTGTTATCAAGATGGTTACCATTATTGCCATTGCCATGATGATGATGATGACATTGATGATTTTGTTTTTGATTTTTTTTATTATTTATAATTTCATTCCATGCTCTTTTCTTTTTCGATACCGTTAATGATGATGACGACGATGATGTTGATGTTGATGATGATGATATCTCTTTGGATTGTTGTTGTTGTTCCAAATTATTCTCTTCATTCGATTTGTTTGTTGTCGCGTTTTTCTTTGTAGCCACCATTGATGATAATGTTCGAATACTGGATAATCGTTTCGAACGTCTTGGATTTGCTGTTGCTGTTGCTGTCGCTGTAGTGGCCATTTCTTTCGATTGCCTATTTTTTTTATTCCGTTTTACAACGGTCAATTTCGATGATTTTGGTGGCGATGATTTCGGTGTCGGTGGTGATAATGTTAATGTTGATGTTGATGGCGATGGCGACGGTGACGGTGACGGTGATGACAAATCGTCAACCGTTATGATCGGTGATGGTAATTGTTGTTTGTTGTTGTTGCTGATGATGATGATGATGATTATTATTATCAATCATCATCATTTCAGCCATCAATCTTCTATCATAATCGTAAGTAAAATTTGTTGTTGCTAAATCAGCCAATGCATCACGATAAAGTAGATCGATATATAAATCAATCTGACGTTGATCAATATAATCAATTTGATTCAATTTTAATTGATCAACATTCATTGATGAATGATGATTTAAAATTTTTACCTCCAATCGATCAATAATGGTACGAATTTCTTGTAAAAATTCCAATACATGATGATTATTATCGAATCCATGTTTAATGGGCGGCAGATTTGTTGAATAATTCATAATTATAATTAAAATTTCTTTTGCGAGAAAAAAAAAATTTAAATCAAATTCATTTCATTTATTCACACATCACCAGAAAAAAAAATTGTTTTTATATTGACGTCCAACAACAATGTCATCGGTCAAAAAAAAAAAAAATTTTGGATAACAAAAAAAAAAAAAAATTACCGCCTCACTTTTATTGAAATGCAAAAAAAAAATTCCATATCCACCCAACCGCCACGGATACGTAGAAATAGAACCTAAGATCACGTGATCGAAATTCGTTGCAAAAAAAACGATCATCTGTTGGACCAAAAAAAAAAAAAAATGATGTTTAAACGATGATGGTGATGGTGACGATGATCAATCTTTTTTTTCAATTTTAAATTTCTATATTTCCATCATTGCTCAATATTTTTAACATCTAAAAATTTTATTATACTCAACCCCCATGCACAAATGTTCAAATCATCATTTTTGAGTTCCATTTACTGAAAACATTTCGATTTTTTTTTTGTTCTCTCCACTCATCATTCATCCAATCATCATCATCATCGGGTTTCTTGGTCATTTTTTTTGCCCCTGTGCCTTGATCTCGATAATTTGTTGCTTCAAAAAAAAAAAAAAAAAATTATCTCCTTCCAATACGACAACAACAATAATACAACATTTCATCATCGTTTTAATGATGCGCAGTTCAATATTTTCATACACATTCATCATATGCAAATTGTCTTAAAAAAAAATTTATTGAATCATTGATCAACAACTACAACAATGATGATGATGATGATGCAAAAAAATACACGTCGTACACAACGTTTTAATAATAATAATGTATTACAATTTCAACCGGAAATTATACGTGCCATAATTGGTCATGATTCGATTCGTGTACGGGAATTACTTCAAATGAAGAATAATAATGATCATCATCATGATATGAACACATGGATCGATTGTGGCTGTCGTACACCATTACATTTGGCCGCTGCTTTAGGCCGTGATGAATCGTTACGTGTATTACTTGAATCTGATTATTATACGATAAATTGTCGTGATAATAATCTGGTTACACCATTACATCGTGCATGTCGTAATAATCATATTGAATGTGTACGTTTATTGATTGAACATAATGCCGATATTAATGCACGAACATTGACACATTTAACACCATTACATGTTTGTGCACAAATGGGTTCATTGGATTGTGCACGTTTATTAATCGATCATGTCAACAATATTGATGCAACCGATTCGATTGGTGCTACTGCATTACATTATGCTGTTTATAGTAAAAATTTACCACTAATCGAATTATTATTGGAACATGGTGCCAAAGTTGATGTACAGGATAAATATGGTCTTCGTCCTATACATTATTCAGCAATGGTCGATAATAAATTGGCCGTTATACAGCTATTGATTGAACATGGACAGACCGATGTTAATGTCCGAAGTAAATCATTATTGACACCATTACATATAGCCATTGTGGAAAAAAATCTGGATGTTTATAATGCATTATTAAATTTTGGTGCCGATATGGATGTAAAAGATTTGTATGGTAATACAATCGCTCATTGGGCTGCATATGTTGGTTATTTGCCCATTTTTGAATCAATCATTCAACATAAAGCCAATTTGATTGATATACCAAATCTTAACGGTGTTTGGCCATTACATTATCTTTGTATGATTCGATTTCCTAATCTAAATGTTTATCCTATTGTTGAACAAATTATTTATCATTATAAAAATAATGATGATGATGATGATAACGATGATGATGATGATGATGATGATCAACATTCAAATTCAAATAATTTGGCCAAACATTTAAATGTTGTGGACAAATTCAATTGTACACCATTACATTATGTTGGCTGTAATGATATGGAAATGGTCATATCAACATTAATCATTATGGGTGCCGATTGTAATGCCTGTGATTATCGATTAGAAACACCAATTCATAAAGCTGTTCAACATGTTAAATTAGAAAAACTGAAAATATTACGAAAACATGGTGCCAATATTAACATGACCAATAAAGATGGCCACACTGTTTTACATATGGCTGCATATTCAATGTTATCATTATTTTGTAAATTTTTAACAACCATCGATAATGATGATGAATTTGGTAGTGGTGATGTTATTTGCGATACAAAATCAATGGATAAATATGGTCGTACAGCACATTATATGGCCGCTTATAGTGGCAGTATGGATTGTCTTTATGAACTTGTTGCTTCTGTTACGATGACTAACGAAGATGATGATGATGATGATGATGATTATATTGTTTCCACCTGTTGATGCATATAAACGTTCATTATTACATTATGCTTGTGCAAATAATTTTGTTGGCATCGAATTTATACGTTTATTATTACTTAAAGAAGATGAATTTGATCTATTATTTGATTCATTACCAACAAAATTATGTTCAACATTGAGACAATCATTCTCTCGATTCGATATTAATCAACAAGATATATATGGACGTACACCATTACATTATTTATGTAGACAACATGAATCGAATATAACCGATATTGTTCAATTATTCATTGAATCTGGTGCCGATATTTCTATTGTTGATGATCAATATTGTTTACCATTTCATTATGCCGTTGCAAATGGTTATTCATTGGCATTAAAATATTTGATCAATATAAATTGGTTATCAGATAAAGAAATTTATAGAAAATTATCCAATTCATTTATCTGTCCATTACGTTTGGCTGTATATTATGGCCATTCAAATGTATTGAAAGAATTAATTCAATTTGGTTTCAATGATTGTGATCAAGCATTCGAAATGGCCATACGTCGTTCACAATTGGATTGTGCACGATATCTATATGAATTATGTCGTAATTCAGAAACATTTATACGAATGTCATTGTTTGCCGCTGCTACTGGTGATCGTAAATCATTATGTTTATTATTCAATATAGTTGATAGAATATTGCCAAAAGAACGATTATTAATGCTTTCATCATTAAGTCCAAATGGTCATTCGGTAGTGAATTTTTTATTATATAAAAATGTGGACATTAATCTACGCGATAAGAGACAACGTAATGCACTATTCTATGCTGTAATCGGTGCAAATCATCATACAATACAATTATTATTGAAATCAGGCATACAATTTGTAAATGATGATCGTGGTCATAATGTATTTCATCTATGTGCACAACGTGGTGATTTACAGACATTTATTTTGTTGTGTAATTTTTTTCATAAATCAAATCATAGATATCTACAACATTTATTAACAACAAAAGATTGTAATGGTTTTACTGCCATCCAGATTGCATGTTTTGAATGTCATCAAAATATTCTTGAATATTATCTAAATCTAAATCTAAATCAATCATCATATGTATCATTAATGTTTTTTGCTGGGTATGTTGTTGTTTTTTTTCTGTTTAATCGATTGATTGAATTTTTTTTTTCTCTTTCTACAAATTAGATTCTGTCACAATTTGGAATTTATCCAATATATCCAACAGAAACACGGTGCAAATGTTTTGATTGATTCACGTGGACCATTTGATAGGTAATGTGGTAGCTGGTTTCATGGTGTTATGTATAATCAAATTTTTTTTTCGTTCTTTAACTACTATAGAACATTGTTACATTATTGTTGTATGTCCAATATTCCGATTGAAGATTTTTATTTAATCAAATTATTGATGATTGAATTGAAAATGGACATTAATCAACCGGATCAAAAAGGTCTAACACCATTATTGTATGCTTCATATTCGGGCAATTATTGTATTGTACGTTATATTCTGGCTAATTGTGCTGAAGCCAACATAATGGCCGTTGATAATGAAATGAACAATATTCTTCATTTGGCCTGTTTATCACGATCCAAATTGACTGGAATGATTTTAATTGAACATGCAAAACAATGTGGAAAAATTGAAAAATTGATAAATGGCAAAAATCACCATGAACAAATACCATTACATTTGGCAGCGAAAAAATTGATGCCAACGTTGATTAAAGAACTGTTATTTTGTGGTTCACCATGGGATTGTTATGATTCATTCGGCTATTCACCAAGTCTTTATTGTACGCCAACACGTTTATCGGCAATTTGTTTATCAATTGTTGAAACATTTATGGTGCGAATAGATGATGATGATGATACATCAGTTTTGGATACAACACAACAACAACAACAAACATCTGAAAATATTTCAAACAACAACAGCAATAATACAATCAATGATGAATCATCATCATCAATAATAATGGTGAATAATTCCATTGTAATCAATAGTAAACATGTACAATGTCAACAAAAATCACGTCAATCATTACCACCGATGGAACTTATAAAAAGTTATGAAAAATTAATCTGTGATAAAATTTCAAGATTATCATTACCTGCTGCTGCTCAACAACATCAGCCACATTCCAATCATAATCATAATCATCATAAACAGAATCATACAATAGCCAACGATAACGATGACGATGATGATGATTCAGATACCTATTGAGAATTGAATTTAAAACTTTTGCCTTTTTATATTTATTTTTTTCTCCTTCTGCTTATGAAATGAATTTTTGAACAAAAAACAAACAAAATCAAATAATATTTTTTTTATATACTTTATTTACCTAGTCTAACAAGAATAATAATAATAAAAAAAAGAATTTTTTCCAAACTATTGAATTGACTGATTGTTGTTGAGATTGATTTTTTTTTTTGTTCAGTGTTTCGAAACCATTCTTGATTTAACATTCATTGATTTCATTGTTTTCACCAATGATTCATTACTTTGACTTTTGATTGAATATTCTGGTGATGATGATGATGATGATGATAATTGTTCAAGATTGGCTGATTTGATTCGTTCTTGTGTTGTTGTTGTTGTTGGTGGTGGTGGTGATGGAACAATACAACAGAATACACGACCAAATAAATCGAATACTTCGAACAGGGCAAGAAATGAAAATCCCATATAAACACCTAGTATACCACCGATTGCTCCCAATAATGTTGTAACGGTATATTTTGGATATTGTGTAATTTCCTGATAACTTAATGATTGAAAATAGATTACCACTTTGGCCATATTGTTTTTATCCAATTTCATTTCTGCATCTTCATCATTCGAATCATCATCCTTATCGATCACTATTTCGACTGCTTTGTTGTTGTTGTTGTTGTTGCTGTCGCTGTTGCTATTGTCATTTGGATTATTTTTATTACCAAAATTTGCCGTTGTCAATATCGAACATTGTTGTAATTCTTGTCCGGTTGAAACAAATTTTTCAAACGATAATTCCGTACATCTTGGTGGACAATCACAATTTATCGTTTCATTATAATACATCTGATGTATTTCTTCTGTACATCGTTCATCTTCTTTTTGTTTACGATTATTACATTGTGGTACATCTTGTTTAGGTGGTGGTGATGATGGTAACCAACAACCACAATAAATTATCGTAAAACGTTGCAAACATAATTTCAAACAGATTTGTGTGGAATATGCATCATAATTTAATTCTCTTGCCCATTTTTCTAGGCCAAGATCACGCCATACATTGGAACATTTATCTGGATATGGATGTGGTAATCGTGTTATATTCACCATACGTACACCAATATATGTAACAAGACCTGGCGCTACGTGTACAGAATCTTGATCTGGATCAGCTCTTGCTGTACTATCATGTATGACAATTTTAGCACCAGATTCCCGCGATGTTGGCATATATTGTTCGGTTTCCAAATTCAATACAATTTCTAGACCAAATTTTGGTCCAGTAAAACCGGAAAGTGAATCCTGTACTTTAAAATGATCAATATGAAGATTATACGTGTAACAATTACCATAAGAATTGTAGAAAAAATGGCTAAAATCTTTTAATGGGCTACAAGTACGGCCAGCAAAAATACATTGTTTAATCAGATCCGTTCCATGATGGCCAATAAGTTTCGCTTCTTCGGGACGATTTTTAGCCAAATCAGCTAACCAAGATGAAAGTAAATCCAGCAGAAAAAACCACGGTGTTTCTCCTTTTTTCACACTAGATTTCAACGTTTCTAACCATGGTGTTGTACAATTATTCAATGATTTAACAATCTTTTGTGATGTATCATGAAATAACCGTATAAGTCGTGGTGTTTTGAATAGACATTCACGATTCATGAATGTTTTCGTTAATTTTTTCAACGTTAAACGAATATTATCCGGAAGTATATCGCCAACATCACTACTACCTAGTCGACAGCCAGTTGTATCGGTGAATGCTTTCATAAACAACATCGGTATAATATCCAGACTATTCGATACGTTGAAACCAAGAAAATTAGCCAACTGTGTCAATGTTTCATCCAATGGTCCACCTGACCCATCTGCCATTGATTTTACCGATTCTTGAAAATCATTATAAATATCAATAATACTGGAACCTTTTTGGCCATCACCACGTACGGCATTACCAACTTCTCGTACTGTTTTCAATATATCCTGTAATTTTAATTGTCGTTTTCCACGTCTTCCCGGTCCACGGCGATTGGTATTCGAACCACCTGGTTCTGATGAAGTTTTTTTCAATCCACAAATACTTTCACCTTGATCCATTAGATCTTCCATCATCTATGTGATAAGAAAAATTTCAACTACAACAACAACAACAAAAATAATCAAAAAACTTACATTTGAAATTTTACATTGATTCAACATATCACCAATTTTTGCACACAGAATATTTTCAATAATTTCTGGTTTTTCAACATTTTTTGCTGCACAAAATCTTGATCGATGCACCAGATTTAGATTGCAAATAGTTATGGCTGGAAATGGCAATACACGAGAATCAGCAATACGAACATTAACCGTAACCGGATATTGTACATAATCTTTAATCAAATCAATCAAATCACGTACAGTCAATGTGATGAATATGAGTACGACACCTATCCAAAATGATTTCCGTATACCAGTAGAGCTGAATATACGAGTGAAACCCGGAACACCGGAATCGGCACCCAAAGTTGTTAATCGTGTACCCATGATTGATGGCGATGGAATGAAATGAATTATTGAATATCAGAAATCATCAAATCAGAATATTATTGCAACTACCAGAACAAAACGAAAAAAATCCACTAGAATTGATTCAATCAATCAACAATTTTTCTGGGCCGAAAATCAACCGCCCACTATCCACAAAAAAGGTAATCAAATTGATTGATTTGAAATCGAAATGAAAATCGGTCGTTTTTGTTTTGGCCAAAAAAACCAATCCAATTGATTAACCTACAACCACTACATACATTCATCATCCAAAACAAATCAAAAGATCAAAAATTTTATTTCTTAAAAATTATACAGAGAAAAATTTTTTTATTTTTTTTATTTTAATTTTTTCAACTCTCTCGCACATTGTCTATCACACTTTTTGTTTGTTTATGTTTTTTTTTGTTGTTGTTGTTTGTGAATGAATGTGATTCCAAATGGATAAATTTCAAGAATCAAATTCATTGATTATATTGGATATAACGATGATGATATAATGATGAACACACACACACACACACTCCCACTCCATAAACATGTAAACACCCACTCAAAATGTGAATTTAGTTTGTTGTTTCAATGTTATTTTGGCAATATTTTTGTTTGTGTTTGTCTGTGTGTGTTGATGATGTATTTAACAACAAGATTGTAGGTAGTAGGAGTTTTCTGGGTGGTGGTGGTGGTAATGGAATCTCACATATGTAGAATTTGAGTAAGAAAAAAAATTTGTCATTTTTTTGTTGTTGTTTAACATCGAAATTTTTCATTCCGATCGATTTCCATTTATACAATTTATATAAATCAAGTGATGATTGATCACAATAATCGGTTGATTTCCATAATGAATGAATGATGATGATGATGATGAAAAAAAGGAGAAAAATTCATAATTCGAGCAGACAAAATTCATCATTCGATTTTTTTTGGTTCATCATCATTGGGCTATACCTTTCTGGTTGTTTCTGTTCTGGCATTTTTTTTTCTCCACCAATTTCATCCACGTTCAGCTGTAATTGCTGCTGCTGCTGTTTCTAGAAAAACGATAAAATTGGTCAATAATCATCAAATTAAAAACAATAAAAACTAACCTAATTATTTATCATCATCATCGTCATCATCATGTGTATTTTATAATTCGGTTGTTGTTGTTGTTGTTTTCATTTCATTTGAAAAATGAGTATCTGTTCTTATGTGTATATAGGGAGAGTATGTTTGAATTGTTAGTTTTTTGATGTTGTTGATGTTGATGATTGATTGATGTAAATGTGTGTTTGTAGGTTGTTTTCAATTGTTGTGTGTGTGTGTGTGTATTTGATTGGACTGATGGATTCAACTCTCATACAACTCTCTTTCACACGCAGACACATACACACATTTTATCATGAATTCTTGATGAAAAAAAAATTTAATGAATCGCTTGATGATGATAATCACTCTCTCTCTCTCTCTCTCTCTCACACACACACACACTCATATTTCATACCCTCACACACACTCATTCTATTATTATAATTATGAATTTTTTTTGTGCAAACTAATTATTTTTTTCGAGATAATTTAGTTAGATCATTAGAATTTAGACAAAAAAAATTCTAACATGGCCACCACAAAACACACACATGAGTTACAATGACGACAACAAACGCACATGTTTTTAAGTGAAGAGAATTTTCGTTTTTTTTCAATAATTTAATGATTAAATGGTGAATCCTTTTGTTGTTGTTGTTGTTGCTGCTGCAGCTCTTGTTGTCGGGCAGCATCTTGCCAGCCAAATGCTGCTTCAATTTGATCTTCATACGATAGACCGAATTGATATTCATCACCTTCCATAGATGGTTGTATTGGTGCAGCGATTTCATCATCGGCGCCAAAATATTTTTCAATAATTTCATAGACTTTTTGATAAATTTCAACATTTTCATGTGATTGTAAAAATTCAATTTTATCAAGACCACCACATTGTTCGATAGTCATGGCAACAGGATTATTACCAAGAGAATTATCTTTAACAGTTTCACCAGCTTTTAACATATTTTCAATACCATTCAATGCTACCGTTACCATTCTAGAATCGTGAACATCTAAAAATTCACAAAGAGCCCGTACACCACCGGCTTCAAATATGTAAAGAATCTGTTCAGTAGAACCACCTGTAGTTGCATTTGTAATTGCCCATACAACTTCTTTTCGTACTTTATAATCACGATGTTTCAACAATTCACACAAAGCAGGTATTATATTGGCATTGATTACGGCTTGAATCTGTTCTTGATTACCGGCGGTTATATTCGATATGGTCCAACATGCTTCTTTAACGATTGTATCTTTTTGATTAGATAATAGTTGAAACAATGCCGGTAATGCATTGGCATTAATTATAACTTGTGTTTGTGCATCATAGCCAGTAACAATATTACCGACAACGCGTAATGCAGCTGCAATAATATTCGATGATGTATTGGATAATAATTCAACCACTCGACGACAAACACCAGAATCGATAACAGTTTGAATCTTTTCATTAGGACCATCAGTTAAAAATGATAATGTCCAACATGCATCAGCTAGTACATCGGAATCGGCATTGAATATCAATCGTGCTAATACAGGTATACATTGTTTGACAACACTAAATTCTGGATGTGGATTTTTACCACGACATAGATTCGATAATGTCCATGTAGCATTACGCATGGTTGACATACGAAGATTATCGCTGAATAAACTATCAAATCAAACAAATTCAATTAGTAATTAATCAAAAAAAATCCATTAACTTACTTAAGTAACGGTGGCATGATGTTATGACCAAGAACAAGATCACGGCAACGTGATGAATCACCAGCAATATTGCCCAATGCCCATACAGCTTGTTCAACAACATCTTCATGAATTGATGATATCAATCGAATCAATACGGGTACAGCACCGGCTTCAACAACACAATTAGTCTGTTCAGAATTACCAGATGCAATATTGGTCAATGCCCAAGCTGCTTCGAATTGTAGAACTGGTGATTCGTTTTCTAAAAAATGAACAAATCGTGGCACTATACCGGTTTTAATAACCTCTTCAATTGGTGGATTAGGTTCTTTCGATAATATTTTACGGAATTTTTGTGTAGCATCAAGATTCTTTTCCAGATCATCAACAGATACATTTCTAACCATATCATCAGTAATACCGGTATCATTGCCATCCAATGTTACAGATTGATCGACAATATTTCGTCGTTTAGATAATTCTGTTTCACGTTTTTGTTTACGTAATTGAATACCTTCTTCTTCACGACGACGGCGAAGTTCTTGAGCATCGGAACCAACATTTTTATATTTACGATGTCCAGATGATGACATTTTTGGCAATGTTGATATTGTTGTCGATGATAATGATGATGAACCGTTAATTATTTGATCGCTATTATTTATATTTGGAAGTCCAGAAATGGCCGGTGATGCTGATCGATTATTATTTCGCAGATTATAAACCTGGTAAAAAACAAACAAACAAACAAAAAAGTCAAACAATTTTTTTCCGAATGAAAGAATAAAATTCTTCAAGTAAAACGACTTTAAGAATGGAAAAAAAAATTCCTGAATCAGAATTAAATTATGGGAGAGAGAGAGCGAAAAAAATTCGACAAAATAAAAAATTAAATTTCAAAAAAAAAAAAAAATTACGACAGCAAACAAAAAAAAGCGTGCTTGATTGATTGGTTGGTGTGAAATTCAGATGAATATCATCAAACTGGGGATATAAAGAAATTTTCTCACTCACAAAAATTTGGTTCAATTTTTCTTGTTGCTCAGGATGTTTTTTTTTCTACTGCTGTTATTATTGTTGTTGTTTTTTGATTATCGAAGATGATAAATTTTGGCTTTAATCGAATTTTTTTTTAATCGGCAAATCACCATACACACACACACACACAGCGTACATTAAATCTATACAATGTTAAAATGATATATACAAAACAAAACAAAAACAAAAAATATTTTTCTATTCTTCAAAATTTATAGTAATCATCATTGATGATGATATTATCATCCAAATACTTACCACCACTTTTATAAATGAGATGAGGATCAAATGAAATGAAATGAAAAAAAGAAAAGAAAAGAAAAGAAAAAATTTATTACAACGACAAAATGATGGAAAAAAAACCGACATTTGATGAGAATGAAAAAAACCCCACACACACACACACACACACACACGTTGGTTTCAATATTGTAGTAATAGTAGTAGTAGTAGTAGTAGTGGCACAGCACATACAACGAATCTATGAACGGAATTTGAGAGAGCGAATTCGACGAATGAAATGTGAAATGTGAAATGAGAGAGAAACAACAACAACAACAACAACAACAAAACAGTAACATTCAATTTGTTTTGACCGTTCATAAATGACATGTTAAATTTGAATTTTTTTTATTTTTAAATCAACAATTTATTCATGTCACTTACTTTTTTCATTTTGAAGAATAATAAAAGAAATTCGGATTCGGATTTATTTTGCTGCTGATGATGATGATGATGAACAATTGATTTGTTGCTTTGTATTTGAAATTTTAAATGATGATATGACTGAAGAGAACATGAATGATCAACAACAAGAAAAATTTTTTTCGTTTTTATTCATTCGAGAAATAAAATAAAAAAAATTTGACATCAATTAAATGGTGAAAGATTCAAGTTTGAAATAAATTGAAAAGTAAATTAAAATTTTTGTATTCATAGTCAAATTTTCATACTCCTACTACTTACTACTATTTATCTATTTATCATCATCATCACAATTATTATTGACTAGTTTTGAAAAATGACTTTGACCATCATAAAGTAATGATAGTGGCGATCCATCTTCAATAATTTTACCATCATCCAATACCCAGATACGATTACAATCCATGATTGTATTTAAACGATGTGCAATGATCAACATTGTACAATGGGCAAATCTTTCACGTAATGTTTGCCTTATTTGATGATCTGTTTGTAGATCAATATGTGCAAATGCTTCATCCATAATAATTAACTTTGAATTCATTCTGGTGGATGTTTTTCGATGTTGTAATAAAATTCTTGCCAAACAAAGTAATTGTTTTTGTCCAACACTTATTGTTTTACCATCGATTAGTGGTTGATCTATACCGTATTCAAATGATCGTATTAAACTTCCAAGACCAACTAGATCTAATACTTGCCATAGATCATGATCATCATAATGATTTTGTTGATTATCGGTAAATAAAAGATGAAGATTTTCACGTATTGTTCCATCGAATAAAACTGGACATTGTGGTATAATACTTATGAATTGTCGACGTAATTCGAATGTAGATATATCACGAATACAATGTCCATTTATTCGAATTTGTCCATCAAAACAAACTAATCGTAATAAAGTATTGATCAATGTTGATTTACCGGCACCACTACGGCCACATATTCCAATTTTTTCTCCATGTTCAACATGAACATTTATATTTGTCAATGCACGAGTTTTTGGCAAATCAGTATCATAATAGGCAGACATTTGTTTGATTTCAATAGCCAATTTTGATGATATTTTCTCGTTTGCTTCAAGTTTGATCGAATCATTCATATGTTCACGTTTTAAGTGATCGAAAATCAATAAATTTCGATAAGAATTAATGCAAAAATCTGAATCGATTGCACGTTTACATGCCCATTGTGCAATACCGATTAGATTGAACATTGAAGCTAAACATACACCGATCAATTGTTGATTATATGGAAACAATTGTAATGCCAACAAAACAAATGTTATGTAAAACAATGAGATTAGATCGACCAATAAACAGAATATTCGACTGGAAACATTTTGTCCAAACAATTCGGCCGTATGACCATTAATAAGCTGATGGAATCGTTGTTGAAAATGATCAATTACACGATAAGCACGAACAGTTGTCACACCATTAATTGTGGATGTAAGATGTGAAAATACAGCATTCCTAGCTGGTAGTGAAAAATTAGCATTAGAAAACAGATGAAAAACACCATATTGATTTGTAATTAAACTTACCATTTAATTCAGATTGTCGAACCCGATGAAATGGACGAACATAATGTTCGAGAAGTGTGATCAACATTATCGTATAGATCAAAGTGATCAAAGCCATATATGGACTTAGAAATAGAATAACAAAAATAATGGCCAATACTTGTGACGAGGCCAAATTCAATTCAAATAATGTTGCTGGCAATGTTTCATCCAATATACCAATATCACGTGAGAAATAATTTAAAATTTTGCTATCAAAATCACCATTATTGGCCGTTGTATTGACAATATTATCCACTAATTGATTATGGAATATTTCCGATGCTTGATGACATAATTTATAAAATGAAAATGATCGAACAATAGCTAAAATGATACCGATCAATATTATAGCCGTATAAATTTGAATAAAATTTTCAATATTCACTTTTTGTGATTGCCATTGTGAAAGCCATTGATCACATACATAAAGCATTGATTGTGTTCCAATTGAAGTAGCCAATACCAGATAAATTGATCCAAAATCAAATGATCCACGTTGAAGATATTGCCACATATCATACCAAAGATTAAGGCCAACTGTTGATTTAATCTTAGAATCTGAATCAGCTGATTGATCGGATATTTTCATTCGTTTGTAAGAATGTTTTTCTTCTGATCGTTGATGTTCATCTAAAATTCGATCATTTTCAATAAAAGGTGGAAGTGGTTCAAGTAAAGGTTTTCGATAAAATTCTGTTTGTTTCTGATCTGAATTCAATAAAAGTACACGAATATTATTGTTACCATGATGATCATATGCAAAATGTAATTGATGTGTAGCCATAATGACAATTTTATCACGTAAATATTGTTTAATACATTGATCAAATATACGTTTAGCTAGACGAGAATCTAATGAACTGAATGGATCATCCAATAGATAAATATCTGCATCACTGTACAAAGCACGTGCCAATGTGATACGTGATCGTTGACCACCACTAAGATTACCGCCACCTTCATCGATAATGGTTTGATCACCCAAAGGCATCTGTTCAAGATCATAATCTAAACAGGTAAGTTGAAGAATTCGATAAAATCTATCCGAATCATATGGATGGCCAAATAAAATATTCTCACGAATTGTTGCATTAAAACAGAATGCTTCCTGTTCAGTATATGCGATTGATCCACGTACGATGAAATGATTCGATTTTCGAGCAATTAATTCTCCAAGTAATGTAAACAGCAATGTACTCTATAAAGAGATAATCAGACGTTATTATGAGTCAAAAAAACTCAAAAAAAAACGGTTTACCTTTCCACTGCCCACCGGTCCAATGATGATCATAATTTGTCCACGTTCAATTTTAAATTCAATGTTTTTTAAATCAAAATTACAATTATCACGTCTTATCGAAAGGCTTAATTCATCCACATGAACCAATGGTTTGTTGTTGTGATCTAATGATCGAATATTTTCATTTCGAACATTTGGTTCATCAAGAAATCGATCCATTTGTTTGCATGCAATAATCATATCAATTGATGATGATATTGCTTGTGGTAATGTCCATATCAATGAAAAACGTAATCGTTCAAATAAAGTGATTGAAACCAGTAATGTTTCAATGGAAAATTGTTCCTGAATATCGGCAACATTGAACATGATCAATGATAATAAGAATGTCAAATACATGATAACTCGACTTGACATCAATGAAAACGAAAGCATTATTGAACGTGCCACTAATGGCCAATGAATATGTAGAATTTCCATACGTCTTGCTAGAAATATTCGTCGTAAGAATGGCTGTTCAAGTGCTAAAATTTTTAACGTTCGTAAATGGCTAAATGTTTCATTCAAAAATTTTAACCGTTGATCAGTGAAAGCAATTGCTGCTGAACGTTGTTTAGAAAATCGTCGACTTAGATAAGAATTGAATAGTGAAAAACCAATAAACATAGTGAATGCAATCAAACTTGATGGGCCAAGATAACCATATGCAATGATCAATATGACAATTGTTTGCAAAGGTACTAGAATTAGATGATAAAACAGAAGAAAAAATTCATCAAATCTTCGTGTTTGTGCGGTCAATAAGTTAAGTATTCCAGATATATTTCGATGATAATCAGATTCACAGGAAAGATGTAAACATTTGTTGAATATCAATGATGACCATACAATTTTTGTTCGCATTGAAAGTCGTAAAGCTAACAACATTGCTGGATGATGACAAAGAATCAATGCTAAACTTGTAATCAATAAACTAATAATCATCCATATTGGATTTGTTGATGATGTATTCGATGATGATGATGATGATGATGAAAAATATCTGATAATCCATCCAATCAATATTGGCTGTATTGATTTGATTATACAATCCTGTATAAAGAACAATATGAACGGTAGTCTAATTTCATGACCAAATGTTCGTAACAAAGCCATAAACGTTCGATTATTGTTGTGATGAATTAAAGTCATTTTATGATGTTGTGATTGATGATAATTTCTAGAATGAGAGCAAAAAAAATAAAAAAAAATTCATCAAAATAATGTGAATATATTCAAATCGAAAACTTACGAATTAAATTCATGGAACAAACGATTAGCTTCATCCTTTTGTGGACATTCATATGATGATGATGATGATGATGATGATGGCGAAGATTTACTAGATGTGGATGATGAATAAAATTGAAATATCCATCTATAAATGAAAAAAAAATTGGATCAAAATTAATCAAACAACAAAAAAAACGATCGATATCAACCTCGAAAACAATCGATGGTATAAATGTGATTCGGCCATTTCCGTTCAATACAAAAATTTGCGAATCACACAAAAAATTAAAATTCGAACACAACAAAAATTTCGTTTATAAATTGTTATTGTTTGCTAATGAAGTGTTTTCTTTTCTGTGATATCAATCATCAATCAAAATCAAAATCAACAACAAACTCGCCAGCAAAAATATTTACAGGTCAACAGGTGATGTCATCGAGCAACACAATGTTATACTAAATAACTGTAAATAAAAAAGTAAGTCGGTGGTAAACAGAAAATTTCATCATCATCATCATCATCATTATTGCCTTTAAGAAGAAAAAAAAAGAGACTGGTTATATTTTTATTGGTTGAATGACTTTAAAAAAGCTGATATAGTAGATGACAATGATGACGATGAATTAGAAAAACAACAACAACAACAACAAAACGGTATAGTAGCCAAATATAATGATGGAAAACCAGTTTTGTTGTTGTTGTTGTTGTTTAGACGCGCAATAACCACAATGGGAAAATTTCCGTTGTTTTCACAACTAAAAAAAAAATCAATCCAAGTTGGTTTTTTTTTTTTTTTTGATTATTGTCTGTATGATATGAATTTTATTTATTGGAAAATTTAGAAACTAAAAAAAAACTGAAACTTTGAAACTACATGAAACACACCCATGTAGAATGAATGTCAAAAAATAATTTATCCAATGTTCATACATAGTAGTTATTTATATATTGGCTGTAATTAACAATAATTAGCAATTATCAATTCAAAATCATGTAGTTTTCAATGTCCAAAAAAAAAAAAATTTTTTTTTTTTTTTTTTTTGAATAAATGAATGTGATGGTGCCAGCAACAGATAGGATGTATGGGGGAAAAAAATATATAATGGTGGTAGAATTGAGATGATAATGATGGAAAAAAAACGTGTGTGAATCAATGGAATTTGTTTGTTGAATAATAAAATATATAAAATGCCGATTGATTGATGTTATGTATATATTGTCGTTGTCGTTTTGAAATCATCAAGCAAATTTAATCGAATTAACACCCATGTTGATGGGTCCACCACCATAACTACCACGTTTTTTTTTCGTTTTTTCACGACGGAAATCCTTTCCACGTACTGTTGATAATTTAGCCGCAGCCTGTTCACCCCAACGATCGAATCCACGTTTTGAATTGAATGAATTATCACGAAGATCTGGCCGTGCAATTTCCACTTGTTCAACATTTACACGTCGAAATGGTGTATTCGTTTTCTTTTCTGATCCTGTACCATTGTTCATTGTAATAACGGATTTATTGTTCGATTTTAAACCATCACCACCATTTGTTATCGTTGGTTTTTTAACATCATCATCATCATCACTATCATCGCTTGAATCTGATGAAGAATTGGCCACTTTTTTCTTTTGTTGGGCAGTTAATGTTTTATTTGCCAATACTACAGGTGTTGTTCCATTTGGCTTCGATTTAATCGTTGGTTTAGCATCATCATCAGAACTACTATCATCATCCGAATCAGAAGATTCATTAGCTTTTGATACTGGTTTTAGCGCTGATTTAGTTATTGCTGCCGTTGATTTCGCAATATTCGGTGTTACTTTTGTTGCTGGCTTATCATCATCATCATCAGAGCTATCATCAGAATCTGAAGATGATTCTTGCGCTTTTTTATTCGCTGAAACAATCGGTTGAGATTTAATGATTGGTGTTGATGATTTTGCCGGTGTTTTCTTCGTTGCTGGCTTAACATCATCATCCGAACTGTCATCTGACGAATCATCTGATGAAGAAACTTTTTTTGTTGTCGGTGTACCTTTCACAAATGGTTGTACAGAAATTTTAGCCATCAGATTTGATTTAACAGCAACTGTTTGTTTAGCCAACGCAGGTTTGGCTTCTTCATCTGAATCACTATCATCCGACGACGATGATGAGGAATCTTGTGGTTTTTTAGCCAATGTTTGTTTTTGTCCAATTGAAACGGGGATCTTAACTACTGGAGCTGGTGTTCCCGGTTTTTTAGCAGAAATGGTTGATTTTTCATCATCCGAACTATCATCTGATGAATCCGAAGATGATTCTTTTGGCTTTTTAGCCGGTGTTACTTTTGGTAAGACAGGAGTAGCTTTGACTACTGGATTGACTTTCTTAATTGTTAGTTGACCATCATCTGAACTATCGTCAGATGAATCATCCGATGAGTCCTGCGTCTTTTTAGCCAATTGCGCTTTCGGTGTGGTAACTACGGGTGTTTTTACCAACGGTGTAGATGTTGTGGGTTTTTTGATAGTCGGCTTTGCTGGTTGATCATCATCCGAACTATCAGATGAATCCGAAGAGGATTCTTTTGGCTTTTTAGCCGATTGCGCTTTCGGTGTGGTAACTACTGGTGTTTTTACCAACGGTGCAGATGTGGATTTTTTAATTATCGGCTTTGCTGGTTGATCATCATCTGAACTATCATCAGACGAATCATCCGATGAGTCCTTTTTAGCCGGTGTTACTTTCGGTTTGGCAACTACAGGAGTTTTTACCAACGGTGTAGATGTTGTGGGTTTTTTAATAGTCGGGTTTGCTGGTTGATCATCATCCGAACTATCAGATGAATCCGAAGAGGATTCTTTTGTTTTTTTAGCCGGTGTTACTTTTGGTGTGGCAACTACAGGAGTTTTTACCAACGGTGCAGATGTGGATTTTTTTGTTGGTTGATCATCATCTGAACTATCGGATGAATCTGAAGATGATTCATTCGGTTTTTTTACAGATGTTGGTTTTGCAATTACCTTCGGTGTGACTGGAGTTTTCATTACATTTTGAATCTCTTCATCAGAACTATCATCGGATGATGATGATTCCGGTTTTTTTGCTTGTGTAATTTTCATTGTTGATTTTTTTGCTGGTGTAGAATTCATTTTAGAAATTTGAGATTGTTTTACCAATGCTGCTGAAGTTGCTAATTTTTTCCGTTGAGGTTCATCATCATCAGAACTATCATCTGATGACGAACTATCCATTGCTTTTGTAGTTTTTTGCATTATTGGTTTTACGACAGGCATCGGTTTCACTGCAGCTGGCCCCTTTTTCAATGGTGGCTTTCCATTTCCATTATCAGCATCATCATCGGAACTGGAATCATCTGAACTCGATTCTTGTGGTCGTGGTCTTTTTGATGATATATTAATTTTCTGTGGTGGCTGTATCGATATTGGTTTTTTAATCGTAGAATTATTTTTTTTACCATCATCATTATCATCATCGCTTGAATCATCCGAACTACTTGAATCTTGGGCCATTTTTGATTTATTATCATTATTATTATTCATATCTTTCTTGTTGATATTCGATGACCAATTGGTATACAATTCTTTCATTGAAGGACATTTAACATTTTTAGATCGATTCAATTTATTCATTGTCCATTTCATTTGACGAAATTCAGGATATAATTTCGAAAGACGTTGTTGATTTTGTATCAAATATTCAATGACAATCGAATCGATTGTCTGCTGTTGTTGTTGTTGTAAATTCATTTTATTGATTAATAGAATTTTAATTATCGAAAAATGACGAATGATGATTTTTTGTTTAAATTAAAAAAAAATCGACACATCAACACGAGTAAAAGCATGCACCACACATTCGAAAGACGAAAGCATGGAAAAATGTGATTCCCGTGATTCGTGATGGCCGAATACTATCGATATAATCGATTAATTATTATTTTTTTTTATTTTGAAAATTCGAAATTTTTTCTGTCCACCTTTTGGTGGAATAAATTCAAAAAATGTTTGAATCGAATACACATTAAATCATAAAAAAATGTTTGGTTTTGGATTTTCTATCGCCGATTTCAATGCCATTGATTGGACGATATTATTTTTTCTATCATTCATATTGGCCATTATTTATACATTGATCACTGGTTATCTGATTGGCATGAGAAGTTTTCATATATTCCTGAAATGCGTTCTTGTGAATCCAAGATTATTTTTCTTCATTCTAAGACGACCATATTATTTGTTTAATTTTACACTTCAATTTCAGTAAGTTTTCCATGTTTTTTTTCCATATTTAATCGATTTATTCATGCCAGCATCATCCGTAAATTAATGAAAATGTATGTTTTCAATCGACCATCAATTGAACAAATTAAAAAAAATGTCATTGCATTCGAAATCTATAAAGAAACCTTACAAAATGGTCGCCATACAATACTGTTGAATTTGATTGAATTACGATTGATTCAATTGCGTCGTGATTTTGAAAAAAAATATCTTGGCTTCTCTGTTCTGAATCGATATGGACGTGAAAAACGTGTTAAAAAATTGGTCAAAGATATTGTAAATCAATTTAGCCTAGCAGTTGGATGTGGACAACCAGATGATGAACATTTAGCACGTGCAATACGACTAGAATCCAGATTAGAACAGGAAATTGTACGTAAATTAATGATGCCTGGTATTGAAGCTGAATATCTACCAACGGGTTTTAATTGGGGCAGAAAACTATCGATACAAATTTACATGTGGATATTTCGTTCCACACGTAATCGATAAATTCGATTATCGAATAATCCAGAACAGAAGAAACAAAAACCCGATAAAAAACCAAAATCAAGAAAAAAATAACGAAAAAAATTCGTGCAAAATGGGATCGACAAAATCGAACGATAAAGAAATTGTCCAAAACGACAACAACACCAACAACAATGATGATGATTATGAAGAAGACGAAGAATCCAGTGATGAATCATTACACGATGAATGGATTGATCCATTATTGGAAATGTATTATAAATATATTGTAAAAAAAGAAAAATCGAAACAAAAATCAAATGATGATAATGGTGGTGGTCAAAATAATACCCAACGATAAAATATGGTCATCATGTGTCTGTATGTTGTGTGTTTATGTTTATTATGGTTATGATGATGATGTGATTTTTTTGTTTTAAAGAAAATAAAATTACAACAGAAAAAAATTGATCTTGTCGTTTGGTTTCTAAATATATTCATATAAATGTGTGTATGTGTGTGTGTGCATGAATGATAAAAATCAATATGTTGATGATGTGCTAATGATAATGATGAAACGAATTTTTTTTTCTCATTGAAAATAATTCTGTTGTTGATCATAATTATCCATTGATGAGAAATCTTCTTGTTGCTGCTGCTGTTGTTGTTGTTGTTGTTCGGCCATCATTTGCTGCATCATACTTGCATATGATATTGGTGGTGGTTCAATAATATGATTATCATTGCTATTATTACTATTATAATCATTATTATCGGCATTATTTTGTGAATAAATATCATTATCATCATCGTCATCATCATTATTGTCACCATCATTATCCACATCATCATCAGCATTATTATTATTATTATTATCAATATCATCATCATCATCATCAGGATCATGATCATTGCCATCATAATCATCTTGTTCATCATCATGACGATCTTCTTTCGTACGTCTCGATGATGATGTTCGATGTCGATCTTTTGATCGGCTACGTGATGATCTACCGGATGACCGATGATGTCTAGATGATGATTTCCGTTTACTATCACGATCACGATCTCTATCGCGGTCTCGATCACGGTGACGATCTCGATCACGTGATGAACCACGACGACGTTCCATTGAACGTGATCTTGAACGATGATGATGATCCATATAACGATCACGTTCACGATCACTTGCATTACGACGTTCCATAGCCGCTGCACGACGTCTACCATAAAGTTCTCGTCGTAATTCTCTTGATATTGGTTTGATGTGCATAAAATTACAGAAACCGCTACGGGTACATTCACTATAGAGAAAATTTTGTCATTTAAAATTTTTAGAAAAAAAAGACAATCTATTTACTCATACCCCATTTCATATTGTCGACAACAAGCTTCACGAAAATCTGTAACCGGTGATAATTCAGCACAGATTGCTCGACCACCAAACCAACGATTATTTAGATCAGATACGGCACGTTCAGCATCTTCTTCGCGACGAAATTTAACATAAACATTGCCAACAAGATGATCACCAAGATTATCGCATACATTCATTTCTTCAATTTCACCATATTTATCTTCAAGTTCAATGAAAACATCTTCGAAAAAATCATCAAAATGTTCTTGTGCTTCTTCATCGCTCATTGTATGTACACGAGTAATCGTGGTTCCTGTTCGTGTGTGTGTGAAACAAAACGAATTTATTTGTGGGAATTAAAAATTCAAAAAAATCATACTACTCACTTGGCATCTCTTTACCAGATCCTTCTGTCGTCTGTGTTACATTCTGGGGATTCTGGTATAAATTTTGCAATAAAATTGTCTAGAAAAAAAATTCATGGAATTAATCCAGAATTGAGATATGTTGTGTTTCTAACCTGACTAAATGTTGGTTTATTATGAATACGTGAACAACGTTCTCCATGTCGACAGGCACCAATTTTAAAATAAAATGAACAATTTACTCTTTGAAAAAAAAATTTCATCAGTAAATTTCCAATTCAAAACAAACAAAAAAAAAATTCTTACTTGTCTTTTTCAGTACCAAAAATCGATGCTAAATAATCGGCCATTCTCTTTAAATTCTTCGGACGATTGATTTATTATTGATAAAGATTGATTTTGTGGTTCGATAAATTAATTTAAACAAAAAATAGTTCAAATGACCGGCCGGAATTTTCCGAACCCAAACAAAAATTTTTTTTTCTTCGATTCAAAATAACAACAATGTACACACACACTCGTCAACTTTGAATCATGACACAAATTAAAAAAAAAACGCGTTGTGAGTGGCATGGACCAACACACACACACACACACAAAAGTGCGGCTTTTTTTCCACCCAGATTTTTTTTTTTGGTCATTGTCAAACTACCACTGCCATAACTGCCACTACCAAAAAATTAGCAGAAATAAAATATGGATAATGAAAAACGAATCAATCGATAGAATCGATTGTGTGAATATATATTCGAATGAATTTGAAAAAAAAAAATTTTTTTCTTCTCTCGCCACTTTGTGTGAAATTTTGTTTCTTCTAATTAAAAAAAAAAAAAACAATTGATATGTGAATCAATCAATCAGTTCAACCTAGAAATCAAAACCATAAATATGGTATCGTTTTTCAATGAATCAATGATCTTGTGAAGATATCATCATTTTTTTTTCTTTGTCAATCAAAACTCTTTTTTTTTATTCTTGAAGAAGATTGTATTTCGTGGATGGGAAAAAACCCAAAAGAAAAAAACTGGCTATTGTAGATGACAACAAATAACGTGTGTGGGTGTGTTCGTTCTTGATCTTGGAATCCACATAATTCCTATAATCAAATGCAAAATTAACAATGTCATGGTAGCCAATGAATTTTCCCATATTTGTATTTATTAAATTCATTCAATGGCGTAGGTTGATTTTTTTTTTGTTCACTTTCACTCATTTTTTTTTTTTGCTTTTTCACAATAGCCCTGAAGTTGGTGGTGACGATGATAATTAAAATTTATAACCATTCGCAACAACAACAACAACAACAACAAGAAATCATACAGGAACAACAATTAAAAAAAAAAACTAAACAACAACGAAAAAATTTTTCAATTCCTTAAAACACTTGGTAATTAATAAATGAACAACAAAACCCACATCAATTAACCATCATCATCATTAATTAAATTTAACTAAACTTGTGATTTTTTTTTTCTTCTTCTTTGGTCATCATCATCATCATCAATGAGTTAAATTGATTTCAACTTAAAAAAATGAAAACAATGGAAAAATTTGGCCTCAAAATCGTCATCAACAACAACGACAACAAAATCGAATCAAATTGAAAATAATGATGACGAAATTGGTGTTTTTGTTTTATTCAAACAACAATTCTCAATAGACGATTTACGGCCTTGTGTTTTTTTTCATTCATTCATTCATTTAAAAAGTTTTGGTTTGTTAAAATTCAAAAAAAAACTAAAATGTCTCACCATCATCATCATCATTATGAAACAGATGTATTTATTTGATCAGTGAAAAAAAAGAGATAGATAGATCTATCGAAAGAGTGAAAACGACGGAGAGAGAGAGACATGGAAAATTGATTGCAACTGTGTTTGTGTTGTGCCATACCATCACCCATTATTATTATCATCATCATCATCATCATAATTGTTGTTATGCAACCCACATGATAAAGTAATTTTCTATTAGAACAGAGAGACACTCCCAGCAACAAGTGTATCTATTTAATCATCATCATTCAGCCAAACTAAACAACCACCAATTGTCATTTTCTATATTGTGGATCGTCATATAACAACAACATTGTATATAAAAACGGATAACGATATTATTATGTTTGTCGTTGTGTTCTTCCGCGCTTATACATTATACATGTGTGTGTGTGTGTGTTCTGGATGATTGAAGTCGATGATGATTGTGTGTAAATGTAATATTTTCCTATTTGGTAATGATCATCATCATCGTTGTCGTCGTTGTGTGATTATTTGGTATTGCAAATAAACAGCATTTCAATAACAGTAATCAATCCGTATGGATGAAATATTTTTTTTCCAACCAATACAACTATAGCGGTAAAATTAAAACCCGATTTAACTGTCAGAAACGATACCAGACGACAACGACAGTACAAACTCGCCATTCAAAGAAGCCGAATTAAAATAATTTCAGATTATTGAATTTTTTTCCTGTGTAAACAAACGGAAAAAAATCAACCTAATTTTTTTTTTTTTTTTTGATAATGAACACCGATGATCTGATATCTTCATTGATTGTATCATCATCATTGTCATCATCAACGAGTGGATTATTTTTTATCCATTCAATGGATTGATAATCAACAAAAAAATCATTATTTTTTTTATTTGGGCCAATCAACACGTTCTCATTATCCAAACAATACAGGTAATCAAGTATTTGTAAATGTGTAATGTTTAAACATTCATTCTCATTGTTGTTGTTTTTTTTGTGTTTGAAAACTTTCATTATCATTTCATTTCACATCTTCTGCTACAGCTCAGTGTGTTTTCAATTCAAACAACAAAAAAAATCCAATTTTGAATTCAATATTACCGTCTGTTATTACCATCTTTGGTGGTTTTTTTTTCAAAATCAAACGTGTTTGAAATTAATAGCGCGCTAACCAGTTTTTGTTTTATTTTTGTTTCTTTTGTGTTTGTATATGAGTGGACCAAACACACAGACACTTTTTTAAACATCTAAACATCCCATCATCATCATCATCGGCATTCAATAACAAGTTGTTTCTTTGTGAATAATCTTTGTATATGTGATTTTTTTTTCTCACATGGTATGAAATCACAATCGATGAGTCATCATCATCATCATCATCTTCATCACCCATATAGCATCCTTTAATTATTCGTTATCATCAATAAGTGAAAAATTATTATTTTCAAATTGGAAAAAAGAAATTTTTCCTTCAATCTGACTTCTGTTTCTGCTCGACTAGTCTATTTTTATTTTATTTTTTTTTTATTAAAAATCTTAAACGAAAAAAAATGTCACATTTAACTGGACAAGCTGGTGTTGGCGATTGTGTACTATTGGAAAACATAACCAAAGAATCTTTGATAGAAAATCTTAAAATAAGGTAAGAATTTTTTCTTCTCTTTTTTTTACATCCTAAATTATTATATTATCAAGTTTAAGTTGCATCGTTGAAATACTCGATTAATTAATTGTGATTTTCAAACTAAAACTTTGATTAGATTAGGTTTTTTTTCAATCATCATCATCTGAAATGTGTTTGTTGATGACTTGAAAATTTTCTATTTAGTAAGTTTTCTATTGCAAAAACTAAATGATGATAACGGTGATTGTCCTGGATACAAAAATGAAATGCAATTTATCAAATAATTTACCTTTATTTAGATTGATCTCTTTTTTTTGATTTTGAAATTTTCTATCCATTAGTTTTATTGGATTTTTTTGATACAATTTTTCTATTTATAACTTATCACATAGAATTTAATTTTTTGTTTCCATCAGATATCAATCAGGCTATTATTATACATACATTGGTGAAGTTTGTATATCATTAAATCCATATAAAACATTATCAATATATGGCCCTGATAATGTTCGTGAATATCGTGGCCGTGAAATTTTCGAACGTTCACCACATATATTCGCTATTGGTGATGCTGCATATAAAACAATGCGTCAACAGGTACGTGATACCTGTATATTGATAT
This sequence comes from Dermatophagoides farinae, assembly GCF_024713945.1. Lineage (NCBI taxonomy): Eukaryota > Metazoa > Arthropoda > Arachnida > Sarcoptiformes > Pyroglyphidae > Dermatophagoides > Dermatophagoides farinae. The sequence continues at coordinate 3,015,580 of NC_134685.1, read as the reverse complement.
CTGGTGAATCTGGTTCCGGTAAAACAGAAGCATCGAAAATTATAATGCGTTATTTAGCGGCAATCACCAATGTGAATGGACAAGCTGAAATTGAACGTGTTAAAAATATTTTATTGAAATCAAATTGTATTCTTGAAACATTTGGTAATGCTAAAACAATTCGTAATGATAATTCATCAAGATTTGGAAAATATATGGACATTAATTTTGATTTCAAAGGCGATCCATTAGGTGGTCATATTAATAATTATCTATTGGAAAAGGTAAACTAATCTAATATAATCCATATGTTTGTTTTGTGATTAACCTATTTTTTCCGTTTTGTTTATTTTATTTTTTTTTTAATTCAAAAATGCTTCAATGAACAAATTTTTCGCAATGTTTTTGTTTTGCCCCCATCACATTATTATTACTAGTCACGTGTTGTAATGCAACAACCTGGCGAACGTAATTTTCATTCATTTTATCAACTATTATTTGGTTGCAATGAAAAACGTTTAAATGAATTATCGTTACAACGTGATCAACAATTATATAATTATTTACGGCAAGGACAAGTATCAAAGCTGACAAATGATAGTGCCAATTATAAACAAGTTGAATCAGCAATGAAAACATTACAATTTAGTAATGATGAAATTTCAACTATTGATTATATATTAGCTGCTATTATACATTTAGGTAATGTCAAATTTGTATTGAATCAATCTGGTGGTGGTGGTGCCAAACAATCATCATCAATGGTATTGATTGATCCAAAAACCAGACAATCTGCACAAAATGTTTCAAAATTATTGGCAATATCAATGGAACAATTGGAAAAAACATTATGTTCAAGAACCATTGCTGCTAATCGTGAAATAATGCGTAAAGATCATACTGTTCAACAAGCAGAAGCTGGTCGTGATGCATTTTCAAAAGCCATCTATGAACGATTATTTAACCAAGTTGTTTCCGGTGTTAATCGTGCATTAATGATTGATCATAATGCAAATCCAAAACAATTCAATCGTCGTAATCAACATCATTCATCACAATGTGCCGTTATTGGTGTACTAGATATCTATGGTTTTGAAGTACTTGAACAGAATAGTTTTGAACAATTCTGTATTAATTATTGTAATGAACGTTTACAACAATTATTCATTAGTTTAGTATTACGACAAGAACAAGAAGAATATGCACGTGAAGGTATTAATTGGATACAGATTGATTATTTTGATAATGCACCAATTTGTTCATTGATGGATAATCAAAAAACCGGCATGTTCGCTACAATGGATGATTCATGTCTGGCTGTTGGTCGTATTACGGATCCATTATTATTGGAAACAATGGACAATAAATATCGTGATCAACGATATTATGATTCAAGACGTAAATCACCGACAGATAAATCATTGGAACATGATCATCATTTTCGTTTGAAACATTATGCTGGACCAGTTGTTTATGATATTGATGGATTTATCGAGAAAAATCGTGATACATTATTCCAAGATTTTAAACGGCTTTTATATTCCAGCCAGAATAAAGTCATTTCAGGTATGTAGATTTGTCCACATATTTTTTTGATTATTTATTTATCTTGTTTAAAATTTTAAATATAGAAATGTGGCCCGAAGGTTCGAAAAATATAACTGAAGTAAGCCGAAGACCAGTTACAGCCGGTTATTTATTTAAAACATCAATGAATGATTTGATTGAAAATTTGAAACAAAAAGTTCCATTCTATATTCGTTGTATAAAACCAAATGCCGATAAATCACCATCAAAATTTGATCCAGCCATTATATCACATCAAGTGGAATATCTTGGCCTGGTTGAAAATGTTCGTGTACGTCGTGCTGGTTTTGCACATCGTTCAACATATGAACGTTTCTATCAACGTTATAAAATGATTTCACCATTAACATGGCCAAATTTTCGTGATGGTGATGCTATGCAAGCATGTCAAGCATTGATAAATGATAAACGTTTTACATCGGATGTTGAATATGGTAAAACAAAAATTTTTATTAGATCACCACAAACAGTAGTGGAATTGGAACAACAACGTGAACGTTATATAGGAATGATTATTGTTTTATTACAAAAAAATTGGCGTGGTACATTGGTTCGTATGCGAATACGACGGCTTCGTGCTGCAATGTATATTCTACAAGCATATCGTCGTTATAAACTTCGTCAATATCTTTCTGAATTACATTCATTAGCCATACAAACACGACAATTATATCAGCCAGGTCAACGATCATCATATCAATCGACAAAAATGACCGCAACACAACAACGTTTAGAATTGGAACAAAAAGGTTGGCCTAAAGCACCAAGAGCATTAACCACGGTTATTGATGTTATTCGCCGTATTTATCGCCGATGGAAAGCATGGTTATTATTACGTCGTATACCGTATGAACAATGGCCAGAATTTCGATTGAAAATCATTGCAACAGCAGCATTGTGTGGACGTCGTTTGAATTATGGTTTGGCCGATAAATGGCTTGGTAATTATCTTGGACACAAAGAAACAAATATCAAAGCAAATCAATTTCAAGCAGAAGTACGACAATTTTTACCGAATGAAACGGTTCTATTTTCAAGTCGTGTAATCAAAGCATCATCATCATTTCTACGAAAATGTGTTGATCGTTGGATTGTTGTTACTGAACGTACCATATATCGTATTGATTGGAAAACATCGAAAATTGTTGGACATGCAACACCAATTATGGATGCAACTGGTATTGCCATAACAAAAGGTTTTGATCAATTAGTTGCCGTTAATGTTCGTGGTGGAAATGATTTTGTCGTTGCATTTATCGATTCAAATGATCCATTTATTAGACCAGTAAATCGTATTGGAGAATTTGTTGCAATCATTCTAAAACAATATGCCATATTAACTAAACGTGATTTAATGGTTACCATTAGTGATTCAATACATTGTCGATTAGGTAATAAAGAAAAAGTTTTAATGGTTGAACCAAGTGGTGGACAACATCCAGAACAAGTTTTATTTAAAAGAAATGGAAATCATCTTAGTTTATTGTGGCCATCTTCATTTGGTCAACAACAACAACAACAACAGCAGCAGCAAACACAACGTTCGAATGGTTTGTAAATGACTACAGCCACACAACAACAACAACAACAACGAAAATTCATTGAATTATCGATCAAATTTTGTTTTTTAAAATTTAAATTATTATGATGTTCTTTTTAAATGAATTTATTTTTTTTTTAATCAACAAACAAAATAAAGATTTCAAATCATGCCATTATCATGTGAACTTTTGAGTCATTCTTATATATTCATCTGGTATACCATTTTTAATGATAATTTTTGTGGTATTTTCTTCGTTTTCTTCTTCTGCTGATTGATGGTCATTTTCATTACGATTTACACCGACACCAGCAGTACCACCACCACCACCACTATCATCATCACCATCATCATCATCACCGGCATCATCATTTTGATAATAATAATAAAAACCAGCAATAATGAATGCCACTGATATAACGATTGGTAGAAAAACTATGAATGTATATGCAGAATAATGTGATTGTCGTATATGGATATTATCATTGTCATTTTTATTTGGATGTTGTTCACGATAAAATAGCCATTTTTCAAAATGTTTGGAATTTTTTAATGCTATGAAATGAAATAAAAATTATTTCAGTGTTGTGTGGGTGTGTTTACTCGTGGTGTATTTACCTTTTAGTATTCGAATTGATGATAGAATCCAATGTTCATGTTTTGATAGATTTGTAAATAATGCCGGTGCAAATTGATGATCCTGTTCACGCATTGTTAATTGATGTGTCATCATACCAATGATGCGATTATTACCATCCAATGATGGACAAATCAATGGTGAACCATGATCACCTTCATATAATGCTAATAATGATGAATGTTCATGGCCAACACAAAATGTTTCTGTCCGACGATACATTTGATAATGTTTACCACATATTTGACCAGATTGTGGTTCATCATCTGGATTCATTGTCGATACATGAATAGCATGTAATGTGCCTGAAGATTTTCGTGTAATTTCACGTTTTTGTTTTTTACTCAATTGTCGTATTTCTGATTTACTTGGATAACCATATCCAACTATTGAACATTTGGATAAATCCAAACGATTCATCACTTCATTATATTTAATTTTCGGTATAAAATGTGCAAACATTGATATGTTCAAATTATCTGGTATTGGAATATTTAATTTAATAATGGCCAAATCATTCAAATGTAATACATCCATATGTTTATCATGAATGGCAAATATTTCTGGATGATATGAATGACAACCATGTGAATGTATATTATCACAATTCATTAATACACGATATGATTCTATTGTACGTTGTAATTTTATACCATTCGATTCTGTACGTTCTAAACATTGGGCAGCGGTCATCACCAGATCATAACCAATCATAACACCAGTGCAGAATATCTTTCCAGATTGATAATCTTTTAATGCAGCCATAAATGGCCATCTATGTGTAAGATGATTATGTTTATCACTAAATTCACGTATTACTTGATCATTTTTATTGTTATTATCATTGTTATTTGTTGTTTGTTGATCTCTTGATTCATTTGGTGTCATCAAGGCTATTTTTATTAATGCAGAAAATATTAGCCATTGAATCGACATATTAAACAACATCATCATCGATTGTTTATCGGTAAACAAAACACACACACACAGATAGAGAAAGAGAAAATTAAAAATTAAAAATTCCATTTGAATTGGCTTTTATCATCTCTATTTTTAAGAAAAAAAATTCGAAAATTTAATAAAAAAAAAGTTTTTTTTTTTGGAAAACAAAAACATTTTTTTTTAAACATTTGGCGCCATCACATATGATTGGTGTGTTGAACACGAAACACGCATGTGCAGAATGATGAAAATAAACATGCACACATGATGCACAAATAATATATCATCAACCACACACGCATTGGTCTTTAGGCTGAATGGTAATTTACATTTGTTTGTTTGTTGGTCGTTTTTGGTCACAATGATGTCATTTATGGCTAAATGAATTTTCCTACATTACCATCATAATTATTGAATGCTTCTACCCTTTAACGTATAACATTGTGATGGTTGAAATGAATCAATTGTAGCCATAACCATTAAAAAAAAATCTAACCAAAAAAAAATACGGTGTCGTGTGTTTATTGTGTGATGTTTGTTTGTGTGTGTGTGAATATTCTCTCATTTGGTTTGTTTTTGGTTCAATTTAATTGATATATCTCGACAGATTAATTCCATATTGGTCTTGGTGGTAGTATTCTAAACATTTTAGAATTCAAATGATAATATGGCCAATGGTTGGTTATTGTGTTGTAATTGTTTGCGGCCAATGGTTGCGGTGCAGAATTTAAGAATTTGATTCAATTACAATAATAATATTGTACAGTTTGAAATTTTAAATTTAAATTTATATAGATTATAATATGTTATTAATTTAATTAATCAATTACCAATTGTGATCATCATCATCATCATCATCGACAACATCCACATGATTTGATTTTTTTTTTGTAATTAAATTCAAAAAAAAAAAATTCGAACATTCGATTGAAAAACTATGAATGTGTGTTTAGTGTAAAAAAAAAAAAAAATTTTAATTCAACTTGTTGTCAGCCACCTGAAATAGTCTACTGATTTGATTGAGATTCATCATCATCATTATTATCATCATCAAAAAAAAAAATGTCAACAACATATGTAACAGATGAATCTGGTACAAAATTCATTGCCAGTTCACAAAGGCCAGATGGTTCATGGCGTAAAGCACGTCGTGTAAAAGATGGTTATGTACCACAAGAAGAAGTGCCAATCTATATGGCCAAAGGTAAACGTGAACAACAACAACAACAACATGAACAAAAAAGGCCTTCGAAACCATTATCGGCAGATGCTCAGGTTTGTTTGTTTTTGCATTCTGTAGATGAAAAATTGATCATTTTTTGTTTTGTTTTATCTTTTGTCATCAGCCATTTTATCATTTGCCTCGTATCGAAATGGAAATGCGTACAGTAACCTTGGAACCAGAAGTATTGACGCCATTGAATAAAACTTCCGGATCATCATCATCATCATCGAAAATATCATCAAAATCATCATCATCAACATTAATGCAACAATTTAATAATTTTGATTTTGATCAACAATTGGATCAAAATATTTACAATACATCATTATCAACAAATACATCAACAACATTATCTAATGAATGGAAAGTGGTCAAATCAAAAAACTCATTACAACAACAATCATCTAAAAATGATAATATCGTTGATGGTATATCATCTCAAATAGCTCAACAACAACAACAACAACAACAGCAGCAGAAACCAATGGCTGTAAATGAATGTGGTCAACCATTAGCCACTGATCCAGTTAAACGGCTAAGAAATTTGAAAAAGAAATTGAAAGAGATTGAAACATTGAAACAAAAAAATTTAGCAGAATTAGAAAAAGAACAATTACAAAAAATACAAAGATATGATGAAATTGTTGGCCAAATTGAACAAGTGACTAAATTATTGGAAGAACTTTGAATATATATGAACCATCACAATCCATTTTATGTATTTCGTTGTTGATGTCTTTGTTTTTAATTCATCATCAATCCATCCAAATTTTCATCTCTTGTTTTGCGTATATATATATATATGATGGGTCAGCATCATTTTATTTGTCCGGATTGTTTGATTTGTTTTTTTTTTATTTGTTTAATGAATGAATTCTCATTTCGTAAAAAAAAAAAAATATTTGTTTGAAATTATTCAACCCCAACCCCCCCGCATCATACACAACAAAAATTGATGATTTATATATTATTATTATGATTATTATCACCATTTTTGAATGAATCTTTTTATTTGTGAATAATAATAATAAAAAAAAATGAAATTTTTATTTGAATTTTTTTTTTGTATACAAAATTCGAATCTTGTTGTCATTGTCGTACTAGTGTTTATGAATGAAATGAAAAAAAAAATGGTTGTCATCATCACACCTTACTGCTACCTTTTTTTTTGAAGTACATGTACATTCGATGAATGAATAGTATTTGCTATTGATGGATTGACCTCGTTTGTGGCATGTTATGTGTGTATGAACTACCACCAACCACTACTGCAAAAACTATTTTCATCGGTATGTTATTACCCTGCAACAACAACAACAAGTATGGTAGTAGTCTTATAAGCGTTACTGTTGCTTTGATGTTCATGTTGATGATGATGATGATTGAACCTGGAAAAAAATAAAAATAAAAACAACTTTTTTTTGTTGTTGATCTTTGGATTCTTCTTCTTCTCTGTCTTCGTCTTCGTTTTGATTTTTGTTTATTTTTTCCTGACAAAAAGGGGAGGGGGGATAGCGATAGCGATAGTGTGGTGTTGAAGTACCGCTATCTCCGGAATAATTTTTTTTTTTCATTCATTCATTGAAAAAATATTTGTTGTTGTTGTTGTTGTTGTTGTTGGTCGAACAAGATTTTTTGGCTTCGTGGATCTGGTTTTTGATGATGATGATGATGATGATAATATAAACGCGCTTTATTATCATCATCGTTGACACGATCATCATCGTTGACACGAAAACGTCTATATCACAAACTTGTTGTTGTTGTTGTTATTGTGGTTATTGTGGTTGTGGTTGAAAATATCATCATCAACATTTTTCGTATATATTCACAATTTATCAATTTGGATCATCCATTTTTTTCTGTTTGTGTGTGTGTATGTCTATTTTCATTTTCAAAAAAAATTCGCCAGAATTCGACAATGATAAACATTGATTTTCATAATCATTCATCAATTTATTCAATGAAAAATATGATGATAATGATGATGAAAATTGAAAGAATTTTCTGTAAAACTTGACCATCATCACCAGCATCAACTTTTTCTTCTTCTTCATTTGATTTCATTGATCTTCAGATTTTTTTTTTTTTTTGAAATTCATTTCGTTTTGTGTAATTGAATTTTTTTGTTGTTGTTGTTTAAAAACCAAATAAAACAAAAAATGGAACAACAAAAATCGACTGCTGCTGCTGCTGCTGCTTCAGTTGTTGACTACCAACAAAAACAACTAGATGATGGTCAAAATGATGAAAATTCTGATACATCATTGAATAATAATGATGTAGTGGCTGCCAATAACAACGACGACGATGATGATGATTATTCACCAAAATCTGATTCAATAAATGGTTCAACAACTTCAATATCACCACCATCATCGTTGAAAACAGAACAGCCATTTTTGAATCGTCGAACACGTTCAATGATGAAAACAATCAATAAATTGGAAAATAATTCAAATGGTCATTCGACGTTAAAAGTAGAAAATAATGGTGAAATTGTTTCATCCGAGCCACAACAACAACAACAACCACCACCACCAACATTACAACAACAAGATGATGATTATGAATCAATAGTTATGGATGACGATGATGATGATGATTATGAACCAGAAGAATCAAAAGATTATGATGATGTTGATTATGTGATTGGTGGTGATGTTGATCGTACGGTACGTGCTTCCAGATCACAAAATTCATCCAATTCATCATCATCATCATTATCATCGTCGTCGTCATCGAAAAATAAGAAACGTAAATCATCAGCATCATCAACAAATGAAACGGGTAATAAACGTAGCCGTAAAAAATCGAAACCAAAAACAATCACTAAATCAACAAATGAAGAAAAAGCCACTAAATCAACAACAATGACAAAAAAATCGAAAACAAATTCAAATAAAACAAATTCAACGATGAATTCTATGAATCAAAATAATCAAAATTCATCATCATCATCATCAGGAATGACAAATAATTTTCGTCATCTATTTCAACCGAATGAACATGAATTTAAACAAATATTTCCACCAGAATTATTGACACGTTTATTTAAAATGACTATCGAATCGAATGCACCGGAATCACCAATCTGGACATTGATCAAGTAATAATCAATCAATATTTCATTTTTAATCATTTTATAATCGGATTTTTTATTTCGTGAATAGATTGGCACAAGTTTGTGAACATTGGCGACAATTAATCATAACAAGTCCAGCATTATGGTCAACAATTGATTTAAGTTCATTGTCGGAATCACGTTTTCCAATGGAAAGATTTCGACGTTTACATCAGGAAAATCGCCTTTTTCAATCAGTACAACATATTGATCTATCGAATTGGAAAGCCGATATGGCAAAGAAAATGTTGGAATTTTTAGCCGATTGTTCCCAATATGATCTCCATTCATTAAGCATTCGTCGTTGTCGTAATATAGCATCACCATTTCTTCAATCTGTTATTGCCCATGCGGGTAATCTTCGTCTATTGAATATATCCGGTATCACTGTATGTAATTATCATCGATTTATCACCAAAATTTTAATAAAATTTTTAAATTTTATTTCAGGCATCACAACAGCACAACTGCCAGAATCCATTCCAAACACCATCATTTAGACCATTGATTGAAAGATGTGGTGAATCATTACGTTCATTTTACATGTCAGAAAATATGATGACATCGTTTCCAACCTGTTTTTCAATGGTTTTGGTAAGAATTTTTTTTTTTTGCTTTTGTGATAATCGAATTTTTGTTGATGAAAAAAAATTCTTTTTTTTTATAGGAATCATGTCCAAATCTTGAAGTGTTGGACATATCAAACGTACATTCATTGGGATCTCGTTGTTCGACCATTCCGATCGATAAATTTCAACAGAGTTGCCCAAAAATGCGTATATTACGTGCAGCAAATATTGCATTTCAACCGATAAGCCTTGGATGTAACACTGATGGTTGGCCACGATTGGAAGAGCTTAGCATACCATTCAATGTTGATTATATGGTATCTGCTGGCCATACTGATCTTGTTATTGAACAGTTGACAAAATCATCGGAAAATCTAAAATTATTAGATATCCGTGGGTCACCAAGTATAACACCACGTGGTCTAGTTAAAATACCTGCATGGTCATTGAAACATTTGTCTATATCAAATTGTCCAAAAATGCAAGATGAAACACTTGGAATGGTCTTTCAAAAGGTAAGAATCAAAATTGAATCATTTTTCTCATTTTTATTTCATAAATTTTCTATTTTGTCATTCCATAAATTCAACAGTGGAATAGATCATTGATTGATGTTGATCTTTCGTGGAATAAATCTGAATCCTGTATGGATGAATGTGTCCGTTCAATTTGTGATGTACCATCTGAGGATGTTAAATTACGTACTATTGATCTACGTGGATCAGCAATATCATTGGAATCATTAAGACGATTAATATTACATTGTGGTGAACATTTAATATCAATTGATTTACAATCATGTCGTAGTCTACCACGTGGTATGAAACGTTTATTTCAAGGTGAAGAATTTCAACGTTTACGACAATTAATGTTGGATGGCCGTTGTGATGATTAAGATTTGAATCTATCTACTATCATCATCCATTTTCATGTGGCCTTTTTGTCATCAACAAGATTTATTTATATATTATCACATCTCGCTTTTCACCGGTGAAAATCATCATCATCATCATCATCAAAATAAATAATCAATTTTAACTTGTATGCGCTTGCATGCTATTATAGATCACATTTCTACTATTTTCATCTTCGTCTATACATTGAGATGATATTCGATTGAAAATGGAACAATCAATTCAATTGGTCATCAATTATATGGTAAAAACTTTATCAATTCATCATCATCAATTTATGTTGCAATCTTCATCATCATCATTGTCATCATCATATTCATTATATAATCAATATGTCCATACATTTATAAATATCGCCATTATTGATGATATATTATAATTATAATAATAATAATTTTAAATTGAAAACAATAAAAAATTTCATTAATTTTTTCAATGATTATCATTCGAAAGAATTTTTGTTTTTGTTTTGACTTAGGTATGGCCATCTATGGGCAAAAATTATCGCTATGTAAGCACGTGTTTTTGTCTGACAGAATATTTTGCTGCGTGAATTTATTTTTTTTTCATTGAAAAAAAATAAATAATGGGCAAGGTTTGTTTTAGAAATTGAAATTGATTATATTGGATTGTATTTTCTGTTTTTTTTTTTTGTTAGAAAAAATTACAAATAAAAATTACCCGATTGGATGAAAGAGAAATTGATTTTGATCTAATCAATTCAGAATTTCCATTCGCCAATGCAATAAGACGAATATTGTTGGCCGAAGTGCCAACAATGGCCATTGAAAAAATTCATCTTTATCGTAATACAACAGAATTGCCGGATTTTGCACTATGCCAACGATTAGGATTGATACCGATAAAAGCTGATGCTAGTGAATTTGAAATGAAAAATTCCTCTGAAGGTATGCATTCATTGATTCTTTTCATTCTCTAAAAAATTTTTTTTTTGTTACTCATAGATGAAGCAACCGATAGAAATACAATTCGTTTATCATTAGATGTTCAATGTCCAATTAATAATAATGGTGAAAATCTTCATGTTTATAGTGATTCAATAAAATGGCAACCTATTGGTGATCAAACAACGAGATTCGAATCCGAACCTATACGACCAGTTGATATGGACATTCTTTTGATGAAATTGGCACCAAGTCAACAAATTGATGCACAAATGGAATGTCATAAAGGCATTGGAAAAGATCATGCAAAATATTGTCCAGTTGCTGCATGTTTTTATCGATTTGTAACTGAATTTCATTTTGATCATGACAAACAACTTGAACATGGAGAACTGGAAATATTGAAAACATTTTTTCCGCCTGGATATTTAGATTTCAATGATATTGATACGACAAATGGATTTCCACGTATCATCAATAATCGTTTTAATCGTAGTGATTTTATAATGCAATCATGGGACAATCATCAATGTTTGAGGAAAAAAATTCAATTTGAAACAAAAACCAATACGCTTGCATGTAAGTTTGTATTTTTTTTTTTTTTTTTTTTTTTTTTTTTTTTTGGTCATCTGGAAATGTTTTTCTAAATGAAAATTTTCAAACTTCTAGTCACCATTGAATCGATTGGTGCAATCGATCCATCCGAATTGGTCATTCAATCTATTGATATATTAAAATCAAAATGTACAAAATTTCTTAAACATATCGAACGAAATAAATGATTTTATTTATATTATTTTTAATGAATAAAGACAATTTTTTTTTTAATTTTAATTTGATTATGATGATTATTATTGAATGATGACGGCAATTCTATCGATAACGATACCGATGACGCAAAGACATTCACAATGAGTTTGACATTTGCATAGAATTTTTGGCATTGATTGTATTCGCCACATACCAATATGATTAGCGCAGCCAGGACATTGTAATTGATAATCAATGTCCATATCCTTAATGGTTGTCACAATCATCCATGATAATGGTTCCACCAAGAAACGATTACAATCGATAATTTTTGAATTGGTTTTCGTTACAATTTTATTGATTGTAAAATCAAAATCGGATAATTTTACAGAATTTTTACCACCACCACCACCACCACCACCGGAAAGTTCCCGTAATTGTACACTTTTTCGAACCAATGAACGTATTGTTGTTCGATATTGAAATAAAAGTAAATTTGATTCTAATAGATGGATATTTTGAAAAAGTTTCATTGAACAACGTCGACATCGATACCATTGTTGTTGTTGTTGAATATTTAAATCCATCTGTTGTTGTTGTTGCTGCTGCTGTCGTTCATATTGTTGGATAATTGCAAAATATCTATCAATCATCTGATGTAAATGATCAATGGATAAAAATGGAAATATTGTCCTATAGAATAAATATTGACGAAATTCTTTATTACGAATATCCAAACGATAATTCATACGGCCAAACAGATTTAATTGATAAATAAATCCTTCATTTGGATTACACAATGGACGTTTTGTGCGTACGAATAACAATGTATCCTGTATGGATAGATGCCATTTGCTCAATAAATAGGCCATTACGATGGTAACACTACGTGAAACACCCATATGACAATGAATAAGAATATTTTCATGGCGTACATTAATGGCTTGATTAATGAATTGAATACAATCGATAAAAATGGTGAGTAAATCTTCAGTAGGATTATCACATTTTTCATAATGACGATTTTGTATATTATACAGATGAAATTTTGGCAATCCTTTTGTTTCATGTGAATTGGTAACACTCAAAACGTTTTTGATTTGTAATTCTTGTAATAATGATATATCTTTTGCATGATGTATATTGCCAAGATATAATTGTGATATAATCTTACTTGGACTGTTCATGATGATGATTTCATCGAATGACTCGAATTCGCCAATTCGAATTTTTTCCATTTTCAAGAATTCTGTTTATTCAAATTCCAGATCAACGATTGTTACCACCATTGAATTGGATATTATAATCAATTTATTACATGTAAGTTAAATTGAATTTTTTTTTTCTCCTGGTTTCTTATAAAAACTTTTACAATTTGTTCAAACATTCAGTTAGTTTTTTTTCCGATTGATTGATATTAGTGTAACAATATGTATAGTGAATTTTTGAAAATTATTAATCGTTTTATTATTGATATACATTTGGATGAACCACATGTTTTGCGACGATTATTTCCTGTCAATTGTGAATACATAAGACCATTATTGTTCACGAATAAAACACGACAATATGAAAATGGAATTGAAGAAAAATTACAAAGATATTTGCAAGAATTTTCAACCACCGACACCACCATCACCAAGGATGTAGAGGAAAATGAAGCTGAAAACAACAACAACAACAACAACGGCTACAATTCGATTGATTCGACAAAAGAAACATCATCATTGTCAATATATAAACTTATTGTTGAAATATTACGGTAAGTATTCTTTTCAAATTGGAAAACATTTTTTTCTTCATCATCACATTTTTCTTTCCTTTAACACATAGAAAATGTGAAGAATTCTATTGCCATAATAATGCCATAATTGGTCCATTAGTAGATGAATGGAAACATTTATTCAAAAATAACCTCAGATATTTAAATGATGATAGTTTTCATGAAAAAGAACGAATCCAACGATTTTTGGATGAATTTTGTCGTCATATTGGTGCATGGATAATTGTTGCCGATGATCATAAGAATCAATTCTTACGAATTAGTCATATGATTAGATGGATTTGTAGCCATATTCATATACCATATCGTGTACCCGTATCATCATTGTTTAACGATCATAATAATGATGATGATGATTATTACAATGATTGTCATCATCATGATTATTTTGCTTTACGTATATCCATATCGATTGTTTATCATTTAATTCAATATCGTATTTATTTACTTGATCACTTTTATCAATGTTTGGAGGAAATTCAAAAATTATCAATGAATTCGTCTATGATGAAATCGTGGCCACAATCATCATCCGGTCAGTTGATGAATATAAATCCAACAACTGCTACTACTACAAATACATAGTGTATGTAAAACAAGCAATCTATACATCCGGTTTTTTGTTGAGATAGACAGAAAACAAAAATTATTGTGAGATTTTTGGAACAAATTAAACGAAAACAACAACAATGGTTCAATCAAATTCTATCAAATGTTTCACACACACACACACACCCACCCACCACAACACCAAAGCATCTCCCGCCCCATTCTACCGGTTCATGATGATGATGATGATGATGGAAAATGATGAATATACGTACGTATACGTACGCACCACTTCACCTGCCATTTGAGATAAAAATTTACGTAAATCCTGTTCGTGTTGTCCTAGTTTACACACACACACACACACACACACAGATAGAGAGAGAGAGAGAGAGAGAGAACACCAAGGTCCACTAGGGTGACCGCCTAGGACCGTGAATTGACATCATCATCATTATTATGGATGAATGAACATCATGATTTTTTTTGTGTTTGTGTGTGTGTGTGACATGAAATGACCTGTTATATTTCATTTTCAAATTCAACAAAAATGTTCATTTTGTCAAAACTTGAAAAAGAGAGAGAGCAAGTGAATGTAAAAATGTGCAATGGAAAAAAATATTGTATTGTTTTCAATATATTCTCTCTTCCTATTCAAATGTGTTAAACGGATTTTCATATTTCATTCGAAAATCAACATTTTCTTGAATTCTGGCAAAATGAAAAAAAAATTTGCAGATTCGATTCGATTCGATTCCGGATTTTCACCATCATCATCATCATTATAAATGTGTGGTCACAACAACCACACACACACACACAACAAACACCATAATCATCACGAAAACATACATAAAATTCATTTCCCTTGAATATTGAAAATATTTCCACACACACACACACACCGGATGATCTACAATCATCATTATTATTAATAATAATAATAAGTGCCATAATTATTGTGGTAGTAGTAGCCAAACACACACACACGCACTCAAATATCAACTTGAATTTATCAAACCAACAAAATAACGTAAATGAAGCCATGATTATCATCACCATCATCAGCATCAGCAGCAGCATTATTATAACAAATTTCAGCAATCATCGAAAAATCGAAAAAAAACTGTAAATTGACGAATTTCAAACAACAAAAACGAAAAAAAAATCATTTGTTGTTTGTTTGTTTTTTTTTGTTATGTGGCTATTTGATTCGGTGAATTTTTTTTTCTTTTTTTTTTATTAGTTTTGATGTCGTTGTCGTCGATAGTGGCTGTATTTTTGAATTTGTGTGTGTGTGTGTTCGACTGCTGCTTTCTGCTGCTTTTCAATGTCAAGTTTTCAAGTTTTTGTTGTTGTTGTTGTTTTTTTGAAAATTTGAACATTTGTTAGCATCATCAACAATTTCAATCAATAATCTATCTATATATTTTTTTTGAATTATTTCAATTATGCAATATCATCAAATGATTATCATGATCACCATCATCATATGGATTCTCATCATTGCTGATGAAACATTGTCTGTTCACCATTTTCATGATGATAATCATCAAAATGATCGTTATATAATTGAATCACAATCATCATTGATTTCAAATACAAATGAAATCAGTATTTATATGCCATCATGGTCATCATCATTAATATCACCGAAAATTGTTCTATTATCACATCAAATGATTGGCGATACAATCGATATCCAAGCTGGTAGTACAATACATTTACGTTGTAATGGACAGAAAAAAATTTATTGGACATTTCCAAATAATAGAGTAAGTATTAATATTTCGAATGAATAGAATCTTAATTTTCATTCATTGACAAAAAAAATAGCTTGAAATATTTGAAAAATCAGCAAATGTCAGTATAATCAATAGCTGTGATTATGATGATGGCCGTGATGATGATCATGAAGAAATGACTAAAGCAGGCGACAACAAATCCAATAGTGATCATATGGATTTTATTGGATGGACCAATAAATGTCAAAGTGATGTTATTATCTATGATGCTCAATATTATATGACTGGTTATTATTCATGTCATTATAATGATAATGTTCAGAATCAACAACAGCAACAACAACAATCTGAATCAACTGAAATACACAATATGCCTATAGCAGCAATGGCTACAACATCAATTTATCCATCAAATGATAATTCAATGGATTCAATATTTATATTTATAAATGGTTTGTTGTTGTTTTTTTTTTTTTTTTGGATCATTCAATTAATCATCAAATGTGTGTGGTTCGTATATTATTTTTACAGATCCTGAACATTTAATTGTACCATATGAAAATGTTGAACAATACATGTTTTTAGCATTGTTTCAATCACATCCGGCAACGATACCATGCCGTCCAACATATTCAAATGCTAATGTTACACTTTGGAAAGAAAATGATTATCAACAAATACAGATCCATCCGAATGCATCATTAGGCATTACATATGATCCACGTAAAGGTTTCCATTTTGATTATCCACGTTGGGACAGTAGTGTATTGGAATGTCATTATCATATAAATACAAGTGATGGTCAAAAATATGAAGCCAAATCCACTATAAGTCTTCATTGGTCAAGTAAGTTCATTGTACTGCATATATTCTGCATTGTTTGTTTGTTTGTTTGTTTTATTCAAAATTTTTATCAGACAAAATCAATCAATCAATCAATATATAATGATTGTTAATAGTGTGAATCGATCATATCATATCATCAATATGAAAATTGTTAAAAATATAGATCAGAAAAAAAATTACCAAACATCAGTGGTACTAGGAGTGTGTGTGTGTATGTATGTGTGTTGTAGCGACGACGACGACGAAAATTTTCTGTCTCCAAAACCATTTCCGTTTTTTTTTGTCGCTTGTTTATATATCGAATGAATAATGACGTTCATTCGATTGTTGTTGTTGTTGTTGTTTGACCATTTCCATATTATGCATTTCGAAATGTACAGATTTCTCATAGCCAACTAATTGTTTAAGAAAAAGTCCTAATTTGAAGAGAAAAAAAAATTTCAAATTTTAAAAGATGAGATTATTTACACACAGAACATAGAAATATATTTACCAATATCATAAACATTTTGTCGTGGTTGATAATGATCAATCCAAATGGCAATCTTTATCTGATTATTACGATTACCACCAACAAGACCACAAATTCGTTCACAAATCATTGAATTTTGATATCCAACAATTAGCATACAGAATTCTGTCCACAATTCCATTGCATGATTTTTATATTCACCGGACATATCTTTATTTATAGTGAATACAAAACGGCCACCATTACGATTAAGTGGATCTTCCCAGATTGGTCTTATACCATATTTGAATAATGAATAATTACAACCATGATGTGTTTCAGTGAGCGGTATGACACGATCAAAAACACCCCAAAAACTTTCCACCGTTGAAAATGTGGCCACATCTATTTGTGAATGTTCCCAATCAAAATTTGGACCGAATTTTAGATACCAAAATGTCCAACTATTATGTAGACGATGTTCACCATCTTTTATTGGTATAATGTAATTTAATCGAATTTTTTCCATTCCAACTTTCATTTGATTTTCAATTTGGTCAACATCAGGATTATCACCATCTTGTTGTATTTTTAATGATTTTTGCTTGTTTTCTTTCAAATTCTGTTCATAATCACCATTGTTATTATCATTTATTATTGATTTCGAAATTGTTTTATTCTGTTGTTGTTGTTGTTGTTGATGATGAAAGTATTGTTGATGATGGTGGTTATGATGATGCTGGTGATGATGATGATGATGATGATGGGATCGAAAACTTTGATTCCGATGAAAATTCTGATGATGGTGATGATTACGATTATGAATCTGTCTTGTAACAATAGTGGATGATATTTGTTGTGGTTGTTGGACATTATTTGTTTGTAAATTCGACATTTTTTTTCTCGAGTAATGAATGATGATGAAATAGAAAAAAAATTTTGCGAAATATTTTCCTATAACTCACTCAATTTTCCCATAAAAATTTCCTATTCGAATTTATGCAAATTTTTTCTGTAATTTAATTTACATTTTGTTTTTTTGTTTTTTTTGTTTTGTTTAGTTCTACCAATCGAATTACATCCAATTATTGATGATACACAAGCTCGTCATATTTTCATCAACGATACGTTTACATTACGATGTTTTGTTCATATTGATATCGGTGTTATTATTGTTGTTGATTGGGATCATCCAAATAATAATCATCAACAACGGCATTCGGAAAGAATATTTAAATCAGCAGCCGAAACAACCAGACAATTAGTTAATAATAATAGTTATGATACGGTGGCGATTAATATAACAATAGTGAATGCAACAAAAGAAGATGAAGGTCTTTATCGTTGTAATGCTACCGATGGTAATGGCCGAACATTTTCGGCCACCAAACGTATTGTTATATTTGGTATGTTTGTTTGTCTGTTTTGTTTATTTTTGAAAATTTTGATAATTTCATTTTTGTTTTGTTCTCAATAGATGAACATCTTGTATCATCGATAAATTTTACAACCGATTTTCATACACCAATCATTGGTGAATATGGCCATGATATTCAGTTTACCATTAATGCACAGGCATTTCCTGACATAAGTTTTATTGATCTTTTTTGGTATAAAGATGGTAATGAATTATCATCAATAAATACGAATAATTCACATATACAGATGAATTTAATGAATTTATTCAATGATAATCAAACACAAATCACTTTATATATGATTTCGGCTCGTCCATCTGATAGTGGTTTATATACACTTGTTGGCCAAACATCATGGTCATCACAACAACAACGACGAAATGAATCAATGACAAATATTTCCATTCCTGTTTATATTCAAGGCGATATAGAAATTTTAATTGAAAATCATCAAGATTTTTACCGGTTAAATCATTCATATGAATTATTATGTAAAAGTTATGGCTATCCAAGTCCATCAATACAATGGCAATGGCATCCATGTGAAACGGTTTATTCTTGTTTGAATGATGATGGTGATGATGATGATCAAATAACGAAAATTACATGGTTTAATATTACAACCTCATCATCAACAACAATCAATGATAACGATGCTAGAATTATTGAAATCGACGATGGAAATGAAACTACTAAAGTTTCATACCTAAATATGGCTCGATTATCATTGAAAGCTCGACAATCTGGTGTTTATCGATGTTTCTCTTCGTTGCGCCACATGAATGATACAATCATGAAACATCAGGAAATTCCATTCATCGTAATGGATGCTGAAGATTTATTTGAAATCCGACCATCAACAGATGAACCAACCGTTAATGATACAATAATACTAACATGTAAAGCTAGTGTTTATCGGTATTCACAATTATGGTGGGTCAATACTCGATTAGATACTGATATTATCAATCCGATTAACGTGAATACAATGTTGGAACAGAAAAATCAATCCACATCCGATCCATTGATTGAATCAATGAATTTATCCAATGATCAAAATGAATATTCCCTTAGTTCAACATTAACATTATCATCTGTTACATTGAATCATAGTTCATTATTTACATGTGAAGCTGTTCTTCTGTTTGATGCACTCAAAACGGAACGAAAAGAATTCTTTTTGAATGTTAAAGAAATTACACCGCCAATAATTATTGAAACGAATATGAATGAATCGATTATTGAAGCGGAATATAATTCACAAACAGAATTACGTTGTTACATTGAAGGAAGGCCACGACCACAGCTTGAATGGTATCGAAATGATCAACCACTTCTAATGGATCATCATGATTCAGGTGTAAGATTGTATGATAAAGGTCAACGTATTGTTTTCACAAGATTATTGGCAAAAGATTCAGGCCTTTATGTTTGTCGTGGTAGAAATCGTGGTGGTGAAGTTACCTGTGCTGTTTTACTAAAAGTAACCGGGAATATGGATCAAACATCAATAGATCTTTTACCCATTGTTGTTTATTCAATAATGGGTGCCATCACTATTATAATGGCCTGTTTGATTGGTAAACGTATCCGTGATGAAAAACTACAACGACGTGAATTGGAATTTTTTTCAAAAACGCTATTCGAACAAGGACAGATGCAATTATTCAATCCAGATATGCCATTAGATGAACAGATTGATCTATTGCCATATGATTCTCGTTTTGAATTTCCTAAAGAACGACTTATATTGGGCCGAACATTAGGTCAAGGTGCATTTGGCCGAGTGGTGAAAGCACAGGCAATTGGCCTAGATGAATCGGATGAATCAGAATCAACAACTGTGGCTGTAAAAATGCTTAAAGAACGTGCCGATTCTAATCAACGTAAAGCATTGATGGCAGAATTAAAAATACTGATACATTTGGGTAGACATTTGAATATTGTCAATCTATTGGGTGCTGTAACAAAAAACCTGGTCAAAGGAGAATTATTGGTCATTGTTGAGTATTGTCAATTTGGGAATCTAAGACATTATCTTATTGCTAATCGTGATAATTTCATCAATCAATTAAATCCATTGACTGGGAAGGTGGATCGATCGATTATTCGTATAAATAATAATGGCATTCAACAATCGTAAGTATATATCAATTTTAATTTACATTTGTTTTCATTTATTTATTTCGATTATTTATCTAGTGTTTTATATCAAAATGTTGATATTCTAACACCACATACACCAGATTCACCAAGTAATAAGGAACGTTTTGATTATTTTATTGCCAATAATGGTAATGGTTCTGCGGCTATGGCTGGTATTAGTTATGTTGATCTATTAAATCGACAAATGGCAAACACTAGTAGTAATAATGGTGGTGTTGATTATATCAATACAGCAATAACGAATCCAATCATTACCACCACCAATATTAATGGCATTGTTAATGTATCGAGTACAGGTGTTGCATATTATAATAATAATTATGGTAGTCCCGGTATTTGTAATAAAAATTTCAGCGTTGTTGGAAATGGTCAATCTAAACGTCCGTCATCATCATCATCATCGAATCGTTTTCAACGACAATGGTCATCAATATCACAACGACGACAAGGTCGTACAGTCACTACATCCGATTTGATTTGTTGGGCATTTCAATGTTCCAGAGGTATGGATTATCTTACTATGCGAAAGGTATGTCAAGTTTATATATATGTGTGTGTGTGTGTTATTCAAAGATTTATTTGACCCGTATTTTTTTCATACATCCAGCTGATACATCGAGATTTAGCTGCACGTAATGTATTGTTAGCAAGTAATAATGTAGTGAAAATTTGTGATTTTGGCCTCGCAAAAGATGTTTATAAATATGATAATTATATCAAAAAAGATGATGGTCCATTACCGATTAAATGGATGGCTATTGAATCGATAAGTGATAAAATTTTCACATCTAAAAGTGATGTATGGTCATATGGAATATTATTATGGGAATTGTTTACATTGGGCAAAACACCATATCCTGGAGTGGAGATTGATGAAGAATTTTATAAACGATTAAAAAATGGTTATCGTATGGAAAAACCGGATTATGCAAGTGAAGAAATGTAAGTCAATTATTTCTTTTTTGCTGATTATTGAATTCTTATTTTATTAATTATCATCATTGATTCATTTGTTAGTTATGAATTAATGTTACAATGTTGGAATGCTAATCCAAATGATCGGCCAGATTTTGCCGATATAGCCGATTTGGTTGGTGAAATGTTGGATGATAAAACGAAAAAGCATTATATCGAATTAAACAATCCATATCTTGAGATGAATGAACAGATATTGGGAACAAGTGATTATCTTAAAATGTCATCAAATAATAGTAATGGTAATGGTGTTGGTTGTGAACAATCGATAATGGTCAATAATGAAGATAATCCAATCACAACAATAACAACAACAATGATTGATGAATGTGAATATGAAACAAATATTTCACAATTAATAATGGATAATAATCGTAATCATCAACATCAACACAATCAACAACATTCAGGATCGAATGAAAAAACATCGATTATAATGGC
This sequence comes from Dermatophagoides farinae, assembly GCF_024713945.1. Taxonomy (NCBI): domain Eukaryota; kingdom Metazoa; phylum Arthropoda; class Arachnida; order Sarcoptiformes; family Pyroglyphidae; genus Dermatophagoides; species Dermatophagoides farinae. The sequence continues at coordinate 2,993,034 of NC_134685.1, read as the reverse complement.
CAATCAGAATTCCAATAATAATGTTGTTATTGAGGACAATAATAAGCCATCATCATCATCATCATCATCAATCATAAAAATGAATAATAACAACAACAACAACAATGATGATGATCATGTTGGTTGTGATGACGATGGTGACAATATAATCGAAATGTCCATTTTAGAACGTTCATTAACAGAAACATCATCAAATCATCATGATGATATAATGATGATGAATATTACTGCAAAACATAATGGCCATCACCATCATCATCATTTTAATAATAAAGATGTTCGGATGACAACAACAACAACAACAACAACGAAGAATTTGATCTATGATAATCTGACTACTGTTTAAATTAATCCATTTATGAATATTTATTGATATTTCTAGTCTTTTTCTTTTCTTATTCATCAATCCTTTTCACATTTGTATATAGTAATAATATTCTCGTGTTATCATAAATAAAGAATGAAAAATAAATTAGAAAAAAAAAATCTGAAAATAATTGTCATATTGCTCACCAGTGGGCGCGATTGAAATGGAATTAGGTGTTGGGTTTGTGTTTTTGCTGTTGATGAAAAAAAAATTATGTGAAAAAAAAGATTACATTATTTGCTGGTTCAAAGGTTACGAATCGAATCAATCGATCGATCGAACGAATGAATGAATGAATTTGTATTGTATTTTGATTTGATTTGATTTTTAATCGTGGGTCTTGTTTATTGTTGTTGTTTTTTCACATGCTGCTGATCATCATCATCATCATTATTATCATTTGTTCGATTATTGAGATTGAACAATGATCATCATGATCATTATTCGAATCTTACGAAGAAAACGAAAATTCAAAGAGAAAATAGGCGGAGTTGTAACCATAAATAGCATCATCATCATCATCATCATCATCATTCATTATTATTATTATTAGATTGGATTCGAAATTGCAAATAACGAATTATTAGATCTACAACAACAAAAAAAGAAGAAAAATCAACACAAACATGAAAAACTTGAATTCAACATTCACATACATTACATTTTCTATTTCATTTTCGATAACAAATGATAACGTCGTCGTTATTGTATTTCGTTCTCTTTATGTATCTATGTCATAATCATCATCATTGATTCATCGTTCAATTTGTAGCAAACATATTAAGTAGTGGTGGGAAGACAACAACAACAACAACAAAAAATCGATCCATCAATCATCATTATTATTTGGAGATGAAACTTGAAAATGAAACGATAATAAAAACCGATTTAAAACAACCAACAACAACAACAATGGTTCGAATCGAATTCTGTTTGATTGTCATCATGGATAGGATTGAAAAGTGCTTCCCATAGATGTTGTTACCGTCATTCTTGGTTTTACTCATGAAATTCTTGCCAATTAGTTTAGATATACATTATTTGAACACGGGATTTTTCCTCATCGATCAATCAATCAATCCACAATCGTGAATCACAAATATCACACCATTTCAAAGTCATTCATTCATTGATGATGATGACCTCGATATATTGCGACCAATCGATCTATACAACAAACATTTTCAATCAATGGATCAAATCACAAAGAAGATGAAGAAGAATAAAAGAATTCTTGGACAATGGTAAGTGAACGAAAAATTCAATTTTCAATTTAATTTAAACCTGTACTGATGGTGCTTCTTATTCTTATTCACTTTTGGAAAAAAAAGAAATAATCTGATCACCTGATATTTACAATGATTATAACCGACTAATGATTTCATGTTGTGGTTGTGGTTGTGGTTGTGGTTGTGGTGGGAACATTTTGTTTTCCATTCACATTTTACCGAGTTTAGAAAATTCAGAATTGAAATTCAATCAATCGGGTGATGGTACACACAATCCATCTGTGTCTTGTGTTCCGTTTCTTTTTTTTTTTTTTTTTTTTGTTGAAATTTTCAAACAAATCAAACAACAGACACAGATGATGTGAAAAAAAAATTTTTTTCCACAAAATTTGAAATTTAAATTTTGATTTGATTCGATTGTCAATAAGAAAAGCAGAAAAAAAATAATTTCAATCAAAAACCTGTCATGTCACATTTGGATCGAAATAGTGTGGATGCGAAATCCAAATGAAAAAACAAAACAAAACATGAACTAAATTTAGAAAAATAGAAAATCTGATAATCGGATATAAATGTGGTGGTGGTGGTGGTAATCATTAAGTTGATAATTGAAATTTGTTTTTGATTTTTTTTGCTAAATTTAGTTTGCTAAATAAATCGACACATCTACAATGATCATCAGATCAGATGATGGAACATTTTGTTCCATAATAATAATGAATGATATTTAGTCGTTTTTTTCTCTATGTGTCTGTTTTTTAATAATTATGCGGCAGCAATAATGAATTTTTTACAGTTATAATTATCACATTCGATGATGATAATAATAATAATAATAATGATGTATATTTTACAAAGTGTTAACTACAACTAAAGTAGGTGTGTCAAGTATGTGTGTGTGTGTGTGTGAAAAATTAATCACACGTTTAGCGATTTGTTGTTGTTGTTGTTGTTGTTGTTTGAAATTATCATTGATGTATCAAATTTAGCGACCTTGTTCTTTGAAAAATTAAATCGTGAATGATGATGATGATGAAAATGTAGCCATTCGACTGTCTTTTTAACAATTATTCATTGTGTTTTTTGTTTTGTTTTGTGTTCCTTGTTTGTTTGTTGATCAATTCGATGTTTTTGTGTGTATGTGTGTTTTTTATGTGAATTTTCTTCAGGCTTTTTGTTTGTGTTCACGTGTGTTGTTAATGATGATGATGATGATGAATATTGATGAATTTTGTTTTTTGTTGTTTTTTTTCATGAAACTATGAAATCCAAAAAAAATTGAATTTTGTGGTGGCGGTGGTTGGGCTTCATGTATCGATAACTGTGTGTGTGTTTGTGTGTGTCATCGACATCATCAAAAACCATCATCAGTATTTAAAAAAAAATTGAAAATTATCTTCATCATCATGATCAAAAGGATTGGTCATCATCATCATCACCACATTCATTGTAATCCATCGATATATTAAAATGTTTTTTTCGTGTGTGTGTGTATTTTCATTTGACTTTAGACATCCACAATATATAACATCATCATCATCATCATCATGTATCATGTATATACAAGAAAAATTTTCATTCCATTCACTTTATGTGTGTTTGATTGATATGAACATTTTTTTTACGTTTTTCTTACGTTTTCATCATTTAAATCAAGTGAAAAAAAAGTATACTTTTTTTTGGCGCTGAACTAAAAATAGTCTCAACAACAACAACAACAACAAAATTGATCTGGCCAAAAAGATTTTGACCAAATTCAATTCAATTGGTGATAATCCTTTTTTTTCATTTTCGAACGTTCGATGATGATGATCATCATCATCATCATTAATGGTGAACTCGCCTTTTTTTTGCTTCAACAAAATCATCATCATCGTCATCGTCATCATCATTTAAGATGATTTGTTTCGTGTTTTTCTTTCCACATTTTTTTTTTTTTGAATTCGATCACCACAATGTTGTTGATGGTGATTAGTAGTGATTTTTTTTCATCTCAATTCAACTGTACTCATTCAGTGAATATGAAATGAGAACGAAAAAAAAAAATTTCAAATTTTTTTTTTCATTGATGATGATTATACATTTGAATGAATCATTCAATGGTTTTTCACCTTGCCATGGTGGTTACCCTTCTTTTTCTTTACATGGTTGTTGTTGTTATTCAAAATTGTTTTCGTTTCGTTTTTTTTGAAACAAAAATCACGTCTGGAATTTCGTTTTCAGTACGACCACAGTGTACAAATGTAACAGGCGGTGTTTTTTTTCTTTCTTCTTGACAAAGTCGGCATTAAATAAGACACACACACACAGAGACACAAACATTCCATCATTCGGACAATGTAGAAACCCTGCTTGACCTTCAATGAAATGTGTTTTGTGAGTGTATATGGACATTCTTTTCATTCCTATTTCGTTGAATGGTTGGTTGTTTTTTTCATTTTTTTTCTTTCATTTTAAAGGTCATTTTATTGCTGGACAAGCTTTCATTATATTGAATTACATGTCTGTGTGATCAAACGTTTTTTAAACGAAACGAAATGAAAATTTGTTTGAATGAAAATTTTTTTTCCCAATGAATTGCCGTCATATTAACAAACAAAAAAACTGAATATTCAATTAGCCACCATCATCATCATCATAATCGATCTATCGATTGTTGATTTTCCAATGATCTAATCATCATTTGCATAAAGATCTTTTTTTTGTTTTGTTTTTGGATATTGATTTTTTTGTGTGAGAGAGAGAGAGAGATTTTTATTATCCAGGAAAAAAACCGATATTTAGCCTCTTTGCTTTCCCTCAGTGCTTGATCGATTTTTTTTCTGGTTCTATTTTTTTTTTCACCATCATCGAAGAAGAAGAACCTGTTTTATTCTATCACATAGTTAATGGTCGAGGTCATCGAATTTTTTTTTTTTTTTTTTGATTTCTCCTTAATTGCCTTACTATGGATGCAAAATGGATGACACATAAGGATGATAATGATGTTGTTTGTGTGTGTGTGAGTGTATGATGACCACTTGTGAATCGATTATTATCGGCTCGTCTTCAATAATGATGACGCGATGATTGTGGTGGTGGTGATGATGGTCAGCAGTCGCCAATTTTTTTTGCCATCTACAAAAAAAAATTGACCGGTCACATGATCATCTGAAAATGGTAATTAGATTTTTTTTCCGTCTTTTTTTTCTTACTTGCAAAATCGATTTTTGTTTTTTTTTGTTTTTTTTTATTTTTGAAACATTCAGTTTCACATCGTGACTCTGTTGATTGTTGAGGTCAATTTCAATCGATTTCAAATCTCTGTCTGTGTGTGTGTGTTATCTCTGAATATAGAAAAATCTGGTTGTTGTGGTTTTTATCATTTTTGTTGTTGTTGTTGTTGTTGTTGAAATTCATGAAATTCAATGATTGATTATTGATCAATTCGATTCCATTCTATTTGATTGGATTTCTATGGTTTTTCACAATTGTTATGGCGATTTCATTTTTTTTTTGCTGGTCAACAACTACCACTATACTGATGATTTTCATTGACAAGTTAATCTTTTTTTTTTTTGTTTTGTTTTGGTCAAAAAACATTGAAAATTTCATAATCCAGTTCATCGTGTTGTATGCAGTAGTCGTAGTAATGACCAGAATTTCAATATATATCCGTCGATGGATTATCATTCATTGAATGGGTTTTTTTTTGGATAGCCATTTCATTTTGAACCAAACGGAAATTGGAAATTTTTCAAATATTCAAGTGGTCTCTATATATCCAATATATCGTCATAGTCGATGTTTAAATGTTTTTGTATATATATGTACAATGTGGTGTTCAACGATATAGTGTGCCACTACAACAACAACAAAAAAAAGCAAAGTGGCCGTAGTTTCTTGTTTTGGAAATATACGAAGACGATGACGACGACCATAATCATCATCATTTGGCCATAATCATTGGTTGAAGACGTTTCGTTTCGTTTAGTGCAAAAGAAAAAAAACTTTGATTTTTTTTCATTGAATTCATCATCAATTTGTGTTTTGAAAAGAATTTTCATTTTCATTTTTTTTTTTTTTTTTTTTGGTGTAAAAAAGTTTTTTTTTGTCAATTTCCATTTGTAACATCTGTCCAACATATACATAGTCAGCTTGTGTTTGTGTTTGTGATGATGATGATTTCAAAGTTTCATTTTTCAGAATTTGCAATTTTTTTTGTTGCACATTGAATTGCATCCATCGAATCGATCAATCGATTGATTGATCATTTGAATCAACCATAAACGACAACAACGACATTGTTTTATAAAGCCAGGTAAGCTGGAAAAAAAATCAATCATTACACACACACACACACACTCAGACACAAATCTATTTTGTTGACAATTTTTTTTTTAAAATTTCAAGTGATAAAATTATCATCATCATCGTCATCAATGTCATTCATGGCCAATTGATTTTCTATGTCAAATTTGGTTTTTCTTGGTGTGTGTGTGTGTGATAGTCATCTTATTTGGCACCAATTTTTTTTTGTTTAACCGTTATTTTTTTTCTCGAATTCAAACTTCAAACAACAACAACAACAACGACGACGACGACAAGATTGTCAATATAATCATCATCATCATCATCATCATTTGTTGGTGGTGGTGTCGGTGCTGATGGCTTGACAAGTTTCAAATGGCAATAAAATAGAAAAAAAAATGGTGTTAGCTAACAGATTTATTCATCTCGATTTTAATATTCGGTTATCAACCGAATGAAATTTGGGCCAAATGTTTTTTTTCGCTGTTGTTGTTGTTGTAATGCGCGACATGTTTTTTTTATTTGAAAAAATCAAGGGTTATTTTTAGATCATTTAGATATTTGTACCTTGTTTCGTTTCGTTTCGTTTTTGATTTTTTGCAACTTGCGTAACATTTTTTTTTCTCTTTCTCACTTCTAATGACATAAAAAATTTTTTTTTTCTTGTTTAAAAATTCAATTTTTGTTGTTGTTGTTGTGCGTTGTACGTTCCATTCCATTCTAAATGATGATGATGATGATGATAATGATAGTTTTCTTTTTTGCTAGGAACATTTGGCCGGAAATCAGATTCAGCTGTTTCTGTTTTTTGTGTTTGTGTGTGTGTGTGTGTGGAAATTGTAAATTTAAATTTTTTTTTTTTGCGTTTTACAATTCAAATTCTGTTGTTTTGTTTGTTTGTGGAGAAAAGAAAAAATTTGCATGGAATTCTTTTTTTTTCATTGTAAAAAAAACGGAAAAATTTTCTTTTTTTTGAGAATTTGCCATTTGGTTTGATTTTTTAATGGTGATAGTGAATTCACAATAAACGGCTGTTCGTTTTTTGTTGTTGTTGTTGTTCGATGATCATTATGATTTGGTGATGTGATGTGTGTGTGTGTATGGTGCTGATGATGATGAAAGATGCACAAAGGAAAAGAATCTGCTTTTTTAGAATTTTTTTTTTTGTTTTGTTTTGTTTTGTTTTCATTCACATAAAATAAAATGGTTCTCATAATGGTTTTCGGTATTTTTATTTCAATGATGATGATGATGATGAAAAAGAATTACAAATTCACCTGCGTATATGTATTTGTGTGTATTCACAGAATTAAGAAATGGAAACGGATTTGAATTGAAACTTTTTTTTTCTGTTTGGGTTGTTGTTTATGTTGATGATGATAAAGAATTCTTTATTCTGTTTATTCTTTTGTTATTGTTGTTGTTGTTGTTGCTGTTGATAAAATTTTAATGTTTCAAGTTGTACATTCTATTCTATTTCAAATGTAGAATAGAAATCCATTTGTTACATTCGTAATTGTAATGATAATGATGTTGTTGTTGTTGTTGTTGTTGTATTTTGTTTGTTTGTTTTTTGCATTTCATTTCGAATGTTATATATCCAAGAATCGTATGTATCATTTCGAATGTTTTATTATTGTGTTTTGTTTTTTTTTTTTTTTTTTTTGTTTTTGAAATTCGAGAATTCAATTATTTTGATTATATACCTGCCTTTTGTTTTTTTTTTTTTTGCTGTTTCACTTTTTCTTCATGAATATACAGAATGTAAAGAATATTTTCTTTTCTACTAAAAATATTCTCGGAACCATTATAGACAAGGAAAAAAAATTGATTCTTTTTTTTACGGTTCTGGTTCTGGATGAATGGAATTTGATATCAGCTACCGTACACCCACACGCATACATACACGATGAAAAAAGTTTCCAAATTCTGTATATGGGTAAAACAAAACAAAATGAAACGAAAAAAAAAATCGATTCCTGATTCGGTTTTGTTTTTAGCGGTTTGTGTAATTTTTTTTTTTTTTTTTTTTTTGGTGGAATCAAACTACTGGGAAAGTTTCCAGTATAATGGAAATTATACCAGAAATTATGATTATTGTTACTATAGTGTGGTGTAATTGTTTTTTTTTTTGTTTTCCTTTTATTACCGGTTTGGTTGGTTAGTTGGTTGATCCAAATATTAACCATTACCAGCTGCTTTAAACGACATACGTCAAATTTTTCTGGATATAAATTTCCGGTCATATAAATATAGAATGTTGTCATTTTTTGGATGATGATGATGATGGAAATGTGAAAAAACCAGAACCCCAGATATATTATGATGATGATTCTCATTCTGTTGACGACAAAAAAAATTCTGTTAAAGCTCAAACTAACCAACTGAACCAAACCTAATAATAAATTGGTTTGTGTATTGTAGAAAATGAAATTTGTGTGTAAATACCATGTCTCCATGATGATGACAATGATGGTTTTTTTTTTCTTTTGGCCTAGATTTTCATCCATTGAACATTGTGATCAATAATGATCGAATAGCCATTATGGATCAATACTGCGATGGATCCATCCTATTGGTTTTTTTTCTCTTTCCATATGGAAATGTTTTTTTTCCATTTCACCCATTTCTTATGATTGAATTTTGGGTGAAACAAAAAAAAAATTTGTGAGAGAGAAACCTGAACATGAATTATTTAAGAAGATTGAATCAAAACCAAAATTTGATTCAATCATCAAAAAGAATCAATGTTGTCAAATCAAGTGCTATTGCATTTGGAAAAACTGATTAGCTTTTTTTTCTGTTGATGCCAGAAAATAAACGAAACAGGAAAAAAAAATTCGGTAGCATATAATCATTATCCATCGTTTTGTTTCGTTTTTTTTTCTTTTCTCTTCCACATTCAGATTTGATTGATTAGATTGTCATCGTTTTTTTTTTTTTTTTTGCTTACAAATTTTGTTTTTCTCTCGTATGTAATCTATACATACATGATAGTTAATGTAGTGTGTGTTTATCATTGTTTTTCTTTCTGACTTTGGTTTCTTTTTCTGTGTGTGTGTGTGTGTGTGTGTGTTTGTCCACATGATGATGATGATCCATCAATTTGAGTTTGGAACAACAAGATTGCCGGTTTTTTTTCTGATGATGATGTAAGTTTGTTGTTGTTTGCTTGTTTGTAATGATAAAAAAAAGTTTAGTTTTTCTTTATGGCCATTTATCGTTATCATCATCATCATCATCGTCATTTTTTTGGGCTAAAGTGGGAGCTATTTTTTTTAGTTGGTTGATTTGTTGTTTGCATGAATTTTTCTTGTTATTTTCTCCTTGTTTTACGATTCATATATCGTATTGGTGTGTGTGTTGTGTAATCACAATGATGATTGTCGATGAAATAATAATGATGAATATCTCATTGAACAACAACAACAACAACAACAACAACAACGGACAGACAGACAAAAAAAATCAAATTCAATATGATTGCCTGTTGTGTTTTTGTGTTTGTTTGTTGTGTGTGGATGATGAAAAAAAAAACAATAACAACAACAACCGGATCAACAAAATCCTATGATGCGCGCTTTGCATCCAAATGGGTTTGTCTGTTATTTATTTTTTATTTTATTTTTATTTTTATTTTTTTTTTGGCTTTTTGATGTTAGTTCCGGTTTTTTTTTCGTTTTGTTTTGTTTCAAATTCCAGATTTATGGTTGTAGTGTTTGGAAAAAATCAACATTTTTTTTTCTCATCGTATTCAATTCGGTTATTTTTTTATTTTTTTTTATTCATTAAAATGGATAATGGACATTTGAGATGATCGAGACATTCATTCATTCATTCATTCATTCGATGATGATGGTAAAATTTATTTCAAAATGAAAAAAAAACAAACTTGCAATATGGCAATACGTGGTCGGGCCCTTTATTGTTCGCTGTTTTTTCTGTCCATTTAAGGTCCTGATTTTTTTTATTTTGTTCATATTGTCTGCATTGTAAAAAAAAATTCAATTTGTTCGTTTTCTGTGAGATGATGATGATGATGATGATGGGCCCTCTTTATCGGTCATCTTTTATATTATATGATGACCGTTTGGCAATTCAAGAAAAAATGATGATCATCATCATCATCATTGTATATGCATATATATCGAATTACAGTGTCCATTGTGTGTGTGTGTAGGTGTTTAAAGTTTTTTTTTTGTAATAATCAGGATTTTTTTTTTTGGTTATTAGTAACCATATGTATCATTTGGATTTATATTAGTATAGGTGATTTACTACTACTAAACAAGAAAAGATGACCATCATATGAAAAAAAAATTAGTAATAAATGAACTGTCGATGTAATAGTTCAATCGATCGATCGATCGATTGATCGATATATAATATTTCGATGTTGGCAAACAAAAAACTAACAAACAGATTTTTTTTTTCTTTTACTTTATTTGATTTTAATTATTATTGTTATACACTGCTTCTCTATCTATCTTTTTTTTTGTTTGCTTTCCCGTTTTTTTCCCGTTTGTTTGTTTTTCAAGTATATTCGGGTTAAAAAATGACCATTATTTATCGATTTTTTTTTCATTTTCGTTGCCATTTATTGTACACACACGCACACACCTATTTCAAATTTATTTTTTTTTTTCGTTGTTATATGATTGTGGTTCGTTTGTTTGGGTTCGAATCCATTCCAAAGTGTCCATGTGTGTGTTTAGTTTAATTTAGTTTTTTTTGTGTTCTGTTCTGTTCTGTCTGTTCCGATAACCGGTTAATTGATAAATGGTTGAACATTTTCAAATAAAAAAAAAGTAGTCATATGGTTATATTTTTTGGATTTACAATAGTGAACAACAGAAAATTACATTTCGTGCAATGTTCATCATCATCATCATCATCATTTTTTTCCATTTTTCCATAACATGTGTCATGTGTTTGTTGTTGTTGTTGTTGTTGTTGGTGGATGGATGGATATTTTAATTTTAACCCCAAACAGAAGAGAGAGAGAGACATGAACCAGACTGATGATGATGATGATGAAGAAAATGGCAACCATTATGATCGTGCATTATAAGAAAAAAAAATGGTGGCTGTTTACTTATTGTTCATAAAAATGTGTATTTAATCAATGATAGCATTTATTGAAATGGCAAAACATAATACAATTATCAAAGGAAAAATTTCAATTTATATAGATTTAAAATAACATACTAGAAGTTTCTAGTGACCTCTAGTTTACAATCATCATAGTTCATTATACAGCTGATGTTTTCTTTTTTTAACACTTATTTTGTTTTTTTTTCATTCGATAAAAATTGGGCACCCAAACTTGAGTGGCCGAAATTGCATTTGCCCATTGACTGTTTTGTTTCTTTTCCTTTCACTTGTCATCATTTCACATTTTTTTTGAATCCCATAATTTGGCAAATTTATAATTGAAACAAATTCATTTTTTTCTGTGATTTTTTTGGTCATTATCATTTTATGGACCAATCGATTTTTTTTTAGTTTGGCTGGTGGTTCAACTGTCTGTTTTATTTGATTTGAATTTTTGACATTAATAATGCAATGACCGACAATTTCTTTTTTTTTTTTTTTTGTTTCTTGTGATGACGATGATCATGAATCTGACATCTTGTCAATTGTTTATCTTACAACGACAACAACAACAACAACAACAAGGAAAAGACCACGACCATTCAAAATGATGATCATCATCATGGACAATGGTGAGAAAAAAAATGAGAAAGAAAAATTGAATGGCGGAAAAAAATGATAATTTCTATATGCATCAGTAAGATTCAACTATTTTTTTTCTGTTCAGTCACTTCTTCACATTAAATGATGATGATGATGATGGGCATTCAGAATGAATAAAAAAACACCAAGTAAAGGGTTGCTGCTGTTGTTGTTTTGTACATGTCCGGCAAATTCCACACAAGATTTTATAATCAAAAGGTCACGAAATGATTTTCTTTTTATGAACTGGTTTCAATGTCCATGATGATGATGATGATTACCCACCATCATCTTCTGATTGAAATTGATCCCTTTTTTTCTTCTTTTTCTTCATCTGAAATTCTTTTCCGATCATTCACTTTTGTTGTTGTTGTTGTTGAATTTTTCATAATCTTCAAGATGATGGATATCTGTACACACATGATTTAGGATTATTTTTCATGAATGGTTGGTAGTGGAATATATATATAGTGTTTAATTGATGTAAATGTTTGAATGTTTCAATGTTAAGTTACAAGGTTTGGTTTTGTTTCCAATGATGATGATGATGATGATGATTGACACATGTCTACATGAATGAAAAACATGGATAAATGTAAATGTTTTTTTTTGTGCGTGTGTGGGTGGGTGTGGAATGTATTTTTTTTTAATGTGTGTGTGTGTGTAGGTGTGTGAGATTTGTTTTTTTTTTTTGTTTTTGTATTAATAACATTTGTAGCCACACACACACACACCATATGATTTGGTTTGATTTCATTCAAGGATTGTTCAGCATCATTCAATAATCGATTGAAAATCAAAATAATGATAAGAATGATGGTGGCTAGTTCGACTTTTGTTTGACCTTAATGAGAGATCAATGATTTTTGTTTTTTGTTTTTTGTTTTTGTTTTGTTTTTCATCCGATTCCCTTATGTTTTTTTCCTGTGTATTTTTGGATCGATTTTTAATGCAATCGGCCATATACAAGTTTGATTTTATTGATTTTTGTTCACCCACTACATTGTCATGTGTGTGTGTGTAAAAAGTGGACAAGTAGCAATGGCATGTCATCTTCATTCTCTGTTTCTGTCTGTCTGTGTGTCAGTGTGTTTGTCACAGACAAAAAAAAAAATTTTTTTTTCGCCATTATAAATGGTCAGTTGCAGTTATTTGTTGATGATGACCAAATCGAATGAAAATTCATTTCACTTTTTTTCATTTTTTTTATTGCTGACGTTAACGATTTAAGAATCAAATTTCTCATCATCCAGTATTTAATTGGCCATTGGACACTGGATTTTTGTGTTTTGTGTTCTGTCCAGTCGATTCTTGTATTTTTTTCCAGTGTAAATTTATGTAACGCCAACAACAAACAAACAAACGAAACAAGAAACCCATTCGTTACTGTTCAAACATTCATCATCGTCATTTATGAATGGTTTGTTCAAAGATAATGGTGGTGGTTTCTTCTATGGTTTTTATCTGTTAAAACCATAGAAGAAAAAAAACGACGACAAATGACATTGATTGACGTGGTGTGCGTGTGTGTATGTGTGTGTGTTTTGTTTTTGGGCGTCATAAAATTCTGGTATGGTTTTTTTCATTTCATTTCATTCACACACACACACACATTCATCATAAGTTGACGTCAAGATTAAACAAAAAAAAAATTTCCGGTTAAATTCAAAATTGAACCGTTATAGTTGAACAATAAATGATTAACCGGACTGTTTGTCTCTGGTTAATGTCTGTCTTGATGATTATTGAGAATCCTGAGTTGTTGTTGTTGTTGTTGTTTGGTTCGACAAATTCCAGATTCAATTTTCACTAAAAAAAAAAAATTCTTATCACTCATGACTAGATATTTTCTGGCTAAATCAATGATGATGATGATGATGATTTTTTTTTGTTTTTGTTTTTCATATTCTTGATTCTTCTTCTTAAAGAATCGTTATGGCCAATATTCATGGAATTAGGAATTTCCATCTCTCTCTCGCATTTTGCTTGGGATACAAAATAAACGAAAATCGTGAGTACTGCGAAAGAGAGAGACAGAATAAAAAAGTTAATCTTTGCTCTTTTTTTTGGGTTTAGTTTTTCCCAGTAATAATAATAATAATAATAGGATAGGATGGCCATTGGCCATTTATTTGGTCAATATAACAATAATAATAATAATAAACAAAAGTCCATCTACTTAAATCCCTTTTAACAAGAGACAAAACTTTTTGGTTTTTTGTTTTTGTTTTATTATCTTAATTTTTTTTTTGTTATTCCTGTTTGTTTGTCTGAAATATTCTGAATTCTCTGTTTGGCGAAAATAAAAAAACATTCCTGTTTGTTTGTTTGTTTTGAAAGAATTTTTTTTTTTTTGGCCATCGTTTGGTTAAGAAATGATGATGATGATGATGATGATCAAATGAACTGAATTATGGTCATCAATGATCATTGATCATCGATTTATATTGGTTGATTGGTTATAAATACTTCTCTTTTTCTGTTGTTGTTGTTGAAAAAAAAATTCCAATTCTTGTTTGTTTTGTTTATTTGTTTTTTTTCGATTAAATAAAAAATAAAAATTGATCATCTCGATGATAACGACGACGATGATTGCTTTGTTGGCATATCATTGTTTTTTTTTTGTTTTCTAGCACATTCGATTTGCACTCATTCACTTACTCAATCATCGATTATATCGATATATAGATTGTTCTTTGTTCTTTCAGATTTTGTTTTGTGTTGAGTTCTTTTGTGACAAAAAAAAAAAAAAGAAAAATTGTCACCATGGAACAAATTAAAGTTGACAGATCAAACACAAAAGATAAAATAAGAAAAGAAATCCTCTTTTGATGATGATGATGAAGATTTGTACAGTTATAATTATTGTACATATCCGATTTTATTTTTTTCCATGTCAACGACATTATCAGTGTTATCTTATTATATAAATATGAAACGTGATATGATGATGATGATGATGTAACCATTTTTTTTTTGGTCACGAATATGATGATGATGTTTTGTATTTTGTAACTTTTTGTTGTTGTTGTTGTTGTTGTTGTGTTGTTTGACCTCATTGACAAAATCATCATCATCATATGGAGATAATAATTTGTTATAATGATGACACTATATCAATTATCATCATCATCACCATTGTTTATTTGATGATGATGATAAACTGATTACTGATCGATTGGATTGATTGATTGATTCTATTAATGAAAAACGAAATTTTTTTGCTTTTTTTTGAAATTTGATAACCTTTGAACCCACTTTAACTGTTGTGTGTTTTTTTTTTGTGTGTGTGTGTGTGTGGAATGAAATTTTATTTTATTTTTTTTTTTCACCATCATCATCGTTTGATGAGCGTGAATGATGATGATGATGATAATAAAATTGTAAATGACAACGAAATCAATGATGATGATCAAATTGCATCCATCATCATCATCATCATCGTCGTCGTCGTCGTCGTCGTCTGGGTGGTGGTTGAAAGTCAATTTTTTTTCTTTTTCTTCTTCTTCACTGCTTGCTGTTTGACAAATCTTTCGATTTACAATATATATAAATTACACTATTATTAATTGATTGATTGATTGATTGTCCAATTGTTTTTATTGTTGTTGCTGTGAAACAAGTTTCATCATCATCATCATTGGTTCCAACTGGGAAGTAGGTAGTTTCCGGTAAGTATTCATTGTTGTTCCATTGGCCTAAATCGTTTTGTTTCTATGTCTGCTGCTGTTGTTGTTGTTGTTGTCCACTTTAATTGAATGGAAATTGTTGGTAAAATGATTGATCAGCAATCTTTTTCTGTGTGTGTGTGTGTGATATATGTGAAATTTCCCTGTAGAAACACGGCATGCTGTTATTTTCTTGAAAAACAAAAATCATAATTAGCAATGATGATGTCAGAGTGAAAAAAAAATATGAAAATATGAAAAATGATTTTGCAGTTTGATTATGACAACAACACTGTGTGTGTGTGTGTCAATGATGATGTTAATTGAATTTAATTTTTAATTTTCACTGATGTTGACATTGATGATGTCATCATTTTATAATTTTTTCAACAGCAAAAACGTCGAAAAATTGGCTTCTGGTGCACATGTGTGTGTGTACTGTGTGTTCATGTTACAATGATAAAAATTGATGATGACAAAAAAAAAAAAATTCTGAAAATGAAAAATTCCTCAATTATTTACTGGAATTATTTATTCATATATACAACAAAACTTTTTTTTTTTTTTGCAACAAAAATTCTTCATTTTGGGCAAAGATTATCATCATCATCATGTATTTACATAACACACACACCCACACACACACACATGTATATAGTGAAAGAAATTATTCCGGTTTATTGCACATGACTTGTGACAATCAATTTCATTCACAATTTTCATTTTGTCTCATTTTTGCCATCATCACTGCCTCTTGGATCATTTTTTTTCCCGCTGTTATTTTGTTGTTGTTGTTGTGTTGTGTTTATTTTCTCACCATTTTTTTTTTCTATCTTGCTCCCTGTGTGTGTACGTTTCGTAATTCAACTACACTAAATCAGAATATTCAGAATACATTTCATTGGTAGTATAGAACTAATTTTAAGATCCAATGGAATAATTAATTAATTAACCCTTTTTTTTGCTAGTTATATTCTGGTTGTTTTCATTCTTATTTTGTTTTGAATATCTTGTCTTTAGAGATTAAAACTGATGCACACACACACACACACGAACAAAATGACATCCAATTTTTTTTTCTCTCTCCATCTCTATATATCTTTCTTTGAAAAACGACGTTTAATGAGGTGAAAATTTTTTTTTTATTCTGATCCTGATTCTGGAAGAAAAAAAAATAGAATATCATTGTGCATTCCATAGTGTGGTAGTTTGGTTCGGTCAACAACAACCAAAATTCCGGCCAACGAAACGAAACGAAACGAAAAATCCATGACTATGTGTTTGCTTCCTATGCAAACACGTACGCAAACACATATTCACCGAATGAGGAAACTAACAAAAAAAAAGAAAAATTTAAATTTCAATTCATGAAATACAACAACAACGAAAAAAAATTTCAATCAAATACAAACACAAACACACACACAATGCAGTTGGATGAATATTTGTACCAAAGGATCCTAAAAATTCAAACAAAATCTTTTTCTATTCCTGTTTGGGATTTTTCTTATTTTCTAACTCAAACACTCCAATAAAAAAAAACTCGTGCTCCCATTACAAATGTTTTTCTGGCAGACACAAACTTGTCAATCGTATTGGTATGTTTAGTGTGTTTTAGTGTGTGTGTGTGATGTCAAGCTGCGTTTTTTTTTTTTTGCTTTTGCTTTTTCTTTTGGATTTATAATAATAAATACAAGATGAACGAATCCGAAAGTTATTGTGTATTGAGGATTTCCACTTATATGATATGATGTGATGATGATGATAAATGGGGATGAGCTAGCTAGTTTGAACCATTTGATGAAAATTTTTTTTTTTGTTTTGTTTTTCAATCAATATACACATGTGATTCATAGATATTGGATTGTTGTCACTCGTTTTTGTTGTTGTTGTCGTCGTTGTTGTTGTTGTTGTTGTTGTTTGGTGAAGAAATTCTAATTGATAATTTTTTTTTCTCTGGTGGATCGATCGATGATTGAACCAAAGAAAAAAAAAATTCGGTTCCATTTGTGTATTGCCTGTGCCATACATGATGATGTTGGTGATAGAATTGAAATGTCCAAGAATTGATTCTGTCTCTATGTGTGTGTGTGTGTTTGGCGGATATCATTTTTTTGTTTTGTTTTGTTTGATTAATTTATATTTTCTTCTTTCCATTATCATTTGGTGGTTGTTGTTGTTGTTGAGCAGAACAAAATTGGACATGGATGATGATGATGATGATACGCACACATACGGAAACAAAATTGTTTTATCCATCCACATACATGTCATCATTGATGTGAATGATGGAAAAAAAATGAGATGAGATGATGAGAACAAATGGTTATCTTTGGCCAAGTTTTTTTTTCTTCTTCTATACATCTGTGTGTTTTTGTGTTGATGTCCATGGAAAACATTTATCCCATTCACAAATACTATGTGTGTGTGTGTGTGTTTTGTTGGTTTGTTGGTTGAAATCATCATCATAAATATTCAATATATAAAAAAAAATCCCAATCTTTTTAATTTTTGAGTTTTTTTTTTGTTTGCTTGGATTTGTTTGTGTGTGTGTGTGTGTGATACATCGATTCTTGAAATTCTGTCACCCTCTTTCTGTCTGACTTTACATGTATGTTTCACTGGGATTTGATTTTTTTTTCTCTTTCCATTGGTCCGTCAATGATAAGACATATTGCCGTTTTTCAAATGATTTCCTAATGGTTTCCCAGTGTGTGTGTGTGTGTGTTTCTGGTCCAGAAGTTCTTTAGAAAGAGAGAGAGAGAATGGAAAATATTTCATAGTCTCGAGACTCTCGATTTTTCCAGTGTGCCATGTCTTTTTTTTTGGGGTATTTCTACTTGAATTTCTACGATTCAAACAAACAAGAACAAAAAAAAACAGAATTTTATTTCAAACGAATCGATAAAAAAAACACAACAACATAAAATTGATAACAGAATTTTTTTTTCGCCCGTAAAAAAAATGAAAAGTTTGAATATTTCAAAGAATTGAAAGAATCAAGCACGTACACCGCACACACACACACACACATAATGGTGTTTCATATCAGGAATTTTTGAATGAAAAAAAAATTCTTCAGATCATCATCATGATGATGAGTGAGTATATAATTAATGGATTGCAGCATCACTATTGAATCATCCTTTATCTTTTTTTTTATATTGAATTTCAATGAGTTATTCTGTTGGTTGTCGAAAACTTTTGTCATGTCTTTATAGTTTTTTTTTCTTGCTGTATGACCCACGATTAACTCGCACTCAATAATCTTTGAATAAAATAAACTTTAAACTTTTTTCTACGCCAACAACGACGACGATAATGATGATGATGAAAATCTTGATGAACACAATAGTAAACAGAAAAAAAAGAAAAAGTCAAATCCAAAACAGCAGCAAAGAAAAGCAAATATTTTGCCTCTTAAGTGGAATGGAAATTTTTTTTTTTTTTTGTTCTCTTGGCTGTTTGAACACATCTTTTTTTTTGTGCAATGAATGAATAATCGTAATTATTCGTTTGTCGGTTGGTTGGTTGGTTGATCCAGAGCTTATCTTGGAACAACAAACAACAACAACAACAACACGAATGACGATGGTCCATTAAACCAATTATAATTGTCTCTCTCTATCTCTAAGGTTTTTTTCTGTTATTTTTTTTGGGATGTTCTAAATGGCATTGTTCAACTTTTAAACTTTTTTTTCCATTTTACTCTTTGCACATCTCGTTACTAATTATTCACAATTTTTTTTTAATTGTCAATTTCATATCAATAGAAAATGATTCCGGATGGATTATCAACCTTGTCATCGACAGTACACCCAAATAGCCAACAGCAGCAGCAGCAGCAACAAAACTATCATTATCATCAACATACAATCAAAATTGTCATCGTTGGTGATGTACAAGTGGGCAAAACATCATTGATACAACGTTTCATTGCTAATCAATTGCCTGGTGTAAGTGTTGTTTGAATGAAAAAAAAAATTTAAAAAATTGCAGTATTTGTAGTAGTAGTAGGCAGTAGATTTGAAAGAATAGACAAAAAAAATGATTCGATGAAAAAAAAGAAGAAAAAAATTTCGATGTAGGTGGTGTTGGTGGTGGTATTTGGTGGTGGTATGATATAAGTGGATTAAATTCTTTTTTTCCATTTCAAAGAATCACATTTTTCTTTTGGAGTTTTTTTTTATTTTGAAAATTGAATTTTTTTTCCCCATTTCACTACTACCATATCTTTCGCTGTATTTTGGATCATTTTTCTTGATTAAAGTCCATGTTTTCTTTTTTTTTCTTTTTCTTTCTTTTTTTTATTTTATTTTGGTCTAGATTTACATTCCAACCGGATTTGATAAATATACGGCCACATTTGAAGTTGGTGGCCATCATTTTCATACAAATATTTGGGATACATCGGGTAAGTGGACTGATTTTTTTTTCTTATCAATTTTGGTTGATTGATTTTGAACAACACAACAGGTTCATCTTCATATGATGCAGTACGGCCATTAGTTTATGATGAAACCAATGTGTTTTTAATCTGTTTCAATCTTGGTGATTGGTATTCATTGCATAATGTTGTACAAAAGGTAAGGTTTCGTATTGGATATTTGATGAAGATTTTCTTAATTTGATTTGTTTTCTGTTTTTTTTTATCGACAGTGGTATCCAGAGATACGAAAATATACCTCAAAATCAGATTTACCAATCATATTGATTGGCTGCCAAAATGATCAAAGATTTATTGATGCTGATCATCATCAACATCATCATCATCATATTTATGAATCATCATCAACGACGACAACAACATTACCGGCAATTGTTGATTTGAATGATGATTGTAAACGAAAAATTGTTTACACTGAAGAGGTAAATATACTGGTTTTGTTTTGTTTATGAATTTTATTCCATTTGAATCTGAAACAATGAAAAAAAACAAACAAAACGAAAAACGAGAATTGAATTTTTTTTCAAAATCGAATTTTCCAATTGAAACAAACAATGTACACATGATTAGAATAAATATTTGGCTACCGACAATCTGTAGGTTCAGTTGTGTTTTTTTTTTTGCTTAAAAAATAGTGTCTATAGTGAATTTTGTTTATTCGTTTGTTGAATTAATAATAATCCAAAATGGATCAATCTCAAAAACAACAACAACCACCGCCACCATCACCACCGATGCAAAAATTACCAATCCCACCGGTAGTAGCAGCAGCAGATAATCAAACAGCATTGATTGTGGATTATTCAAATTTATCGAATAAAGAACAGCAGCCATTGATTGATAAAAATGAAGAAAAATCCAACAACAACAACAACATCAATAATGATGATAAAGATGATAATCATTTTCTATCGAAATCATTACAAGATGAACGAACACAAATGATACGTTCATTGATTGAGGAACAACAAGAATTATCGAATCAAATAAATATAAATACAAATACAAATAATAATCATAGAAATTCATCCAAAAGTGATTCATCATTATCATTGAATACGGCTACCAAAATATTGAAAAGTAAAAGAAAATCAATTACAATGAAAATGAAAAATTTTAATAATGACCACCATGATGACCATGATGGCCATCATAATATTGATTGATCCAATTGACTCACACACCCCCCCCACACACACACACACACATATGCCTCTTTTTCAGATTCAAATGGATTAAAATTGTTTGTTGTTGTTTGTTTTTAATTTTGATTTTGATTATTCGATTTTATTATTATTATTCAGGCAATGGAAATATCCAGACAAATTGGTTCAATAACATATGTAGAGACTAGTTCATATAATCCAATCACTGTACGTGAAGCATTCGAAGTAGCAGCATTATCGGCACATGGAAAATTATTAACATTCAATAATAATTTAAGATCAATGATGATGATGTCGCCTACCATTTCGAATGTACAAACATCATCACCATTTTATGGTTTAAAACATTTTATTTCATTATCAACTTCATCATCATCAACAACAACAGCAACAGAATTATCATCACCAACAACAAGTATTAATAGTGATGGTTCATCAAATCATTCATCATCAAATTTTGGTGGTGGTGGTGGTGGTGGTCCGAAATTAAAAACATCCAGTTCATCTACCCATCTGACACGAAATCGTTCATTATTTAAATTACGTAAATGTAAAAGTAAACAAGATTTACATCACCACCATCAACAACAACAACAACAACAGCAACAGCAACATCGTACTCATGGCAATGGTGGTTTAATATCGATGATGATGAAAATTAAAAATAATAATAATGTTGATAACAATAATGGCCATCATAAAAAATCATCATCAATAATATCCGGTTTATCATCATCGATTGGTGATGATAATTATAGTAACAGTACTAATAGCTGTAGTAATAGTGAAATATCGAAAAAATCTTGTATTATCATGTAATTTGGAACACACACACACACACACCATTCTGTATTTTGTCACCTTTTTTTTATTTTCGATGTTGTGATTCCAATGAATTTTTGTTTGTTTGTTTCAATTCTCACATTAATGTGGTATTTTGTATATATTCAATTTTTGTTTGTTTCCGTTTTTTTTCTAATTCTTTGATCGTCGTTTTTTTTTGTTTTTGTCTTGTTTTTTTTTTTTTTTTTTTGAGTAAAAAAGAATAAAATGAATTCGAATCGAAATGTGTGTGTTTTTTTTATTTCACCAAAATCAAATTTCTGAATGTGTTCGCCATCTGTCGGAAGTGAAAAAAAATGCGCTCAAGTTTTTTTTTCATCATTATCATTGAGCATGTGTTGTGTTTTCCATGTTATGACTCAAAATGACTGTAAATTTTTTCATTTCTTTTTTCCATCTTCATTTCAATTTTTTTTTTTTTTTGATCATTTGACATATGGTCAATCGATTTCAATCAACGCACACACACACACAGACATTCAGTTTCATTATCGAAAGACAAACAAATATTGCTATTTTTTTTTGAAAAAAAACCGACATTTTCGTTGATCAACGATTTGTTTGTTGAAGAAAAAACATTTTACGATTTAAGATTGAATGAATAAATGAACAAACACACACATGCATGCATGTGTGTGTTATCAACCACACCCTAACTGTATACAGTATCCATCAATCCATATGGAAATCTAAATCCATTTGTGTTGAAGAAGTGGCATAGTGTGTGCATTTGTTAGAATCATCATTATCAACATCATCGACCCGGTTATGTTGATGATGATGAAATGGTATGAATTTATTGTAAACACAGCCCGAATAATTTCTTATTTCATTTTTTCTTTTCATTCATTCATTCACTCTATAGTTGATCATCATTTTCAACAACACCGACAACGTGTTTTTTATTTCTTCATTTTTTTCTATGAATCTTCATCATCATCGTCTTTATGTGATATAAATCATTGTCTATCCACCCATCACCAGTAAAAAAAAACAAAATGGCTACTATGGGAATGGGAAGAATATTCTTTACATCATCGACAATTATTACAATAATAATGATGATGATGATAATCCAACAAAGCCATCAAGAATATTTTACAGCATTAGTACATTTAGAAAAATTATTAAAAACTGAACAACATATTGTTGAAAGTTTAAATAATTATTTGGATAATGAAGAAAAACGTTTAGCATCATTACGACAATTAGCACATCATTATAATCATCTCAATATGGTTGCCAATCAAGATGTGCAAACATATTTATCCAATCCAGTTAATGCCTATCTATTGGTGAAACGTTTGACAACCGATTGGAATCTTGTCGAATATCTAATAGACGCTGATCGTAAAGATTTAATTCATTTATTAACTGAAAATGAAACATTTCCATCAGCTGAAGATTTATCTGGTTTGTTTTGTTCTGGTTTTTTTTTCTGATTTTTGATTCATAAATTGTGTTTATATTATATAGGTGCTGCTGAAGCATTGCTTCGTTTACAAGATACATATAAATTGGATACAACAATGTTAGCCGATGGTGTGATACCTGCAATAAAAAATCAACATCCAATCGATTATTATGATGATCTCAATAATAAACATAAAATAATCGATGAGAATGATGTGAATTCGGCCATTGATTCGGCAACGAAATTAACAATGCCATTAACAGCGAATGATTGCTATGAACTTGGTAGACAAGCATATCATCAAAAAAATTATCATCATACTGTTTTATGGATGAAAGAAGCATTACGACGTTTGAATGATGAATATAATGAATCACCATCTATGGCGAATAAATTACGTTATGATCGTGTCAACATTCTTGAACATTTAGCATTTGCATCCTATCAACTTGGTTCATTACAAGAAGCATATGAATATACTGCCGATTTATTGGATATAAATCCAAATCATGAACGTGCACGTGGTAATCTAGAATTTTTCAATAATGAACTAAACATTAGTAATCGTTTACGTCGTATACGTAAAGGCGATACTAATGATCCGGATGTGCCGGATGAAAATTCCATTAGTGAATCAACATGGCCATTAGAAGAGAATGAACGTGATATATATGAAGCATTGTGTCGTGGTGAAAATCGTTTACATGAATCAATTCGTTCCAAATTGAAATGTTATTATCTGGATACAAGTAAATTGTTGGATAAATTTGTTCGTTTATGGCGTATAAAAGTGGAAGAAGCATATAAACAGCCAAATATTGTTCTTTTTATTGATTTTATGTCCGATGATGAAATCGAAGTGGTCAAACGATTAGCCGAACCAATGTTAAAACGTGCTACTGTACAGAATTATTTTACAGGAAAATTAGAAACAGCCAAATATCGTATTTCAAAATCAGCATGGTTAACTAATCGTGATCATGAAATTGTTTATCGTATTTCACGTCGTATTGAAGCAATTACTGGACTAGAAATGGACACGGCCGAAGAACTACAAGTAGTCAATTATGGTATTGGTGGCCATTATGAACCACATTATGATTTTGCACGTAGAGAAGAACCTCGAGCATTCGATTCATTGGGTAAGCATGTGTTTGTTTATTTGTTTTTTAATATTTTATTATCCCATGAGAAAATTAATATATGATGATTATTTTGAACACAGGAACAGGTAATCGAATTGCAACATGGCTAAATTATATGAGCAACGTACAGGCTGGTGGTGCTACCGTATTTCCACATTTAGGCGTTCAACTATGGCCACGAAAAAATGCTGCTGCATTCTGGTATAATCTTTATAAATCTGGTGATGGTGATCTACTCACTAGACATGCTGCATGTCCTGTATTGGTTGGTTCAAAATGGGTATCCAATAAATGGATACATGAAGTTGGCCAAGAATTTCGTAAACCATGTGGCCTTAGGCAAAATGAATTGAATATTGTACAACACATCGATTAGAAATTCATTCAATCAATCATCAATAACAACAACACGTATGTATGCAAATGGATGGATGGATGGAAATGACATTTAAATCCTCAAGGGAATATCCACTTTGTTTAATTAATTTGATCCGGATTTTGTCATCATCATCGCGCCTACACATATCGCCATTACCCTGTTTACCCTGTATTGCTCCCAAATGAAATGATGTCAATGTATCTAGTCTTTTTTTTTGCATATATAAAATAATCGAAATTTTCTCAAAAAGACGTAACCAACGAGTTGGTCCGTAACTCTAATGTTTGTACCGTCTATAAAAAAAAATCCAATTAAAAATTACAGTCACAAATACATACTCTTATTGATATTCATTGGTCAATTTTTTATTTGCTTTTTCACGGGTAATTTCCTTTTATTCGTCGTAACCAGATTTTTTTTAAATGAGCATACCGGCTACACAGGCTGTCATAAAACAGGCAATAGATCCAGTTACCATTGCACGAAATGCCAATTCAGCTAGATCGGATGCCCGTGCAGGAGCTAATGTACTCAATGAACCAACTTGAATACCAATGGAGCTTAGATTTGCAAAACCACATAAAGCAAATGTTGCAATTGTTTGTGAACGATTCTATGATGAAATGAATGGAGAAAAACAAAACAAAAACATGACAATTAATGGTGAGAAAGAAAAAAAAGTATAATTAAATGTTGTTGTTGTTGTTTTTTTGGTTGTTGCTAAACTTGACAACAACAACAACAATTACCGTAATGGAACCAATGGCAATATATTCGGATAATTGTTGATAAGCAACAAATTCATTGATAAACATTTTTATTCCAATTAGACCGGCTATACGTTCAGCATCGGCCCATTCAACACCTAACATCATGGCTATTGGTATGAATAATTTCGATAGAATCATCTATTATCATCATCATCAAATTCAGGTCCGATCGATCAATAATTAATCGACAAAATAAAAGAAAGAAAGAGAAAAACGGAAACAAAAATAAATAAAAATGAGCCAATAAAAATTTGGTAACATTTTGATTATTATCGATTATTGAATGATTTTTTTTCCTATTTCTCGACTATTAACTACATTTAATGAATGAATAAATGAAATATTTTTGCTTACCTTGAAGCTTAATTCTGGTAGATCGATCATCATGCCAAAATAATTGATGACAGCATCCAAAAATGTTAGAAATGAAACAAATGCAATTAGATTGGCCAATATACTTGCTACAAGACTACAAAAAAAAATAAATTCATTCAATTTGAATTGATCAATGAATGAAAATGGGAAAAAATGGAATGAAAAATTGCATTTGAAATTAGATTTCAATGGGAATTACCACATGAATGAATGGAAATAACAAAAATTGGCAATACAGTACCCAGCAACAAACCATACCTGACGGCTGAAATGGCTCCATTGGATCCGGCTTCAATGGCGCTTCTTTCTGATCTGTAAGAAAAACAAAAACAAAATTTTTTTACATCACAATTGATTCATGAAATTATCGATAATGGAAAAAAATGATAATAATCGAACCAGTTACACATTTATTTGATCATCATCATCATACCCGATGATTATTTGTTATGTACATTGAGTAGTGTCATTTTGCAAACACGTTTTTTCGAATCATCGAAAAAACATTTTCATTGCCACCTCATTTGTTGTTCATACAGAAATGTAAAAAAAAAACTTGAACAATAAAATGCAAAAATTGCCTCTGACTAGCTGATTACTGATGGCTGCGCAGTGAATGATGATTCGAACACGATTTGGCTTAATAAAATTGATGATGATGATGATTGATCATAAATGACGATACACAAGATACAAACAGACTTGAAATTCATCGAAATTACCCTTGAATATCTCTGGCATCTCGACGATTCCATTATCATATTTTTGCCATTTATATCAATAAATCATTGCGAATCAAAAAAAAAAAAATCGAATATCGATCATTCGTTTGTTTGGATTTACTTTCATTTTTCTTTCTCATGATTTCTTATTCAAATTGATTTGAAATTTAAAATTTTTCTATGAAAAAAAAAATTGTAAATATTGATCATGATGATGATCATGCATTTAAGGAAAAAGATTGTCATTCGAATCAATCGAATCGTATGATTCAATGTTTGGAATGAGTTGTTTCCGAAATCGATAACGTTTTGAATTGACTATCGAAAATCAAACATAAAGAGAGTCAGAGAGAGAGAGAGACATCGATCATTTCGAGAAGATTCTTCCGATGGAAACAAAAAATATAAAGAAAGCGAACAAACAAACAAAAAAAAAAACTTAACCCCTTGAGTCTTCTACTACACAGATGTATTACGTTACACTTTACTTGTTGTCGAACAAATGTTTCAAAATAAAACCATATTACAAGGAATTTTCTTTGACATTTCAATTAAAAAAAAAAAAGAAAAAAAACTTCTTCTTCAAAGACCCCCCCAAAAAAAATAAACTTTTTTTTTCTTCATCATCTCATTCACTATTTATAATGACAATAAAAAAGTTGTTCAATCATGATGATGATGATGATGAGTTTTTCAAAAGAATCAAGAATATATTCTTGTAGGAAGGTTTTCTTTCTCTCTCTCTCTCTCTCTCTCTCTCTCTCTCCATGGTTATTACTTGAGCATTAGCAATAAATGTAAATGAAAACATTGTCGTTTACATTCTTCGTTTTTTTTTATATATATGGAATATATTCAAATGATTCAATTATTAATCATGCAAAAAAAAAAAAATATTATCGATGATTTTTTATCATCATCATCTGGATCATTATTATTATTCTGATCAAAAAAAAAAAAAAAAGAATGTAAAAATTGTATCGATAACACAAAACAAACAAACATTCATTGATCGAATATTTATTTTTTTTTTTTTTGGCTGATTATTTATTTATATCACATAATAAACATCACACATCACCATTCATTCATTCATTCATTCATTCATGTAACTCATATTTTGTGATGATAAAATACACAAAAATAGAATGAAAACATCTTTTTCTAGTTTTTTTTCCAGTCTCTTTTGAAATCAAACAACAAACAAACAAACAAAACAAAAAAAAACATTGAACATTGACATCGAATCATTGATCGATTATTGGTAATAGTACGTACCCTTTTTCTAAACAAATATCATCTACAGTTGTTTTGGATTGTTCCGTTTCTGGATAGAATAATTTTGATAATGCTAATGCAGCCGGTGCTGCCATCACACTTGCTGATAATAAATGTGTTGCCGATATCTAATGTGATAATTGGATGATATATAGATATAGAATAATAAAAATTAATCGAACGAACGAACGAATAAATAAATAAATAAAACTTACACCAAAACTAATATATGCAGCCATCACAGAACCAGCAATAGTGGCAAAACCACCAGTCATAACGGCATGTAATTCTGATTTTGTCATTGATGATAAAAATGGTTTGATTAGTAATGGACTTTCACACTATTATCATGACAGGAATTGGTGGTGGTGGTGGTACAAAGTGAAGAGAAAAAGAAAAAAAAAACACATGACAAATGAATGAATGAATGAAATGAAATGTTGTTTGATTGAATGAATATTCTGAATATTACCATTCCAAGAAAAATATTTCCCGATGCTGATATTGATTCACAAGCCGTTGTACCGATGGTTGTCTGCAGTAGATGGCCAAATTTATTCACAATAATTTGCATTATACCATAATAATATAATATTGATACGAAAAAACTGAAAAATATTATTACAGGCATACCGGACAATGCAAATATTGAGCTCTGCACCATTAATGGTAATGATGGTAATTGAACCTGTATTTGGTCATTCATCATCATTTCTATATTACTACTACTACTACTACCAATGATCAATGAATAATTTCCAGCTATTGTACCAAGTAGTTGACCATTAGATAGATAACCAAATACCATTTCTGTACCAGATTTTGTGAATGATAAAAATGTATTAATCTTATCACCAATACATTGAAATATTGATCGGCCAATTATTGTTTGCAATACAAATATACCAAACAATAATTGTACGGTGAAACCCCATAATATCTGATTCCAATTGATATGATGTCGATGTTTCTTAAATAGAAAAGAGAGAAACAAAAAAAAAATTTAATAATCACAACGAAACTAAATGAAAGTTTATTATTACCGAACCAATGAAACCAATAAGAATGAAACCAAAATAACCGGCAACAGAATAAATTCTTTCTGGCTGCCTATAACAACGTATACCGATTATAGTACCAATCGATAACAGCACAATTGTCCAACATAAACAACGTAACAAACGGCGAAATAAATCCGAAATACAGTGGTCATTTAAATGATTAAATGACCGCGAAATTATTGGCCAAAAATATGGTACAATTATAAAACGTTTAATTAACGACATGTAAATCAATGCCGTAATGATGACCAATAATTTAACACCATCACAATAATTTTCGGTCTGAAATAAAACAATGAAGAAAAAAAAATGAAATTCAATCCAATCAACAACAGGTATTATGATGATGATTTACCTTGTCCCATGATTTATGTATAGCATAGGCTAAAAATAAATTATATAAAACAAATATAAATGCATAAAGTAAATGACGTGCAAAACGATTGCCAAATAAAAATTGACTAAATTGTATGCTCAATTCAGATATTTCACGTTCATATAATGGTCGTTTTGTTGTTGTTGTTGTTGTTGTTAATTTTTCATTTTCAATAACATTTATCTGTTGCTGATTTTGATGATGATTATGATGATAATTACTAAACTGTTGTTGTTGTTGTTGTTGTTTTGATGACTGGTGCTGCTGCTGTTGCAGCTGTTGTTGTTGTTGTTGTTGTTGTATATCGATTGGAATCACATGATTCGATATTGATGATGATGATGATGATTGCTCCGGTAAAAATGATGATGATGATTCTGATTCCGTTATTGTTGTTGTTGTTGTTGATTTGTCCATCGTACGGAATTGTTTGAATTTTTTTTTCCTTTTCACTTTTATTTTATTTGATGTGTGAAGAAAATTTGATTGAATATTTTGTGACAAAAGAAATCACAGATTGTCAAACAAACACACGCACACGCACTAATTATAATGTTGTTGATGATGATGATGATGATGATAAATCATTGCCGAAAAGCTTCAATTGACAAAATTTTTTTTTCTGGTAAAAGTAAAGATAAATTGATGAAGAATGTGTTCAGAGAGACAGAAAAAACAGCAAATTAATAATGTCATCTAATCGAATTAAAATCAATTTCATTTATACATGATTGAATGAATTTCATTTCCATCCAAAAAAAAAAAATTCAGCAATTTTGTATTGAATTTCCAATCATCCAATCAATTCATTCATTGGTCATAACCCATTTAATTTTGATCAAAATGAAAACGAAAATGGATACTCTTTCTACATATGTGTATGTGTAAGTGTAAAATCTCAAAGCAAAACATCCGAATGACGATGAATGGTGAATGAATGAATGAATGAATGGCTTTTGGTGAATATTTCTGATGGTGATTCAATGAAATCCGACAAAATAAAAAAAAATTATCAATCAAACAAACAAAAAATCTGTCAACAAATTATCTACATCTTTATCGTCGATTTTTTTTTTTTTTGCTGGATATTAAATGGCCAAAATTGATAATCATAATCATCATCACCATATAATTTGTTTATATCATAAACATTCAGAAAAAAAAAGAAAAACAAAGAATAAAAAAAAATTATCAAAAACAGAAATTTTCACCCGGAAAGATGGACATGCATTGGATGGTTTATTCTTTGTCCTAGATTTTTTTTTTTTGCTGGAAATTTGAACATCAAAGTTTTCAGCGATATTTTTGTTTTCATCCAAATGACAACAACAGCGATTAAAATTGTAAAAGTTTTTTTTTCTGTTTTGTTTTTTTTTCTATAGAATGAAATTTGAAATCCTGAAAAAACCATCATCATCATCATCACCATCAGCATCGATAAAAATTTTTATTGATTGATCGATCGATGTTGCAATGCATGAATGAATGAATAAATGAAATGATATCATCCATGGCTCCATGGCCGTCATCATCATCATCATCATCATCATATGCCATATGCCATATGGGCAAACAACGTCATAATTATCATATCTATCCAATGATAATGATTGCAGAAAAAAATCAAACCAAACAAAACAATCAACCATTAAAGTCCAATCCATCATCTGTCATTACACATCAATGATAAATTTTTCTACTACTACTAGTTAATTTGGGTTAATTTGATTTGTTGTTGTTCAATCATTCGAATAAAAAGTGTGTGCGTGTGTGTGCGCGCTCGTTTGTTTTGAAAAAAAAATTTGAAACTTTGGTTAACACAAAAAAAAACCATTCGTTTGATTCTGGTTTGGGCGACTATTTTTTTTTTTTTTTTTTTTTTTGTTTCACTGGTTGAATCCCAATCATATAATTCAAGTTTTAATCATCATCATCATCATCATTATTATTATTATGGCTTCTAGTTGCCATGCTATTAGATACATAGAATGATGGCAAATAGAGCAACAAAAAAAAGATTGAGTAATACTTGGTCATGATGATAATCACTGCGTTTTTTTTTTTTGGAGAGTGAAAATACCAGAACAAAACAAAAAAATTTTGGCCAACTTTTTTTCTGTTTTGGTTCTGGTTCTGGATCTCTGTTGTTCATTTATATTCTCTCTATTATTATCACATTTTTTTCTGTCTCTTTCTATCTCTCTTGCTCCTTGTGTGTGTGTGTCATGATAGATTACATCATATCGTTGGTTGCCATAACAAACATTTTGATTTTTTTTTTCTGGCCATACATACAGCCAGAATGAAACAAACCTGAAAGTTTTTTTTTCAATAAATTTGAATCATTCACACAAGTGTGTTGTTTGTTTGTTATGCGACAGTGACAGAATAATTTTGAAAAAAAAATTCGATTTTACATTCGATCAGTGATCCAATGATGGAATGAAAAATGGGTAAATAATGAAAAAAAAACCAACAACAACAACAACAACAACAACGGAACCGTAAATTATGTGCCAAATTTTGTCCACCGAGAAAAATGATAAATGAAATTTTAATGCCACACACACACACACACATCGATTGTCATTCACATGCACTTACATTGGCAAACATAGACCAAAAATGTTAATTTAAAAAAAAAAATTGAAAAAAAAAATCATACATCACAACCATAATAATAACCAGGATTTATATACATATAACCAGAATCAATTCGATCGGTAGAATACTGAGCAACTGGAAAATATTACATTTCTATCATTCAAATCTAATAGTATTTTTTCCATCTTCATCCATTCAATATAAAAAATTTACATGATCATGATGATTAGAATATTCTGGAGAGAAAAAAAAACTGCCACATTTTTTTTCTCTCCATGGAATAAATAATTTACAAACGAACATAGTTCGAAACACGCATGATCATCAGTAATTTCTGGACGACGATCATCATCATCATTTTTTTTTTTTTTTTTTTGGATCAATCCAGATATATTTCAATGATTTTGATGTAATGAATTATTCATCCTATATACAATTGAATTTTCAGAAACATTGAAACAATCCGAAAAGCCTAAAAAACAAAAGAATTCAATTGATTTATTTATTTTCAAATTGATCGATTTAGTCCTCGGTGTGTGGTGAATGTGTGTCCATCATATCGGCCTCGGTGTGCGTTTTTTTTTCACCATCATGGTTATAAATAGTGGGCGGCAAAATCCGTTTTGATTTATTCTCGAATTTCATTTTTTCTTCCACTTTCTAAGGTTGAAAGATTAAATTTCAAAATCTCATCACTTTTTTTTTCTCTTTGAAATCCATCTTTTTTTTTGATCGTTGGAGTTTGCTGAATTGAAAATAGGAAACATTGGCAAAAAAAACTCCTTCAATGTATCATCAAAAGAGAGAGATAATATACATTGTGATTGAAAATTCTGAATAGAAAAAAAAAATTCTGAAAGAATCGTGATAAAGTTCATCGATAAAACAGTGTGATGATGATGATGAACAAAAAAAAAAAAAAAAAGAAAACGAAAACGAAACGAACATTTTCATTTGATTAATCTTTTTATTCATTCAATTTTGGCCGCACACACACACACACACAAAAAAAAGTTTATCATTGAAAATGGATCGCAAATCTTGGAATTTTCAAAATTTCCATTTCTTTCACTGTGTGTGTGTGTGTGTGTGTGTGTGTCTGTCTTTTGCACTTTATGGATACAATTCTTAAATCCAAATTCTGCAAATCTCTTAATTCTTTGTTTAATATTCAAAACTTGCACACACAGACACAGACACAATGATGAAAAATGTGTAAATTAATTTCTCTGTCTCGTTCGCTATCTCTCTCTCTCTCTATCTGCATTTAAAAACTTTGCCACTGCAATCAAAAACAGAAACAACTTTACAGCAGAATAGAATATTCTTTGGTTTGGTTTTTTTTTATTTCAGAATATTTTGAAAATTAAATCTGATTTAAAGTGGGACAAAAAAACAAAGACTAACTGATTGAAATGGTCAAACTTTTTTTTCTGCTGTTTCATTGCTGCAATTTGTTTGTTACTTTTTTTTTGCACTGCAGAGAGAACTAGATAGTTAATGAGTCGGTTGGTTGGTTAGTTTTTTATGCACTTAGTTCAGAGACCAGAAAAAAAACAAACTTGACCAAAACAGTGAATAAAAAGCAAATAAAAAAAATTTTTTTTTCTTCAAAATTCAAACCAATATTTACCCCGTTTTTTTTTTGTTCCAAATTCGTTCCGATATTCTGGTTCTGGTAATTGATCCAAATGATAGTGAACAGGAGAGGAATGGTTAAATGTTGTGTACGTGTTTGATCAGAATCGGTGGATGGTGAAAAAAGTTTCAAACATTGAAAACAAATATTATATATATGATTAATTCAGCTGTTGACGATTCATTTAATCAACAATATTGGTTGGTGGCGTTTGCGGCAATGACAAATGAAAATGAAAATGAAAAAAAATTTCTATTTCATCAATCAATCAATCAATCGGTGGAAATTGTCGCCTGTTGTCAGTGTAGGAAAAACAATTTTCAATTTCATAATAAGAACAAAAAAAAAATTATAACAGACTGGCTGGCCAAATAAATGCTACCATAATCATCATCATAATGATGGCATAAATTTAATTTAAATTCAACATTTTTCAATTAGTATCCAGACACACACACACACAAATTGTTTTATCACCTGGCCAATAAAATGTAAATGTAAAATCTGGTTTGTCATTTCATTTATCATCATCATTCCATGTACAATGTGAAACCAAAAACCAAGATTTAGACGAAACAAGGAAAATCACCGACCGATATATTTCTAATGTAAATGACAATGTTTTAATTTGGTCAAATTCCAATCTATTAATTTTTATTATTATGAAACACGTACACAAACACACACAATGATGATAATAAAAAAAAATGAAAATTTAAATCAAAAACAATAAGAGCGAAAAAATTAATCATCACGTGCATCATTCGTGTGTTCGATTTTTTATTTTTATTTTCAATAACATGAAAACAACACAAAAAAAAACCAGTCTATTTTGTTTGTCATTCGGTGACAGTTTCGCAGTGATATAACAGACCTTATATTGTCAATGGATTGCACTTGTGTGTGTGTGTGTGTAAAGGATGCATAAGACAGGAAAAAAAATGAAAACAAATGTTTCAACAGAAACAAAAAACAAAACAAAACAAAAAGAATGAATGAATGTTATCGATGTATATATTCTTTCTATATCGGTATTTTTTGTTGTTGTTTTGTTGTTGTTGTTGTTGTTGTTGTTTTTTGTTATTGATTGATTTGATGGTATATGTAACAACAACAACAACAACAACGACAACGACAACGACAACAACAACATTGTCATTTATAGCATGTTGAATTTTTTCCCTTGTAACAATTTTTTTTTTTCATTCATTCATTCATCATCATCATCATACTTCATATATCTGCTGCTGCTGCTGCCACTGTAGTAGTGTTGATATTGATGATGTGTGGATATTTACAACAATGTCAAGTTAACAGTGAAAAAAAATAATAAAATTATCATCTATCTCTTTATCTATTTTGTTGTATTTCAAAGGATTTTGTTGAAAAATTATCAACAAACAAAACATCAACGAAGAATAATGGGAAATTTTTTTTTTTTTTTTTGCATGTCAAGAAAATATTTGGTTTTCTATAGTATACATACAATACATATATGCATGTATGTATGTATGTGTGTTGACAGTTGTCCGAAAAGAAAAATTGAAATAACAAGACAAAAATGATTGACAAGCAAAAAAAAGAGAAGAGAAAGAATATTCTGCGATAATGAATTTTTTTTTCGTTCGTTCTTCTTCTATAGAAAAAAAACCAATTTAATTTTTTTTCTGCTGTTGTTGTTGTTGTTGTTGACATATCATCACATCACATCATCATCATCATCATTTTTTTTTTGTTTTTGTTTTTGTTTTTCATTAAAATTGATCACCATTTTTTTGGCAAATATTCTACTCATGTCCATCAAGATTACACACACACACACACAATCAGATTCATGAAAAAAAAATGATTACTAAATTCTAAAGAATGAAAAAAAAAATTCATAGACAGAATATCTACAGAATATCTTTCGAAAAACAGATGGTGTTTCGTGTGTGTGTGTGTGTGTGTGTTCGAATGCAGGTAATGTTGTCATTCACTTCAAGATTACCATTAATTTCTAATGAAATTTTTTTTTTTCGTCATTTTCCATTGTTTCAAGATGATGATGATGATCCTAATCAATAGACAAATTTAATTATCGAGAATGAATCAGATGATTATCTTTTTGTTTGTTTGTTTTTTTGTTTGTTTCCGGATGGACAGAATTAATATTTATTATTATTATTATTCTGTTTATTAATTCCGTAATTCTTCAGTGGATGGTGGAATCAAAAACATAACAAAAACCGGTGTAAAAAAAACAAAATTTTTTTTTTTTTGACATTGAGTCATGTGTTGTTTTTTTTTGTAAAAGTGGAAACGGTGGAGCATCATTTTGTTGTTGTTGTTGTTGTTGTTATTGTATACGGCCGCCACTACTACAAAAATCATTTTGGATAAAACTATTTTTGGAAATGTAATTCTGATTCTGTAAAGATCTTTGTCTTTATCGAAGTGTCGGCACACGGCAACCAAAATCTACTAAATCTAAACAACGACAAAAAAAAAACAAAAAATTCACAGAATAAGTTGCCGAGCAATGAAAAAAAAAAATGAAAGAATCGGTAGTAGTGGTGGTGGTTTGTTTTCTCATTTCTCATTTTTGTTTTTCCATTTAAATAATTTATTATGAAATTGAAACGTTGACAAGGATACAATGAATGAATTTCTGATGATTTTGATGTTGTTTTTTTTTGTTCTTTCGCGCAACTGGAATGTTGAAATTTGAGATGAAATGAAACAAAAAAAAAAGAGAAAATTGAGTCACGAAAAATTTAGATTCATTCATTCATTCATTTTTCGCATTAAATTCCCTTGAAATTCATTAAACAAATTTTTTTTCTCTTGGTTCCGATTACCATCTTATAGCTTGTCCGATATTTTCAAGGACAGGAAAAAAAGAGAGGAAGAAGAAAAATTTTCTCTCACCTCAATCAATCAACCAACCAACCAACCAACCAACCGACCGACCGACCAATTAATTTTTTTGTTGTTGTTGTTGTGAATTTCCATTTGTGAACCTCACATCAGCTAATTTGAGGACATGAACAAAAAAAAAAGAAAAGGAAATTCCAACAAACAAACAGACAGATGGACCAAAAAATTGAATTTAAAAAATTTGTCAAAAAAAAAATTTCATCTCTCATTCTCTTTTTTTTCCAAATGACAAAAACATGAACACAAAACACAAAACAAGACAAAACAAGATCAAGTGTAAATCATTTTTTTTTTTTTAGCTAGCCAGATAACCATTGTCATCATCGTCATTATCAAGCAGACATCATCTACCATCATAAGCCAATAGCAAATGGAGAGAGAGAGAGAAAGAATTTATAACCCAAAAAATATGGCTCCCATGTGATCATCCTCATCATCGTCGTCGTCGTCGTCATCGTCGTAGTCGTCGTTGTTGTTGTTGCCATCGTCAACACTTTTTGAGCTTAATTTAGTTTTTTTTTTGGATTTTATTTTTCATCCATTTCCATTTCATTTGAAAGTACAAACACACACACACCCACACTGTAATAAAATAAAAAGTTTAAAGCTTTCACTTTTCTCTCTCTCTCTATATATGTTTCTCATCCATAAGTCATCATCATCATCATCGTTCATAAATAATTCTGTTTTTTTTTGTTGATGGAAAAACGAAAAAAAAATTTGAAACGCACCATAGTTCTAAATGGCGGATGGACCATAGTCTTTGATCATCATCATCATCCACATCTGAAAGTAAGTGATTCATCTGGCAATCATTATCATCATCATCTGGTAATCCAACTTTAAAAAAAAACAAGAAAATCATCCAATTAATATACAGACAACACACACAAACACAAACATGATAAAATGATCAGAGAGAAAGAAAAATCAAAAATTCAAATCATCATCACTGGATTTATCGTGGAAAAAACAAGAAAAAAAAACAAATTACCATCATCATCAAAACCGTGTGTGTGTGTGTGTGTATGTTATTTATCATAACAACAAAAATTTTTGGCAAAAACAACAACAACAGAAAATAAAAATCCTCGAGGTTTTTTTTTCTCTCTCTTCAACAATCATGGTCAGTTGTTGTTGTTGTTGTTGTTGTTGTTGATTATGTATGAAGATGAACAAAAACAACGAAATAAAAAAAAAATCTAATGAGATGACCATTTCCGACAACAACGTAAACAACAAAAATCAACAACAAATCACACACACACACATATACACAAAAATTACTCATTTTCACATGAAGAATATTCTTTGGGTTTTTCTTTCTTTCTTATATATACAAAAACAATAATTTTTCTTCTTTGGATATTTAATGTTTGCGTGTGTGTGTGTGTGTGTGTGTGTGTGTGTGTGTGTGTGTGAACAGAATTTATGAATTCCGTGTGTGTGTATGTGTGTATAACCGGAACAGAATGGGATGGTCAATGGAATTTTCATCATCATCATCTAATTCTCTCTTTAAATAGTTTTTGTGTGTGTATATAAAATGATGATGTACTATATTGGTATATATGGAACTGATGTAGTCGTTCCAAAACAAAAAGAAACTTCTGGCCATTGCAAGATAATGGAATCAATGATGATGATGGTAATAAATTTAATAAATAATTATGTCCAACTCTCTTATTCACTCTATATGTTTATGTGTGACATTAAATTTATAGACAATCTTTTTGTTGTTGTCGTCGTTGTTGTTGTTGTTGTTGTTGTTGTCGTTGTTGTTGTTGTTAACTATTTACTACTACTACCAAAAAAAAATTGAACATTACGACAGATTGATTGGCCATGATGATTATATGATCTAAATTGCGTCACAACATGAAAGCTTGTTGTTTTCGTTTCAAAATAAACAAAAAAAAGGAAAAACAATTCATTCGGAATTGAAATGAAATGACAACAACAACAACAACAAAAAAAAAAACAAAATTCAAATTCAATGCAAAAAAAAATGACAAACAACAGGAATTTGAAAAAAAAACCAATTAAAAAATGAATGATAATGAAAAACAAAATTTTTTTTTTTGAATGACCTGAAACAAACAACAACAACAACAACAGCGACAATGACAAAATACTGACATGGTTCATATGAATTTTTTTTTTTTTTTGACATTGTTTTGTTCAATGAATAAATCCGAAAAGAATTATCAATTTTTTTTCCAGAATTTTCTCTCAGTTTTTTTTTCAATTTCAATTCTATTGTTATTGTCGCTCTAACAACAACAACAACGACAAACAGCAACATGAATGAATGAATGAATGAATGAATGTGTAGGACATTTTTGCGTAGGTTATGGAACCTGACAACAGTAAAAAAAAAAAAATTCTTTTCATGTTTGTGCATGGTAAATGAAATTGAAAAATAGAACCAGAATCTGCAAATGATAATGAATTTATCAAATTCTCAACAATATAAATGAATGGGATTAACCACAATCAATAATATATACAGCAGCAGCAGCAGCAGCACTTGAAACTCGCGATATGAATTATGATCGAAAAAAGTTCACACATGCAAACACACAAAAAAAAGCTATACATCAAACAACAACAACAACAACAACAAGTAAATGAATAATAAATTCTTCAATAGTGATATATTATATCCAGGTATTAATCAACATTGCTTTCCGGTTATTGTTATTGTTGTTGTTGTTGTTGTATTGTAGATCAAGTGTTATTTAAGAATGGTGTGTGTGTGTGTGTGTGTTTTGAGACTACGAAAAATTCCGATTCTTGAGAAAAAAAAAGAGAAATGAAATAAATGGGCTTATTGGTTAGTTACCGACAATGTTGCATATACAGAATCATAGAATACATGTATGTATGTATGAAATATGCCAAATGAATATTATTTTTTTTGTGATGAGATTAAGTTATCATGGATTAGGAATAATCAAAAGATAATTAATTAAGTGATGAATGGAAAAAAAAGAGAAATTAATAATCATTTGGAAATTTTGGAAAGAAAAAAAAAACCAGAATGCAGAATTGAAATTTTGTTTTTATTTGAAAATAATTTCATTTCATTTTTTTTTTATTTCAACAAATTTTTTTCCTGGAATATGTGGGGTGTGTTGGACATTTTTTTTTTTTTTTTGGGAAAAGAAAATGGGAAGTGGTATGTTTAATAATTGAATTCAAAGTTTTACATCATCTTCATCGTTTTTATCGTTATTAATTTGTTGTTGTTGCTGCTGATGATGATGGCAATCACAATCATTGAATATTGCTGAACAACGTGATAATGTTTGATTATTACCACCATCACATCCTCCAGCACCAGCACCACCACCACCACCGCCAGTACCACCACTACCATTACCATTATTGTTATTATTGTGACTCATATCGGTTATTTCAATACGTGGAACACAAATAAAATTTGGCTGTTCAAATGCAAATCGATTCGTTGATGATGATGATAATGTATTATCAACGATAGTTGTCAATGATTTTTTTCTCGGATATGATGAACAAAATCTACCAGTCATCATCATCATCATACCATATGGATTTTTACGTTCATTCAATTCAATTTGTATGGAATTATCGGATTTTTGTTGATTTTCAATCATTTCATCATCATCTTCTTCTTCATCATCAAATTCACTATCATCGCCATCAAGTTCATCACCAAAATCAACAATATCTTCTTCTTCGACACTTTCAAAATAACGGCGACGATATTTTTTACGTTTTGTTTTTTTTGACGATGACGGTGGTGGTTGTGGTTGTGTCGAAATAGCTTTTTCCATATCTTGTTCATCATTATCATGATCGATGTTTACATTGGTTATAATGGCCGCTGTTGTTGTACCACCATTGGCTAATATTTTTGTATTATCATTATCTGTTGTCATCATATTTCCTGGCACTATAATACCGGAAACAGATGGATAACCGGTCATTAATGCACTTGTTGTTGATGATTCAGAGAAAATGATACCAGCCAATTCACGTTGATTAAATTGTTTTTTATCTTTTTTTCTTTGTTTCTTATTTTTATCACTACCATGTTGTTGTTGTTCCTGTTGTTGTTGTTGTAACGGTTTTCGTCCAGCTATTTGTTGTTGTTGTTGTTGCTGCTGCTGTTGTTGTTGTTGTAGTTGTAATTGTTGTTCATTTTGTTGTTGTTCATGATGATGTCTTGAAAAATAATGTCCAAAAAATGGTAAATTATTAAAACAACGATGATGATGATGATGATGAAATTTCATACAGCCAAATAATGATAATGATCGTAATAATTCGATAGCATTCTGACGAAAACTTTCATTTAGCCAACAATAAATGAATGAATTGTAGCTATAAGAATATGGAAAAGAATAAAGAATAAAACAGTAAGTAAGACAGAATGAAAGGAGGAAAAAAGGAAAGAAAAATGAAAGAATTTTTTTCATTTATTTTTTTATTTATTTATTCTATAAACACTATGAATAATGATGATTAAGTACAGAATCGGCTCGTTTTTTTTCTACAACAACGGTCACAGACATTCAAAAAGAAAAAACGGAAATTTTTTTTCTCTCTGTCACTAATTGGATCGCATGGGACACATTCCAGAATTTTTTCTACTGCTGATTCTTGGTTGTTGTTGTTGTTGTTGTAAATTGCTGTAGAATTTTTTTTTATAATTTTTTTTTCTTTTCATTTCACATTATTAAAGATGAACAACAACAACAACAACAAAAACAAAAACAACAACAACAAAAAATGCATTTTAGAATGAAAACTAAAGAGTTGGAAAAAAAAGCACAAACTATAAACTGCAGGCAGGGATTTTTATTTTACTCATG
This sequence comes from Dermatophagoides farinae, assembly GCF_024713945.1. Taxonomy (NCBI): domain Eukaryota; kingdom Metazoa; phylum Arthropoda; class Arachnida; order Sarcoptiformes; family Pyroglyphidae; genus Dermatophagoides; species Dermatophagoides farinae. The sequence continues at coordinate 2,951,747 of NC_134685.1, read as the reverse complement.
GCTAATTTTGTTTCTTTCGCCATGTTCTTCTGTCTATTGGATATTGATGGAATTCTTGGATTCTGGTCGCTGTTGTTGTTATACACTAAAAATTACACCAACAACCCTTTTCATTTTCGTTTTTTGTTTTTATTTCCGCTGTAATGATTTTCTACACAATAATAATAAATTTATTATCCCACTATAGTAATACTATACTTACCATACAGAGCTCATTGCAAACCAATGACACTGTGTGTGTGTGAGTGCGTGTGTTCATTGTGGTAAAAAATTTGTTGACAATGTTAATAACGATGATGATGGTGAAAATAGTTTTTTGCCAGTTGACAAAATCATTTTGGTGATGATGAGCGATGAAAAACAGGAATGAAAGGAAAGAGAGAGAGAGAGAAAAAAAATGAAATTAATGATTTGTTGCAATTGAAAAATAAAAACAAAAAACGAAACTGAGAAAAATTTTGTCACTTTCAAGTGTAAATATATAAATATTATATAATTTGTCAATAATCGATTGATCCATTTTTGTAGTAGTAGATCAAATGAAAATACGGTTTTCAATTTCGGACAAATAAAATCGGTAATTGAACTGAAAATGAAATAAACAACAACAACAACAACGGCGAAAATGACATTGTGTGTTTAATCGAATGGAAAAAAAATTTTTTTTCCATTCGATTCAAGTTCAATTTAATTTACTGAATATATAAAATTTAATTGGCCATGAAATGAAATGAAATGAAATGTGAAAAAGTATAGTAAATAGTGACTGGTTTAATTACACCTACACAGACACACACACACACAGATGTTGTAATTTGAAATTGTTGGTTGACAAGAAATTGTGAAATGTCAATAAATAAATATAAATTCTCAATGGAATCATTGGTTGTACAAAGAAAAAGAATCGAGTTTTTTTCTCGTTTTTTTTTATTCATAAAATCTAGAAATAGAACCGGAAAACGAGAATATTCTTGTTGTTCCGCATTTCCCATAACAACAGCAACAATGACAATGTTTATGGCCATCAGGTATACAGAATTTATATTGATTAATTGTTGTGAAAAAAAAATTACACTAAAGAAAAAGAGAAAAAAACAATTTGATCCAATATGATCATCATCATCATCATCATGATCATATGATCGAATGTTGATCTCATCGATTCAACCAAAGATAAACAAATAAACAAACAAACCGAATAACCACAACTGTCTTTGATATATATATATCGTGTAAATATTTACACACACGCACAAAAAAAAATTGATGATGATCAAGAAAAAACAACAGCAACAAACAAAAAAAAAATTCAATGCCAAATATTGACAGTTTTGTCATTATAGAAAATCAAAATCAAAATCAAAAAAAAATATCCAAACAATGTCGATAATTCTAGAAAATTCATTTCTCCATTACCATTTCCATTTGCACATTCAAATTATTAATCCTATTGTTATGGAATTATATTCAAATAGTCAAAAAGTTTGCCATCATCATCATCATCATCATCATCATCGTGATGGTGATGATCAGCACAAATTTAAAATTCAAAACCAAACGAGAGAGAGAAAAGAAATTTGAATCGACTATTGATGCGAAAAGAACAAAAAAAAGAATTGGAATATGTTAATGGTTCCAGAGAATTTTACAAATGAAAATCACGCGCACATACACACACACACACACACACAATGGCATCTAAACAAACAAAAAAGCAACGAAAAAAAAACAAAAAAAACAAAACGAAAATTTACAGGTACAGGATCTACGAATCTATACGCACGAATAAATTTTTTTTTCATACATCACAAAACTGACTAACTGACTGATTGACTGACTATTCTGTTCTGTTCTGTTCTATTCCATCATCATCAGAGAATAGTACTAATTCGATTTGATTTGTAATCAGAAAACGGAACAAAAAAAATTTCAACCAATGAATTTGATTTCCAACAGGCAATTCTCCAATTCTCATGTATTGATCTCTTGTTTCAAATCTAGGCCGATGAAAAAAAAAAAAAAAAACAACAAAATCTAATCAAATTCTAATGTGTGCGTGTGTGTGTGAAAATCAAAAGAAAAAGTCTTTGAATCTGGTTAATATTTTTCTTCTCACCCGATAATTGAATGTGAATCTGGAAAACATTCATGGGTGTGTTTTGTATTTGAATTGTGTTGTTTTTTTTTCAATTTATTAATTGCTAGAATTTCTGGTCCAGAAAAAAAATCCAGTTATTTACACCATTCTATAGTGGTCCGGTTCGATTGTTTTTGGGCATAGCCAGGGAAAAAAATCCTGTGTGTGTGATAGTGTGATAGTGTGTGGTGATAAATATAGTTGAAACCCGGGTTTACAGAGCCAGAACAATAACGACAACCAGAAAAAAAAGAAGTAAAAAAAACCAGAATAAATAACATGTAATGTAAGGAAGCAACAAAAAAAAAAAAAAGATCTGGTTATAATTAAATTATCTTTTTTTCTCTCTCTCTTTCTTGATGAAAATCTGGAAATTAACAGCGAAAATAATTATCATCACATGATAATGATGACCATGATGATAATATTAATTAATTATGACCATGCAATTAACAACAAGAATGAAAAAAATGAAACAAAAAAAAATTACCACTAAAAAAACAGTCAATCGATGATGAGCAAAACCAAGATCAATAGTTAAATGATAAAGATTCAATGGTAGCCAACAAATGGCGAATACAGCCACAACCAATGATAACATTAATATTCTTCGTCGTTTTACTTCTAATTGTCTACGACGTTTACAACCACGTGATGTTATTGATGATTGTTGTGGTTGTTGTTGTTGTTGTTGTTGCTGCTGTTGTTGTTGTTGCTGTTGTTGTTGAGAAAAAACTGGATTATTCATCATTATTGATGATGATTGTGATAATGACGATGATTGTTGTTGTTGTTGTTGTAGCAGTGATGGTTGTGGTGTGGTGGTGGTGGTGGTGGTGAATCAATCATTATCATTGATTGTGTACTTATCATTTCAGTTATTGCTGAATTCTGTGATTGTTGTTGTTGTTGTTGTTCTTTTTGATTTTGATTTTGATTCTGATTTACCTGATGTTGATGATTATGATGATTTGGATTAATTATCGTTGTTGCTGTTGTAGGCAAACCAATCTGTGTTGATAATGATTTTATATTGAAATCACCACCAGCAGTCATTATACTGCCGGTTATTTTATTAAAACGACTCTGTCTATGTATAACGGATGCAATTTTCATATATAAAATGCCGGTTATTAATAATGGTATTAAATATTGTGTTAGAAATATTTCAATTGTTAATAATAATGATGTATTAATGCCAAAAATGAATGGATAATCCACACGGCAACGTATAACAAAATGGCCATTAACATTGGCCATTTTTAATGTATTAAATGCAACGGTTGGCGCTGCTAAACAAAATGATATTAACCATACAATGGATATTGTACGTCTTAATGAATTAAATGAACGTAATGGATTTGATGCTATTGAACGTTGTGGTTTATGTAACATAACGGTTGTTGGATGGCTAACCATACGCCAACGATGTAATGCAATGGCAGCCATAGTGAATGTTGATACATAAACACAGGCTGTTTGAACAAATGGAACACCATAACATAAGGCACGACCAAATGGCCAATATGGTAATAGAATACGTGCCAAATTAAATGGTATGTTAAATATTGTCATCACAAGATCACTGAATGATAATGAACCAATCAAAACATCGGTTGTTGTACGTGCACGTTGTGAACGGCCAGGTATCCAGCGGCCACTAAATGCAATTTTCACTACTAATGAATTACCAATCAATGAAATGATCACAATTAATGAATAGGCAATTATAACGGCAGCTCCATTCACTTCATTTGTTATAATTATCATTGATGAATCTGTTGTTGTTGAAGTTGTCGATATTGTTGCCGCTGATGTTGTTGTTGTTGTTGTTGTTGTTGCAGCTGCTGCTGCTGCTGTTGCTGCTGTTATTGATGATGATGATCGTATTGGTGTTATAGTTGTCGTTGTTGCTGTTATCAATTGATGTTGATGTAGATGTTGTTGTCGATCCATCATCATTGTCAAATTGAAAATTTGATCAATATTTAATGGTTCAGAATAATCATCAAATATTTGTCGATTACTATCTGATGATATAAAACTATTAATATGATTAATAAACATTTTTTTTTTGGTTTTGGAAAAAAATTTTTTTTTTTTTTTTTTTTTGAACCAAAATTGAACACTGATGACGATCAAGTTTATTGATGATCGTCAACAAACTGAATGATGATGATGATGGTGATGATCAGGTTGGTTGATGAAATTTGGGCGCCTTTTTTTCGATTATTCTCGACATTGGTGTATATGTGTGTGTGTGTGTGTGGGCGAAACCGATTCCGATAATCACCACCACCACCACCATCTATATAATGATAATGTAGGAACGGAAATGTTTTTCCCCATTATTTTTCTATTATTTTTTTTGTTCACTCGAAACTGTAACAACAGCAACGACGACGAAGAAAGAATATTTGGTCCATTGGTTCAGGCGCGTTTACGCCTGAATTGTCTATATATACACACAAGGGTTTCTTGTTTTTTTTGTTGTTGTTTTCTCCATTGGATTGATGCACAAAAAAAATTTTTGCGCGCGCGTGAGTATGTGTAGGATGATTCTTGTTATGAACTTGTTGTACCAAATATTCTATTCTTGATCAATTCTTTTTTTCTTTTATTTGCTTTCTTATAACCAATGAGAATAGGTAAATTCAATAAATACGCGCCAATCATCGTTTTTGAATTTTTAAATGTCCATCATATGTCGCCATCTAATGATTTACAAATGAAACACTTTTACATGAATGGTTTGTTCATATAGTATAGGACAAACAAATAAAAAAAAATCGATAACAAAATGGAAATTTTTTTGATAATAAAATAAAATTGAAAAATTAATCCGATGATTTTGATTGTTTTCGATTTGATGGTCTTTGTTGTTGTTGTTGTTGTTGTGGTGGTGGTGGTGCTGTCGATGGTTGTGATTGTTGATCTAGATATTTTTCCCATTTTGTTTTTGTTCGTTGTCGAAAAATTATCGTTCGTGGATATGAACATTGTGGACATTCGAAACATAATCGACGTTTTGATGTTTTCATTCGATAAATTCGTTTTTCAATGATTGATTGAAAATCATATTGACAATAGCAACGTTTACAGCGATATAATTTTAATGGATCACAATTTAATCTAAATATAAATGAAATAATATATCCAAATTTAGAAAATAGAAAATTAAAAACCCAAAAAATACTTACATTTGAACATTATGTTTCATGGAAATTTCTTTTCCAAGATAACCATAGAATGAATTCAATTTAATCAATGAATTTGAATTTGAATCCAAATGATGATGATGTTGATTGATCAATAGGTTTTGTAATTGTTGTAGATATGCTAAACGTTTTGCGGTGTCCATTATGTTTTAACGTAAGAAAAAAGATCATTTACGACACATGCAACCGAATTATCAATTATTAATGATCAATTTCCTGGCCAACAGATGGCAATGTTAACAATGAATCAAAATTTGGATTTAAATTACGAAAATTCCCGGAATGGATACTGGATGGCGTTACAATCAATGTTGTTGATGTTACATAAAAAAAATATTCATTCATTCATTGTATGTGTGTATGATGTCGGTAAATTTTTTTACTCACGTCGTTCCATGCATGGATGAAAGAGAGGGAGAGATGCTAATGCTATGTGTAGCTAAAAAGATCTTGGATTTATCCGAAAAATAAATGGATTCATGTTCATTCAATCACCACGAACAACAACAAGAATCATCCATGTGAAGAATTTAATTTAAATTGAATTATTATTCCAAACAAATCAGATGAGTATTTTTTTCACCATCATCATCGAATGAAAACAGAAAAATGTCACACATCCAAATATATCATCAGCTGTGTTGAATTGAAAACAAAAACAAAACAAGAAACAAAAAAATTCTCAACATAAATTATACTCGTCTATTTCGTCGTTTTTTTTAAATGGTGGCTAAATTGAACCACACACTCACACAAACACACACTGACGAAAAAAAAATCAAGCATAAATTTTCAAATAGGGAACATCCATTATCATCCATATCATTCATATTCGTTCGAATAGATCGCACATTCTAAAAGTAAGTCAATTGATCCATTGTGGGGTATATATTTGATTGATCTAATAATCGTTATTAAAATTAGAAAATTCGATACATGACAATAATCGATGGCAGAAAATTTTCCAAATAATCAAATGACCAATACAGAATCATCATCATCATCTACATTACAATTTCCATCTACAACAACAGCAACGACATCATCATCACCGATAGTAACAACAACAACGCCCACATCATCACCAACACCACCACCACCATCATCATCAACATCATCATTAGGATATATTTCCGGTCCACATTTAGTTACCATATATAAAACGGAAACCGGTTTCGGTTTCAATGTACGTGGACAAGTATCCGAAGGTGGTCCATTACGTAGTATAAATGGTGAATTATATGCACCATTACAACATGTTAGTGCCGTATTGGAAAATGGTGCCGCAGAAAAAGCCGGCATTAGAAAAGGTGATCGTATTCTTGAAGTGTAAGTGTATTCTTTCAGTTTTTTTTATGATTTATGATTCTAATTCTGGAAAACAAAAAACAAAAAAAAAAAAACAGGAACGGTGTCAATGTTGAAGGTGCAACACATAAACAAGTTGTTGATCTGATTAAATCTAGTGGCGATAAACTTGTCCTTACTGTAATATCCGTAACGCCTAGGGTAAATATTTGTTTTTGGTGAAAAATTTTTTTATTTTTTTGTAATTTTTTTTGCTCATTTTTAAAGGAAGCAGAAAAATTAGAGCCATCAGATGATGGAAATAATTTTGTCTATGATTATAGTGAAAAACGTTCATTGCCAATAACAATACCGGATTATAGTTGGATTGAAAAAAATAATTCTGGTGAACGTTATTGTGTTTACAATATCTATATGGCTGGTAGACATCTTTGCTCAAGACGTTATCGTGAATTTCTTAATCTACATAATAACCTTAAACGTGAATTTAATGAATTTATATTTCCAAAATTTCCCGGAAAATGGCCATTCTCATTGTCATATCAACAATTGGATTCAAGACGACGTGGTCTTGAATCTTATATTGAAAAAGTTTGTGCCGTTCGTGTTATTGGTGAAAGTGATATAATACAAGAATTTCTTACCGATTATGATGATGAACATGTATGGTTTTTTTTGTGTTTGTTTGTTTTTTCAACATTTAATCTGTCTTTATTTTTTTGCTGTTAATAATAATACACATACAGGGAACAAATCAAACGCCAGTTGATCTGAAAATTTTATTACCAAATCGTACGGCCATAACAATTACAGTCAGAAAGAATAGCTGCACCAAAGAAGTATATGATGCCATTATTGAAAAGATTAATCTTTCACCGGATTTAGCCAGTTATTTTGCCATATTTGAAATTGTTGAACAAGGATTCGAAAGAAAATTACAATCAAATGAATTTCCATATAATTTATATATACAGAATATACAGAATACAAGTGCTGCATCCACATGTTTGATGATGAAAAAATGGTTTTTTCATTTATACACAGAATTGGAATTGTGTACAAAAGAAGATTTATTGGAACAATTTTTCTACTATCAATCGATTGAAGATGTAAATAAAGGACAAATTAAAGCTGGTAATAAATTATATGAATTGAAAGCATTGCAAGAAATATCAAAAAAATCCGATGTAAGTTGAAAAAAAATCTAGTCTATTTTAACATTTTTCATTCTGTTTTGTTTTCCCACATTATTGACACAGTATTTAAAATTGGCCAGAAAATTAGATGGCTATGGTGAGATAACATTTCCACATTGTGCTTCAGATGCCCGTAAAGAAGGCCATATTATGTGTATTATTGGTTATGATTCATTTAAATTACAAGCATGTCGTGATGATGGAATGATTGAGGATAAAAAAATTGAATTTCAATGGAATACATTGAAAGAATGGTATGTTGATGATGAAGGCATTTCATTTGTTTTTGTTTATAATAAACCGGATAATCGATTACGTCGTGTTCGTATCCATACACCATATGTAAGTTATTGGAAATTTTTTTTTTTGATTTAAATTCCATATATATTTATCCATTCTTGTGTGTAGAATATATTTCTAAATGAATGTTTTGATAAAGTAATGGAAGAACGTAAACAACAAATTCAACAACAACAATCGGCAACACCAACAAATCAATCATCAACATTGCAATCACAATCTCAACAACAGCCATTGAATCATCAAAAAGATTAATATAAATTATTATTAATTATTATTATATTCCAAACACACACACACACATAATCGACGAAAAATTCCATATAATTTCAAAGGTCCAATAATTCACACCATTGATCCATCATTGAACTTTGAACCAAATCATCAACAATGACGAATTTGAATAGGCAATATTAATCATCATCATCATCATTAAATCACCAAATACAAATTATCATTGATCATCATCATTGAAAATACTAATAAGCAATCAAAAAACCAAGAGATTTTTTTTTCTCTTTGTTTTGTTTTCATCATTTTGAATCTCACATCATACATACACATATTATTATTATCAACAGAATTGAATTTATTTATTTTTATCATTGATGATGATGGTGATGATTTACAAATATAATCATCATCATATATTAATCCATTGGTCTTCGATTCGAAAAAAAAATTACAACAATCGATATCGATTATCGATTGTCTGAATATTTGGTGCTCTGTGTTTTTGTGTCTGTCTGTCTGTGTGTGTGTGTGCTATTTTTGTCAATTTTTTTTCTTTTTTTTTGAATTGGATGATAATTTTTTTTTACTTTGTTTCCTTTTTTTCTTTTGCTGATATATTTTTTTTCGCTCATCATTCAAATAAAATTTTTGTTTTATTGCAATTTTTTCGATTCGTTCATCACTTTTAATTTTATTTCCGTGTATATGGAATATTGTGCTGTTTCTGGACTTTTGGATGATGGAATTTTTTGCATTCGAACAGAAGCTTTCCATCGTCCATAATGACGAAATGGCAGAAAAGAAAAATCCAACCATCCGGATGTTCAACGAACTTTAACCCGAATCATCATGAATTTTTTGGGCATGTGAGAATCAGAAAAAAACCAGAAATTCTTATATATAGAATTCTTCGATCAAAAAAAAACCACTACAACAACAAGAAAAAAAAGTACATAACATCCATTTGAATGAATTCTGTTCTGTACTGTTTTATTCTTCAAGTCGGCGGGCGGATGGTTAAATGGTGCCATTCAATTCCTAATAATAATGCTTATTTATTCGTAAAGCAGAAAAAAAATACTTTGATGATCGGTCAGGGCGTCCTGGTTCATTCATTTCTCATCATCATCATCATCATCATTCCATCACGTTCGTTCGATATGTATGTCGGTAGCGGCATTTAATAATGATGATGATCATCATCATCATCATAATAATTCAAAACAACAAGAAGGAGGACGAATGGGGTTGATGGATGTTGGAGGGTGGATAAAAAAAAAAAGAAAAGGAAGTTTTTTTGTTGTTGTACGGCGTCGTTGCCGAGTTTGTTCGTTATTCGTATACAAATTATTTTTTTTTTTCGGGTAGCCTAAATACAATTTTCGGTTCGGTAACCCGAGCTCTCAATCAAGTGCTAGTCGTCGTATATATGTTGTGTGTGCGTGTGTGTGTATGTTCGAAACATCATCGGTGGAAATAGAATGAACCAGAAAAAAAAATATTCGGCAAATCGAATCCCGAAATTATATATCCACACACTATTCACACACACACACAGAGAGAGCGAAAATGGCCAAAGTGCAATGAACTTTTTTTTTTGTTCTTTTGGTATTCTTTTCGGTATTTATGGTTGTTGTTGTTGTTGTTGTTATTGGAAATTTTGTTTTTGGGTGATCATGAGATGTGTTATGGGTACCATGAGTTTTTTTTTTTGGGTGCCCAAAATTATTCTGTTTCTGCTGCTGTTGTTGTTGTTAAGAATCATCATCATCATCGTTTTATTATTGAATTCCTATTCACCATACATACATTTTTACTTTTGGAACTGGAAATGGATTGAATTCTGTTTTTTTTCTCTCTCTCTCTCTCTCTCTTCATTTTCACTAATAAATAATTTGCCAGAAATCAACCCAAAAAAATGAATGAATGATTCTGGTTTCAGTTTGTTTGTTGGACAAAAATGGAAACAATTTTTTTTTATTTTTTTTCATTCTCGTTCTAAAAATAGTAACGAAAATATAATATTCGTAGTAGTAGCAGTGGTGGCAGTAGTGGTGGTTGACCATTAAAGAATAAATTTAGTCCACAAGAATCATCATCATCATCATGGTTATTATTGATAATGATGATGATTATTATTACCAGAATTTTTCTTCAAAATTCAACTAATGGAATATTCTTATTCATGCTATCCATAAACAACAACAACAACAACAGATCAATAAGATGATGAACAATAACAACAACAACAAAATAAATGAAGATTCTAAAATTCTTGGATTTCGATTGAATATCCGGTGTGTGTGTTGAAAGTTTTTGGTTTTACTTCCCGTTGATTTTTTTTCCAATAAAACTTTTCATATACGCATGTGTTTAGTGTGTGTGTGTGTTGAAATTTTTCTTTCATAATATACGAAAAAATATCATCATCCAAAGGAATGGATGATGATGATGATGATGATGATCAGAAGGTTGGTCGGTCGTTCGGTCATTCAGGTCATTCGCGTTTTTTTTTTTTTGGATCGACCCAAATGACATGCGCCATGATAATTCCATGAAAGTTGAAATGTAAAGCAAAAAAAAAACGAGGTTTAAACAAAGTTTGATTTCCTGTTTCGTGTGCAAATATTCGAAACTTTCTTAGCATCACCATCATCATCATCGTCATCTTCATCATCATTTCCTATAATTTATTCCACACACACACAAAAATAGAAAGTCGAGACAATTTCCCAAGAAAAAAAAACATTTTTGGATGAATGAACTTTATTGGAAAAAAAATAATAACGACAACAAAACAAAATAAAACGTTCGATTTTATTATAATCGATACTATCGATATGATGATGATGATGATGATGAATTTCGAATCATTTCATGTGAAAGAAAGAAAAATTTCTCTCCCTTTTATCGCTTGTTTTTGGCTAAATAACTCCCACCCACACACACACACACACACAAAACACATCACGTTTGATCCAAAAATATCAGATTTTTTTCATTTTTTTTTTTTTTTTGGTCCATCCATCTATATAGTATATATTACATCGAAACAAATTCCAAATTCCATTTTTCATTCACCATATATATAGCAGCAGCAGCAGCAGCAGCAGATCCACAAGATTTCGTTGTCGAGAACAAAACCAGCAAAAAAAAAAAAATTCTCGAGGTCTATGACCTTTTTTTGCATTGCTTTTTTGCTGGATCGTTGGTTTCATTCGATGCTTGATTTTTGCAACAAAAAAAAAAAAATTCTTGATCCCAACTTGATAATAATGTTGGATCACGAAAGAGAGAAAAAAAACATAATGGAATCATCCAAATTTAGAAATTTTCAAGCAAAAAAAAAAAAAAAAAATTAAAACAAAAGAAAAAGTCTGTGAATACCACACACACAGATGTCACTTTTACTTTCATCGTCATCATCATCAATGGTTGTTGTTGTTGTTGTTGTCAACCGGATGTCATTATCATCATTGGCTAACCATGAAAGCCATTCTTAGCCAGTCATTCATTCATTCACATCACTTATTCTTCACACACACATCGTTTTTTTTTGAATGAAATAAAAACAACTAGCAAAGAAACACAACCCTTACACATATGAAATATTTTTCTTTAAAAAATTTTTTTTTTAAAGACAAAAATTCATCATCACCATAATGATGACCTTAATTGAATGCGTTTTTTTTTGTTTTGTTTTGTTTTGTCTGTATGATAAAAGGTCAGACTATGGTTAGCTGGTTGGTTGGTTGGTTGGTTGGTCGGCCGACCAATCGACCGACTGACAGAACCAGACACACAACATACCAGGCAATAATAACAACAACAACAACAGCAAAAAAAACTAGTTCATCGTACTTGATGATGATGATGATGATGACCAAATCACCTAGAAATTCAGAAAAAAAACGACGACAACAACAACAACAAAAACAAATGAAAATCTTTAAAAAAAAAGATAAAATTGAAAGTGAAAATTGAACTAGGATTCTTATGTGAAAATAATGTTTGAACAATGGTGAATTGATTATCATCATCATCAGGTTTTTCTTTATGAACAAACAAAAAAAACTTGAATGTGGATGGCCGAATGGAAGGTCGACTAGTTTTCAGTTTACACATCAAGCAACAACACAGCTGCAAACGAACAAAAAAAAACCCTCCATCCATCCAGTGCATCCAACCAGATTATGGCCAACAAATTCATTCATTCATTCAGTACAAACCACACACACACACACACCATCATGCACATCACTGTTTTTTCTGACATTTTTTGACAATGACGATGGTGGTGGTGGTGGTGGCAAACGAATTTTAAAATTTTAAAATTTTTTTTAATTTATTTATTTATAAATTGTAAAACTGGTAGTTTTTAAAGTTTTAAAAAGTAGAAGCCAAAAAAAATTTTTTTTTCGAAATTACGACATATGTGTATGTGTGTGTGTGTATATATTGAGTTTATTATTGTGATTATATATAATCGATATATATAAATATATCATGTGGTCGATTCGATTTGATTTGATTGATTGAAAATTTGGTTGTTGTCGCTGTTGTGTATTGTGTGTTTTTTTGGAACATCAAAAAAAAAGAAGTAGAAAAAAATTTTTGAATTTTGCGATACATGAGGTGTGGGTGTGTTTGTCACATGTAGAAAAAAAAACGTAAACTAAAAATGAAAATTTCAAAAAAAAAGACAGAAACTGTTTTTCAAAGTGTTGTGTGTGTGTGTTGTGGATTTGTAGAAAAAATTTTTTTTTTATCAATCAATCAATCAATCGATTATCGATCATCAATTAATATATAATAATTATTATTGAATATAAATAAATGTTGTAAAAGAATATAACACGAAATAAAAAATATAAATCCAATATTTTTATATATTTATATATAGAGAGAGAGAGATTGTATTGTATATATGTGTGTGTAGGTGTGAATTTGACAATTTGAAATTTTTGATTGAAAATTTTTTTGTTGTTGTTGTTGTTGCAAAAAGAAGAGAGAAAAAAAATTCTGTTTTATTTTGGCACCACATTCAGAATATATTCATTAGCTAAATGTTCAATTAACACGTACACACACACACTGGGGGGGGGGAGAAAAAAACGACCATCTTCTTAATAATCTTCTTGTACTAAATGGATCGCATCGATGGCTATTTCGACACAATTTCTAAACGAGAAAAAAATTTTTTTTTTTTTTTTTGTACTTTTCCGGTGACATTTAAAAACATTGTTGCATATGTTTGTGTGGGTGTGTGTTGTTGATTGCTTAATTTGTCGTAGAATTTTTTTTTTTTTTTTGTTAATTTATTACAGATTTAGAAATATCAAAAAAAAAAGAAGAAATTTTTCATATCAAATAAGCACATGATTTGTAAGTGTCGTCGTTGTAATCTATTATTATAAATTATGGAAATTCAATTTGTTTGTTTGGTGGATTAATAATAATAATGGATAATGGATCAATCACTATTTATATATCGGTTAATTGTTGTTGTTGTACATTTAATTTTGTAATATCAATCAGATCAATGGGTGTGAGATCAGAAATTTGAAAAAAAAGTCAGTGAGTGATATATGTGTGTGTGTTTGGCTGCTGTGTTTTAGTGAGATAGAAAGAAAAAAATCAAAAAAAAAAACAAAAACTGAAAACGAACAGAAGAAAAAATAATCATCACTTAAAGATGCTAAATAATCATCATAATTTATCAATCAATCAATCAATATCAATATATAATGAAAAAAAAACGAATTGAACACATATTGAGATATTATTATTATTAGATTAGATAAAGGTAAAACTCAACATCATCTTTTGTTTGTTTGTTTGTTTTGTCTTTGCTGATAACTAATATTTCATAAATTTGTCGCTCTAGGTAATAATAGGTATTCATAAAGATCAATTTAAAAGTGAAAAAAAAGAAAATGAACAGAAAAAAAATAATGTTTGACAATGAGATTCTGTAGGTATTCTTTTGTTTGTTTCATGTTGGATTCTGTATATCTCTGTGTATGTGTGTGTGTGTGTGTGTGTGTATGGGATTTGAAAAGAAAAAAAAAACAAATAAAAAAATATATAAAAGACAAAAAAAAAATCAATTAGATTAAATACGATATAAAAAAAGATGAAGAAAAAAAATCTGGAACATTTGGAACATTCGAGACAGAAAAAAAGCAGCAAAAGAACAATCGATAATCATCATAATTAATAATAATCAATCAAATCAAATCAAAATAAAAAAGATAGATAATTGTGTGTCTGTGTGTGTATATATGATTTTTGTTTGTGTTTTTATTTGTATATATTATATGAACACGAATTGTAAATCTTATGATAATCATGATGATGAATATATAAATCAATCAATCAATAATGAATCTATTACTTTTTCTTTAAAATAATAATAATAATCTGTTAAATAATCATTCTTTTTCTTAAATTATTAAATATATATAAAACTCTGATGATGATAAAAAAAAATTTCTGAATTCTGTTCGTTCGTTCGTTATTTTTTTTTTTTGTTTGTTTGTTTGTTTGTTTGTGGAAGCTAAAAGTTTACATTTTGGATGGATGGATAGATAGATGGATGAGTTGTCATGTCTTTTGTGAATGTCTCATCTTATATCATCATCATCATCATCATCATCATTATTATTGTTAGATATGTGTTGCAACAAAATAAAAAAAAAACAACAAAACAATATAAATGTTTATATATGGATCAAAAGAAAAAAAAATTTGGGAAAAATTTCTGGTACTGGTGAAAAGTTTGGGTTGGCGGTGGAAAAAAAATAAGTAGATATATAGATGTTTATTAAAAAAAAAATGTGTTGATTTCATTGAAAATATTGGCAGTCATCAATGTTCATATTTTTCTATTTCTTTCTTTTGGAATACTGGTGAAATATTATGAAAAAAAAATTTGAAAAATAAACACACCACACACACATACACAAACAACGTAAACATTACAAATACATACACACATTGTTATTATTATTATTATTATATAATGGAAGAACCAATATTTGATATACCGGATATAGATAAAGAAGATAATGGTGATGATGATGTAGTCATTGTAGCTAATGATAAATGATTATTATTATTATTATTATTGTTGATTGGAATATTTGATTCTAAACTTGAACGACGTTGTTGATCCATAACCATCATTAATGATGATGTTTCATTATTATTATTGCCTAATGATGTTGCATGATGATGATTATTATAATCATCAATTAATTGAAATGAACCATTTCTTGTTGATGATGTTGTTGATGATTCATTTGATGATGATGATGATGATGGCCACATTGATTGAAATGAATTAAATGATGTAAACGTATTATTATTATTATTATTATTAATATTAGTGGCCAATAAATGATCAAATGATGTTGGTGAATCATCACCAATACCTTCATCAATATCATATGATCCATTACTAGTTGTTGTTTGGCCAGATGATGTTAATGAATTTGGTGGTGATGTTGATAATGATGAATTATGATGATGATCACCATTCATATGAAAAATTGAACAAAGTTCTTTAAATGTTTGACTTTTATATGATGATGATGAAGCAGATGAAGATGAAGATGTCGTTGATAATGATGATGGCTGCTGCTGTTGTTGTTGTTGTTGCTGCTGCTGCATTATTGAATTATTATTACCAATCAATTTAGCAATCGATGATGGTGAATGATTCAAAAATGATGATGATGTTGAACTAGTAGACATTTTTGTTGTAGCCATTGTTGTCGATGTTGTTGTTGACATGAAAAAATCATTACATTTATTATGATTATTATTATTATTGGTCAATGCCGATATGAATAGATTATCAAATGATGAAAGTAATGGTGAATTGGAAAAATCTGAATTTGTTCCATTTGTTCCACTACTTGTTGTTGTTTCATCCGGTGTACCAATAGATCTGGTTGTTGAATCAATTATACCACCAGTACGTATGGCAATATGTGCTTCAATTTCTTTACGTGCCGTATCAACATCATCCGGTAATCCGGTTACTTCGAATACTGGATCTTTTTCTCTTGATGGTGTTATAATATATGTATTGGTTTGTTGTTGAATTCTTTTGATAGTTGCACCTTTTGGTCCAACAACAAGACCTACAACACGATACGGTACACGTACCTGTATGGTAATGTGGCCAGGTAAATGGGCATTTGGTGCCGGTCCCATATTTCCGGGATTATTTTTACGTTGTGCACGTATTTGGCTAAAATGTTCAGCAGCCGATAATATTTCACGTTTTGCAGCATTAACATCTTCTTTACGGCCAGTAACAACAAATACTGGTTCTTCACCACGTACCGGTGTTTTTATATAAGTATTGGTTTTTGCACGTAATGCTTTTATTTTACATCCTTGTCGGCCAACAATTTCGGCAACATGTTCCGATGATGGTACTGGAACACATTCCGTTGTATTCTGGCTACGTTTTGTTGTTGCCATTATTGTCGAATTTCCCGTTACTGTTGTTGTTGTGGCAATAGCTGCTGCTTTAAACATCATTTGTTGTTGATGTTGATCATTATGATGATGATGATGATGATTTAATAGATCATTTTGATGATGATGATTACCATTATTATTGTTAATATTATTCAATGCATTTAATAATGAATTAACTGCTGTCGATGATGATGATGATGGTGGTGATGATCGTAATGATATTTGATTATTATTCGATTGTTGTTGATCAGACATTTGTAACCATTGATTAAATTCATTTACTAAATCATTATTATTATTATTATTATTACGTTGATGTTGTTGTTGATCACTGTTGGTTCCAAAGAAGCCATTCAAATTGCTAAAATTATTATTATTTCCAATCATTGACGTTGACGATGGTGATGATGACGAAATTATATCGGCAAAATCGCATAAAAGACTAGCCGGCATTTTTATTTCGTGTGTGGGTTACGGTAATAAGAAATTTTGTACTTTTGTTTCAATTAGAATCCAGAATCGTTGTTTAGTTGTCGTCGTGATGTGATGATTATGAATCAAGAATCCGGTATGAATTCGTTTGCCGTTGTATTTCTTATCTGTCCGGGTCTTTGGGACCGGATTTTTTTTTCTTTGTTTGTTTGTTGCCAATATATATTATGTTGGTACTTGCGTCGATAATGTTTTTAAGCAGCCGTTTTGGTTATTGCTTCTCGTTGTTATTTCGTTGATTCATCATCATCATCATCATCATTACCAACAATGATTATGAATACCAAGACGACTACTACGATGATGATGATGATGATAAGAGCACAACGACATCCAATATTTGTGTGTGTGTGTGTGTGTGTTTCACATATGCCAATGATCGCCAGCTACACAGAACAGAAGAAACAAATGAAAAACGCCAAAATGAAGAATATAGAAATCGTGGTATTTTTATTATATTTTTGGTGCTGGATTTTCGTTGATGATGGATGAGAAACAAAAAAAAAAAAAAAATTTCTATGCTGTATGCAAGAGAACAAGAACAAAAAAAAGCATAAAACAACCGCCAATCACACACAAAAAAAAAATAACAAAATCCAACGACAACGAGAACACGAATGTGAAAATGAATTAAAAAAAAAAAACAAACGAACAAACGACCAACGGCAAAAAATACAAGCAGATCGAACACAATTGAAACTTTGAAATGAAAATGCGCGTGTTTTTTTTTTGCACACAATATGAATATGTTAGGAAGTGGTAATAATCCACTGCTAGCAGCATTGAAATTAGTTGTAGGAAAAAAAGTTTTATTTTTTTTCATCTTTTGTTCTACTCCTCCTCCTTGTCGTGTGTGTGTACGTGCAATACCCTGCTGTATTTTATAAACGAAAAAAAAATGAATAGAAAACAGAAGGATACCCTCCTACACACACTAACAAACAAGACACAAAAGAATTATGTGAATGTTATAATTCGACAATGCTACTACAACGGCTACAATTATTACCCCTCGGCTCGGGTAGTGGTGATTTTTTTTTTATTATTCATTTTCAGAATTTTCATTTTTTTTTTTTCGTTTTCAATTCACTGGGGGTACCCAATTTTTTTTCTGATTGAAACAAATGATGATTATGTAATATTTCATTTACGTAAGTGGATAAATTGATTTTTTTCTCGAAAACGAAAACGAAAACGATGAAAATTGTGAAACCAGATTTTCACAAAAAAAAATGAAACCATTACCTTCAACCGGATTTTCACAACCTGATATTATTATTATTATTATTACTGACCTATAGACCTCTATCAAATGAACATAACCTAAAGGCCACATTATATCTTATCTTATCTTATCTTTCTGTCTGTTTTGTTTGTCCATTTCAACACACACACACACACACACACACAGAGATATTGAAAAAAAAATTTTTCGTTCTTTTCCATTCAGAAAAAAAATTCTGATTTTCATTTTATCGATGATCGCGATTCATTGAATATTTTTTTTCCCAATAGTTCTTTACTGATTAACATGAAATGAATGAGAGAGAGAGAGAGAGAGAGAGAGAGAGAGAGAGAGAGAGGGAGAAACAGAGAGAATCCCTGCCGATGTATGTGTTATGTATATTAGAACTACTGATGATCGATAAAACACACGGACCTCACGCGTACAGTATTTGTGTGTGTGTGTGTGAATATTTATTATTCACAGGTTTGATCTTCATCATTTTCATTGGATTTTTATCGATTGTTGTTGATCCAATAAAATGGGCTAATTGTTTTGTTTTGTTTTTTGTTGATTTGATTTGACCTTATTTCCACACACACACACACACACACCACTAACGCCACCACCACCACCAAAATTTGCCTATCGGGCATTCATGTGTTTATATTTTATAATTTTTTTTGTCTTTGTTCATCACATGTTGTATAAATTTTACCAAGTGAAGAAAAAAAAATATTGTTCACACAAACAAACACACGGCCAAAGGCCAAGGGTCGCGATCTATTTTCTTTAAGAAATAAAAATGAAAAGTTTCTTCTTTAACTTGATTTCGTTTTTTTTTCTTTTTTTCTTCATCGTTCGTTTGTTTGTTTGTTTGTTATAAGAGAACAATCAATCGATGAGATGACCTATGGCTATCAAAAAATGAATGAAATAGTGAAGAATTCAACCTTGAACTTTTGATACAGTAGCCAATGTATAGTGATGATGATGATGATGATCAGAAAATTTTTTTTTTAAACTTTTCCCTACCTCCCCCCCACGCACACACACACACATATACAATGAAATTTAAATCGTCCACCACCACCATCATCCAAATAATGATGATAATGACCAACCAAGTGTCCAGCTAACACACACATACCATACAATTTTTTGTTGTTGTTGCTGTTGTTGATAATCAATAAATAGTGAATTGGATGAATGAATGAAAACATGTGTGTGTGGTGTGTGGTGTTTTAACAAAAGAAAAAAAATCCACCACCAACCACCACCAAGAAAAAGACCAAAAAAAAAAATCAACAAGCAACAAGTCGTTTTTTCGTTGTTTGATTCATAATATATAGAAGTGCGTGTGTGTAGGGAAAAATTTCAAAAAGGCCTAGCTTGCTCGAGTGCACATATGAAAATATGCGTAATTTTGAAAAGAAAAATAAAATTCTTTTACCTTGTATTATTCGCAAAATTTGGTTCCAATAAATATTTCCAATATCACGTATGTTGCTGTTGTTGTTGTTGGTCGTTGTTCGTTGTTGATGAAAAAAAAATCAAGACATCTAGAAAAAAAACGTGAAAGCAATTATTATCAAAACCAAAAAAAAAAAAAAAAATCATTTTTCCATACCATGGTAACCAACACACACACACATTTTTTTTGAATATACAGATGAGATGAACTTTGAGCTTTTTTTTCTCTCTGCTGATTTGATGGATGGATAGATGGATTTGATTTGATTTAAAGCCCTAATGTCAAGTGAAATCAAAGGTGAAAAAAAAATTTTCGTCCAAAATTCAATGACCAAAATTGTTGGCAACAACGAAAACAATAACAGTCTGAAAAGTTTTTTCCTTCTTCTTCTTTCCATATATATGATCCGATTTGGCTATATAGTTATTCTTCTTGTCATTAGGGACGACAATTCCAAATTTCATTTTGTTTTCTTCTCAGTAATCACCAAAACCAATGACCATTTAAAAATTCAATTTAGTAGTGGTGGTTGTTGTTGTTGTTTAGTCTGTTGTAAAATATTGATAATAATAAAAAAAAATCAAACAATTTGATATGAACTGTTGTTGTTGTTAAAAAAAAAAAATAATTTTACCTTTTTACTATAAAAAATGACCTTGGTCAAATAGAGAATGAAATGAAATGAACATTTTTATTGTTCTCTTTAGCTTCTTTTTGTTCTTGCAAACACATGATAAGAGACAAATGATAAGGTAAAATGTTTGAAAATTGGTGAAATTGATTTTTGTAGCCAAAGAATAAAAAAAATAATTCCCATACACAATCGATACAATTCAATTCCAATCAGAATATTCATGGAATATTTATCATCCATCTGGTCAGAACTAAAGCAACAACAAACAAAATTTTTATCAAAAAAAAAACAAAACAATAAAAAAACATTCGATTCGAACGTTGTTCAAATTCGTCATGGTTTTTGCTACACGCTGACGGCATCTAGTGGTCATCATATGAATTAAAATCTAGATTTTTTTTTGAAAACAACAACAAAATGAAATTTAGAAAAAAAAATTTATAAATAAACATGAATGAAGCTAATTATAAATCATATAAATTAATGAATGAATGATGATGATCACACATTCCCATTAATCAATGAATGAATATATCATTGCAATATACAGGTATATCAAAGTAAAAAACAAGAAAAAAAAACCGTTAACATTCTTTTTCCATTCGATAGATGTTCAATGAATCCAGAAGCTAAGAAAAAAAATTCTCCATCCCTTCTTTTTTCACATTGATAAAGAAGAAGAAGAATCGACCACCACTATAACCACCATCAGCCACCGTGTTTGCCTCTCTCTCTCCATCTCTAAATATATCATGCGATTTCCACAAAAAATGAAATGATGATCATTGAAACAGCAGAATGAAATTTGGAACTTGGCTATATATAGTTTACACACACCACACATACACACACAGTGTGCTGTTCCAAAAAAAACGAAACGAAACGTTCGAAGATAGTTGTATATACAAGTATGTTGTTGTTGTTGTTGTTGTTATTTGCATTTTTCTTGATTGATAATTGGCATCATTTTTGTTTTTTTAGGATTTTTTTTCTTATCAAATTTTCTTCTCTCTTTTTTTCCCATCATTATCGACGTGGTTATGAAACAAAAAATGATTTTATAGTGAATAATAATATTCAGTGAGTAGTTGAAAAAAAGAAAAGTGTTCGTTTGGTGTTTGTGGATATTTTTTTTTTTTGGAGGGGCTACGAATCATCGAAGTTAATCGATGTTGATAAATGTTTCTATATGCATGTTTTGTGTTGCGTGTCGAACGGTAGAAGAAAAGAAATGTCTGGTGTTCGAAATGCATTCAATTGTAGTTTTGTTGCTTGTCGTTCGAATCTTCGAAAGGTAAATTTTTGATGATTTTTTTTTGGGGTTCTCATTTCGATTAATTGTTTTTTGTTTTTACTAGTGTTGGCATTTTATTCTATGCTATAAGCCACAATTATTATCATCATCATCAACAACAACAAATGAACATCAATATCAAGTACTTTGTTTAGGTTTATCTGGTTCTGGTAAAAGTACATTATTAGCACAATTGGTTGGCGAACAAATTGGTGTCGATACAATTGAACCAACAGAAGGTTTCAATATAAAAACATTACCATTAAATGGTATTATGTTGAGTATAAAAGAATTAGGTGGCTCTGAACGTTTACAAACATTTTGGTCAAATTATTATGAAAATAAACATGCACTGCTGTTCATAGTGAACATTGCATCCAATGAAACAATAATGCAACAATCATTGGACACATTACGTACCATATTAATGAATCCTGGTTTACGTGGCCGTCCATGTATGATTATCGGTACACATAAAGATCGACCAGAAGCACGTACTGAACAACAGATTGAACAATATTTTCAACCATTACTAAATGGTCATAAATGGAAAATTTTCTGCTGTTCAGCATTGGATCGTAAATCCATAATGGATGCATTTGCAGCATTAATTGTATTGATTAAAAATGTCTTTCCTTGAAACGAAACGAAACGAAAAAAAAACATTCCAAAATGAAAACAAAACAAAACATTTCTCATCATCATCCATTCATTCATTTGTTGTTGTTGTTTCTATTTATTAATTTCATCATCATCAATTATAATCAGATTAATTATTAAAAAAATTATGTAAATTTTTGTTGTTGTTTTTTTTTTCATTTAAAAAATGGTGGATATTTCATTTCAATTTTCGGTCGTATACGTTTAACATCGATAAATGCTTCTTTATGATTTTTATATACCGTTTCCCATAGATTAGTTTTTTTACGACGTGCAACAAATGTATCAATTTGATTGGCAAATTTCCTACGTAAACTATATGTTAATTCATCACGTTCACGTTGTTGTTGACGGCTATCGATGGATAAATATGGCCGAAGTTCTAATGGTGATAAATGGTTATCAACAGTTTTCATGTTCAACATATCAATCAACAGATCCAATACGGCAGTGTTGACATTTTGAAGTTTACCATTTTCATATGAATCAAATAAACGCATTTGACCACTTGACCAGCATAGATTACAAATACGATTGTCATCGTTTTCATTATCGGCAACAAGATCATCATGAAAACAATGATTATTCAATTGATAAACATAAAATGACCAATGTTGTCCATCCGTTATGATTACATTTGTAACCAATGGATATGTTAATCGATCATATAATGTAAAACCAAGATTATTAGCCATTCCGGTTAACCAACTAAATGCTGATATGATTGCCATACCATCGACAACATCTTGATCATCCATACATTGTGATAAACCATATCGTTGTTTTCGTTGTCTTAATGATTCATAATTCATTGCCAATAAGTATGGAAAATCATGACCACCGGAACGATCAGGCCAAAATCCAGGCAATGACATAATATTATGACGACGTAATGTGACACCTAATTTCAATAGATTATAATTACATTCCGGAATTTTTGTACACGATAATGGATCATCGAATGATACAATCGATGGCAATGGATTCATTGTTCGCCAATGAACACTATGATTACCACGATAAGTGATCAATTGATTTATTCGTTCATTATCACGAAACCAATGTGATTTTCGAAATGGAATTGGATAATCACCCAGCCACCATGATGTACTGACGAATGGTGTGAAATCAAGATGATGATCCAATCGTTCGGTTGAATTATTATTTTGAATCAACAATTGTATAACATCGGCAACGATATCATCTTCTGCTAATGATTGTATTACATTCGCACGGCTACTACGGCCAATAGTTGACAGTAATGTTTTACGAAAATCAAACGATACGATACGAGATTTAGCTTCAAACAAACGTCCAGCAATTATAGCCAGAATTTGTTGTCGTAAATGTTCAATATTTTTTCGATCATTATTGGTTGAACGATATGATTCTGGTAATCCATTTATTAAATGTGTACGTGTTATGAATTGTTGTGCCGGTAATGCATTATAAGTGGCCATTACCGGATCAATCATAAGACTTAAATGGCCATAATGTTTAGTTATTTCATAGATTTTTTGTTCAGCTGTTGGTAATCGACGTATTGCATTATACCAATCAAGACGAATTTGTTTTCGTTTTCCTTCTGCTGTTGGTTCATATATTGGTGGATATTCTGGTTGTTCTGTATATTCTTGCTGTTCATTGGGCAATGTATTAACATCAACGAAATAACGAAATTTCCACCATGGTTTCTGTTTTTGTCGTTTACGTAATTGTGGCAGATGATCCGGTAGATAGCTAATCGGTTTCGGTACTACACGTTCATTAATATCGGTACCGGATTCAACATTGAACCAATCACTATTATCACTTATCGGTTGTTCATTTGATTTTGATTGCTGTGCATTCGAAACCGATGATGGTGATGATGATAATGTTCGATTAGCATAACGACCAACATTAATATAATTAGAATTTTGTGACAAAATAATATATCGTAATAATGGCCGATTAACCGGTATCAACATGATTTATTGAATTTGAATTTTTTATTTTTGTATGAAAAAATAATGATAACATGTGACCATTTTCATGGGAATGTTTCCCGAAAAACGTGGACAACAAAATGATGAGCAGAAAGTTTCCCGTTAAATGTATGGAAAAAATATGAATTTTTACGGTTATTTTTAAAAAATTATTTTAATTATAATTAATGGAAACGTTTTTGTCAGATAAGATTTTACAGACACACCCACACAAAAACAAAGACAGGATTAAGAAAAAGTTTTAAGCAAATATACATTAATTAATTAAGATTATCAAACATAAAATTAATCATCTGATGATCATGTTGTGCTTTATTCCGTAACTGTATAATTAATCTGGCCAATTGTTCAGCATTGACACCATAGTTTAATAATTCAATTATAATCGATAATTGTTCTTCATTCAAGCCTGTATTCAATAGGCTGGCCATTTGATTGATTGAATCGAAAAATGTATACACATCATTCTCATTGCCATGAACATTTTCAATCGGATTCATTGATGGATCCATTGTGTGAAGTTTTCTTTTTTTTTTTGGAAATGAAAAACAAAGAAGAAAGAAATGATACAAAATTAAACTTGGGAGAAGATGATTTTGAAATTAAAATAAAAAAAAAATTCAATTAGGTCATTTTTGTCATTGTTGTGAAAAACAGAAATGTAAACAATCATTAAATAATAAACAAACCAAAAGATGGCGCACTATGATCAAATAGAATGAAATGTGAAAATTTTTTATTTATTTATTCGAAATTTATTCAACTTGGTATAATTTCATCAACACAAATGGACATTATATGTTTACCTGGTACCATGGCCAGACCAAGTACACGTGGATCTTCATCATCATCTATAATAATAATAGTGATTACGAATCAATAATTTAATTCAATTCAACAATTCATATATGATGATTACCATTAAGATATTCAAGACTTGAACCAAGTATAATATTTTGATGACAATCAGTGCAAAGAAATATGCCAACAATAATACGATTA
Source organism: Dermatophagoides farinae (assembly GCF_024713945.1). NCBI lineage: Eukaryota > Metazoa > Arthropoda > Arachnida > Sarcoptiformes > Pyroglyphidae > Dermatophagoides > Dermatophagoides farinae. The sequence goes on along the minus strand of NC_134685.1, from coordinate 2,926,089 downwards.
TCCGATAATTTTATACGAAAATTTTTATTCAACCATTTTTCCAACATTATTTTATGTTCAGGTCTTTTCTCATCAACAACAATTTTGGTATTTGTTTCCTAAATATATTGGAGAAAAGACAGAAAAAAAAGAAAAGAAATGGAAAAACATCAATTATTTGTCGAAAATTTTTCGATATAAATCATCAGCTAATGATTTTGCATTCGGTGTGGAAACTGTAAACCAAACATTCATGTTTTTCGATTCAATTCGTTGTGCTGTTTGCCTGCCAAATGCTATGTATCGTAGTAAAATAGAGGATTCATTATCGTGAAGATAACGTTGAATATGATCATAAAGATTATCTACACCGGATGGACTAAAAAATACGATCGGAATTTCAATTTGCATTTCCGACGTGATTAATGTTGAAAGAAATGTTTTAAATTTACGAAAATCATCATCAAGATTTTGGTTGGCCAATGTATTGTAGCAATGAATTTCATGTACTGAAATATCGCTTTCGTTCAATATTTTCATCAATGGATCGGTTCTGATTCGGCTACATGGATATAATAATGGTCGATGATCGTTGCTGTCGTTTGTTTTGTATTGTTCAACAATAAATCTGGCTAAATCTTCGGAATTTCCTGCATGATAACCTTTTGAATCGATGGATAATTTGTCCAAAAGATAAGTACGTGTTGCTGTTCCAACAGTGAAAAATGGCACCACTTTCAATAAATGTCTGTTGTTGGATGGTTCAATAGACATCATCAAAGCATCGATACAACGTTTACTAGTCAATATAATACCAGACCATTGATTCGGATGGGACAATAATTCACCAAGTTCGGCAATATTTATAAAATCAAATTGTATTGGCTGAATAAAATACGTACAAATCGATCGTTTAAATTTACGTTCAATTTCCAATGAATATTCATCATTATTGTTATTATTATCCGATGAATCACTTTTAGCCAATAAAATGATCATTTTATCTAAACGAACCTTTTGATTAACACCATCATCATGATCATGATCATTATCGTTATTCATCATCATCATAATTTTAATTCGAATAATCAAAACGGAGAACAAAATATCAAGACTTGAAAAAAGAAACTCAATCTGATACATCTCAATCGCCATCTATGAATAAAAATCTGCACTGGCGATGATGATGATGATGATTGCAATCAAACACATGTTTGCATTTCATAAAAGTGTTTGTGTGTGTGTGTTTGGATCTAAATTCTATCTAATCAATGGATGACCATCAATCATCATCATCATCGGATGATGATAATGAATATATTGAACAAGAAGAACCATTAGAATTTAATATTAAATGTTTATTCTGTAATTATCATGCCACTAATTATCAACAAATGTTCAATGAACATATCCACGATGATCATCAAATTAATCTGTTGGATATTTGTCGTCGACAACAAATGGAAACATTTGATTTTATTAAATTAGTGAATTATATTCGTAAACAACAAACACCAGCATCAAATGTTGAATCAATAGTTGTCGATCGATCATTCGATCATGATGAATATCTAAAACCAACGATGGAAGATGATCATTTTCTCATGTTTGGTTTGTTTTGATTTTTGAAAAAAATTCTGATTTAATGAATCTAATTTTTTTTCTAGATTATGAAGGTGAAATCGTTGATGACGATGGTGATGATAATAATAGGCCAAATGAACATCAGCGATGAACAATTGAAAAATGTTTGCCATGATTTATCCAAAGAAAAATTAATTGAAATGATCATCGAATTGAATGGAAAATTGAAAGAAACACGTAATGATATGGCAAAAATTCGAAATTTATTCATCGATGAACCACAACAATCGAATGATGGTTTGATTAGTAATATTGTAACCAATTTGGATGAACATTCGGATAGTTCATATATTGATTCTTATTCACATTTTTCCATACATCATACAATGTTGGCTGATAAACCACGTACATTAGCCTATCAAGATGCTATACTGGAAAATGGCTCCTTATTTGTTGGCAAAACAGTATTGGATATTGGTTGTGGTACTGGCATTCTATCATTGTTTGCAGCAAAAGCCGGTGCAAAATTAGTCGTCGCTGTTGATCATAGTGATATTATTGTCAATAATGCACGTACAATTATCATGGAAAATGGTTACGAACAAACTATTCGTATTGTTCGCGGTAAATTGGAACGATTGGATTTTGAAAAATTATCATTACCAACTCGATATGATATAATTATTTCCGAATGGATGGGTTATTTTCTTCTTTTCGAAGGAATGCTCGATACAATATTGTATGCACGTGATCATTTGCTGAAGCCACAAGGTGCCTTATTACCAAGCCGTTGTAAAATGTTTTTATCTGCATTTTTCGATTGTAAATTCTATGAAAATAATATCGATTTCTGGAATGATGTTTATGGTTTCAATATGTCATCAATGATTGCTGATGTTACCAAAGAAGCCACTATCGATTTAATAGCACCGGAAAATATTTGTACAACAGCAGAAAAAATTTGTGATTTTGATCTGAATTCATGTGGAGAAAATTTTTCCACTACCGACATTATTTCATCATTTGAATTTCATTTCAAAAATGATTCCACTATTCATGGTTTTGTTGGCTGGTTTGATTGTTATTTTGATTCAATGACCAAATTGATCATATTAAGTACATCACCATTTGCTGAACCAACACATTGGAAACAGACAATATTTCCATTGAAAGAACCAATTATAGTACAATCGGGTAAATCAGTATGCGGTGAAATACGTATTGGAAAACAAAAACAGCGGCCAAATAATAATAATAATCCACGTGCATTGGAAATTTGTTTATTATTACAACAACCAATTCAAATGTAAACTTGTTTATAATATTTGTTGAGTAAGAAACAATAAATAAATACATTTTTAATGAAGGAACCATTTTCGTTTTACCATTGTCGAATTATCGCCAGTGCTTGTCGTATGCATGGATTCGAGTTGATTCATCATTTTACTTCGTTTCAATAAATGTTTGGTTTCAAATTCATCTGCATCGATGATTGGTGGTTTTTTTCGCTTTACTTTTCCATCATTTGTCGTTGTTGTTTTTGATATCGTTACGTTTTGCCATTGTCGTTGTTGTCATTTTCTTTTTCATTTGTTTCAATTTTTTCTTTTGTTCCAAAATTTTTCTTTTATTCATTTTTAATTTTGGTACCATTTCATTTTTGTCGAATGGTTTGGCTTCAACACCACTGTACGTGTTCGATGAATGTTGCTGCTGCGGCGATGATGATTCGATTATTTCATTTTGGTTCATTTGATTTTTCATTTTTTCCTGTTTAATTTGACGATATTTTTTCCTGTTCAATGCTACTTTATTTTCAATTGAAAATTCAACGATAGGTCTTTTATCGGCTGTGAATATTGTGGGATTATTATTCAGATAACGTAATGCTTTCAATGCATGGGAATGTTGTTCGAATTCAACGAAACCAAAACCTTTGGATGAACCAAATTTTTTTTGTCCTTGACCATCCATTTGACGGCTACGATTACGCATTACTTTGGCCTATTAAAAATGTGGTGAAAAAAATTGTGGATTAATCGATCGGTATATTTACCAGGAAATTCTTACCCATAAAATGCGAACATTTTTTTCGTCAACAGCCATGGTAAATAATTTCCGTAGCTTCAAATCATCGTAATTACTAGGTAAATTATGAATACAAAGTCTGTGATCGGAAATAAAATAATGAAGATTCTGTAATAATTTTCGTTTCTTTTCCTCTAACAATAGACGTTTCTTGAGATCCGAAGCCGAAACACCAACGGCTGCAGGCGATTCTGGATATATCAGACCTTCTTTTGCGAGATAAATATTTCGTTTATCTTTATGTTTACGGCGATTACCATCATGAATTTGTTCCAATTGATTACGACTTACAGCTTCAGTGATGATTAATTGTTTTCCATCAAGATAAAATCTACTGTTTTCCGGAATATTTGCTTCATTCAAACAATGGCGTGCATCGTCAAGATTTTTAAATTTAACGAATGCTGAACCTTTAGATCTGCCATTGTAATCATTACAACAGATACGACGATATTCTAATGTACCAAATGATTCGAAAGCATTTGCCAACGATTCTTCACTTGTTTCCAAATCGATATTACGTATGAAAATGGTTTTACCTTCGTTTACATCACTTTTGGATTGATGATGCCTTTTCTTCATACTTTCGGCCATTAGTTCTTCATCATCATCGAAAAAATAACAAATTCTAACAAACAAATTTTTGCTATTCTTCTTTATTGCTTATGACTAAAATGATACTTCACAAAAAAAAAAATCAAAAAACAAACAAAATTTCTCTTCAACCAAACTGAATACATGAAAATCAAAATGCATGCATGTGCTTTCAATTTTGTTACTTCATTTTTGAAGAAAACTTTTTTTAACAACACTCCACTGCCGATTTTAACAGGACAAAGAATTTCCAGCAAAATTCACGAACATCAAATATAAAAAGCGTGATAAAGATTCTTCCATATTCTTATTCAACGACGATATCTTGTCTGTTTCTTTTAAATCGAAAAAAAACAAGATTGTATGCTTAATAAGCACAATCCATATACACACGCAATTCCTCTCCGGCCACGGGAGATTCGCTTCCTACCTTGAGAGACTTAAAATTCAAAAAGACGGAAACTGTTGGTGCAGCAAAAGCCAAACCTCATATCATTTATTACTACACTGCCCGGCAACGGCATCTGAGAGAGGCGTAGCTGAAGGAAGGATGGACAAGGAACTAACATATACCTCACTATAACATCAAAAGAATTACCTCACTGGCTAGACTTCATGGAAATAATCTACAAAAGACTTTGAAACCTTATTCTATCTCCTGCGCTTTGTAATTTTTTAATTTCTTTTTGTAATTTTTTTTTATTTTCTTTTTTTCTGTTTTATTTCCTCTTTTTTTCTTTTTTTTCATTATTATTTCAAAATTATTATTATTAAGCACAATGCATGACGATGCATCAATTAACAGATGAACAAAAAAAAAACCACAAATCGTCATGACTTATAATGAAACCAAAAGATCAGTCGATAAGTTTGACCAGTTGTGCAATAATATGTCGTGTAATAGAAAAAACACGGCGATGGCCATATTTTACAATATGATCAACATGGCCAACGTGAATTATGATCACTTGATATATTTACAAAATTTTCACAAAAAAAAATAAAAACAGCAAGCCATTAAGCCGCCAAAATTTTTTTAATAAAATTGAGCGATCAATTGGCCAAACAACATTTAATGAGGAGATTGACAATTTCAAAACTAATGAAGAAGAAAAAAAAGAAAATTCATTTTCAACTTTTACAAATTTAAAAATAAATCGAAAATATTGCTCATTTTGTAGGAAAAAGAAAGAATAAATACATTTTCAATGAAGGAACCATTTTCGTTTTACCATTGTCGAATTATCGCCAGTGCTTGTCGTGGCCGATTTGAGTTGATTCATCATTTTACTTCGTTTCAATAAATGTTTGGTTTCAAATTCATCTGCATCGATGATTGGTGGTTTTTTTCGCTTCTTTACTTTTCCATCATTTGCCGTTGTTGTTTTTGATATCGTTACGTTTTGCCATTGTCGTTGTTGTCATTTTCTTTTTCATTTGTTTCAATTTTTTCTTTTGTTCCAAAATTTTTCTTTTATTCATTTTTAATTTTGGTACCATTTCATTTTTATCGAATGGTTTGGCTTCAACACCGCTGTACGTATTCGATGAATGTTGTTGCGATGATGATTCGATTATTTCATTTTGGCTAATTTGATTTTTCGTTTTTTCCTGTTTAATTTGACGATATTTTTTCCTGTTCAGTGCTACTTTATTTTCAATTGAAAATTCGACAATAGGTCTTTTATCGGCTGTGAATATCGTGGGATTATTATTCAGATAACGTAACGCTTTCAATGCATGAGAATGTTGTTCGAATTCAACGAAACCAAAACCTTTGGATGAACCAAATTTTTTTTGCCCGTGACCACCCATTTGACGGCTGCGATTACGCATTACTTTGGCCTATTAAAAATGTGGTGAAAAAAATTGTGGATTAATCGATCGGTATATTTACAAGGAAATTCTTACCCATAAAATGCGAACATTTTTTTCGTCAACAGCCATGGTAAATAATTTCCGTAGCTTCAAATCATCGTAATTACTAGGTAAATTATGAATACAAAGTCTGTGATCGGAAATAAAATAATGAAGATTCTGTAATAATTTTCGTTTCTTTTCCTCTAACAATAGACGTTTCTTGAGATCCGAAGCCGAAACACCAACGGCTGCAGGCGATTCTGGATATATCAGACCTTCTTTTGCGAGATAAATATTTCGTTTATCTTTATGTTTACGGCGATTACCATCATGAATTTGTTCCAATTGATTACGACTTACAGCTTCATTGACGATTAATTGTTTTCCATCAAGATAAAATCTACTGTTTTCTGGAATATTTGCTTCATTCAAACAATGGCGTGCATCGTCAAGATTTTTAAATTTAACGAATGCTGAACCTTTAGATCTGCCATTGTAATCATTACAACAGATACGACAATATTCTAATGTACCAAATGATTCAAAAACATTTGCCAACGATTCTTCACTTGTTTCAAAATCGATATTACGTATGAAAATGGTTTTACCTTCATCTACATCACTTTTGGTTCGATGACGCTTTTTCTTCATACTTTCGGCCATTAGTTCTTCATTATCATCGATGTCATCTTCGTTATCATCTTTTTCATCATCATCATCGATGTCATTTTCGTTATCAACTGAATCATCTTTTTCATCATCATCACTTGTTTGATGATTATCATCAATGATTTGTTCACATTGTTTCTCTTCTTCCTGCTTCTCTTGCTGCAGATGTTTGACATATAAATCTTTTGAAACAGCAAAATCAACAGCAACCGTACGATTGAAATGTTTTTTTCCATTCAAAAATTTTATCGCTTTCAATGATGATCCAACATTATCATATGATATGAAAGCAAATCCTTTTATACTACCATTCGGTTTTTTCGGTAAATTTATATCAACAATATTACCATATGGTGAGAAAAATTTTTGCAAATCTTCACTAGTAATTTTGAATGATAAATTACGAATAATCAATCGTGAACGTCGTACATTACGTGCCAATTTATCTTGTTTCTTTTTATTATCTGTTAACAATTTGAAATGGAAATTTTTTTTGTTTTGTTTTTAAAATTTCAAATTCAATGAAAAAAACAACAACTCACCATCCATTCTTGATGATTGAAAAAATAAAAAATAAAAATTTTTCCGCGTGTCTTTCCAAACCAAATAAACACACCTATTCACAAATGACATGTAATGATGTGACAAGTTTTTTTTACTTGTCTATTATTTTAGGTGGAACCAAACAAAAAACATTAACTTGGCCTTTTTTTTGTTCTATTTGAATTTTATGCAAAATAAAAATGATGAATTCAACATCAAAATATGCTAATCTACCATTCATTGCATCCGGTGAACGTGATGTTTATGAAACGGATGATCTTCCTGAATCTGATCGGATTCTTCAACAACAACAACAACACACCAACAACAGCCTGATTCATCGATCGAAATAATACCATCAAATAGTGTTGATGCATTCAATAAATTTGCTGTTGCTGATTCAATACAGAAATCATCATCATTGGAATCAAAAGAATCAAATGTTTCATTAGTGGAAAAATATAAACAGATTCAATTGGAAATTGAAAATCTTCAACATTCGATTCAATCGAATGAACAATCCACAGGCGATGATTCTTCATTCATGCCTAAAGATATTGAAAATTTATTCACACAATTGGCTAATTTACATGATGTTTGTTTCAAAAAATTGGATACATCACAATTGATTAAAGATGTTCGCCGTGAACAGCAGCAACCAGATGATCAACCAATCGTATATGAATTATATCGGAAACCAGATAAAGAAGATATTGTTGAATTGGCAAGAATCAATGCGCTGGAACAACGGTTGAAAAAAATTGAATCAACCATTGGTTTGAATGAAATCATCAAAGATTCATCATCATCACATCCATTGTTGAATAATTATCTTAAAGATCAATCAATAATGGATATTGTGATCAATTTGAGCAATAAAATCGTACAACTTGATTATCAATCATTGGATCGTTTAGATGCCCGTTTACAATTGATTGTGGATAGATTACAACAAATTAATGAAAAAAAATCCACACTAACTGAATTGGATAAAGAAGATAGATTGAATGAACTATATAATTGTTATGTAAAAATTAATGAAAATCGTCCATTATTACCAAACATATTGGAACGTCTTCAAGTGTTGAATGATCTCCAGGATCAAGCGTCCAGATTCGCCAATACAATGACGGCAATGGAAACAATGCAAAATGAAATTAAAACATCGTTGGATCATAATAATCAAAACATTAAAAATCTTACGGAAATGTTCGGCAAATTATCCACTATACAAAATGTTGTGGATGATTTTCAAAATCGTTTGGATAAAATTACAACAAAAACAAAAAATTAATTAAGACACCTGATTGAATTATTGGAGAATTCTTTTTTTTTATTTATAATTAATTAATAAAATTTTTTACTTTTTTCTGTGTACACCTTTTCCAAACCAAGCTGGTTGCATTGTATTCAATTTTTCAATATTAATCATTTCATTATTCGTTTGAAACAATTGTTCCAAACGTATCCGATTACATGTATGTTCTTCTTCTGGTAATAATGGCTTGTGATCACGTAATACTTGATCATTTTGTCTTTCATATGATGATAACGATATGTTTAACATGGCCATTAATTCTTTCATGACTATGTCACATTTTCCATTTATTTTAATCACTGCTTGTGAATCTTTCGGTGTCCATTGTAGATTAATTATCGCTAATTTGTTCTTTTTATTTTTTTGCTTATTTTTTGGCCATAAACAAGCATATTTACGTAATATTTTCAGACTACTACCCATACAGATAATTAGATCAGCTTTTTGTGCTTCATTTGTGGCCGCTTCCCATCGTAATGGATGTTTAAGTTTACCTTTTTCACCAAAATGTACAATAGTATCGATTAATTTTCCAACATCCGGAGGACATTGATGACAATGGCGACCTGTTTCATGTCGTCGTAAAGCAGTTTTTTCTGTTACATCAAATGAACGTGTATATGATTTTTTACAATTACGACAAACTTCTATATACATGTTGCCATGAATTTCGGATAAACATTCGGATGGTATACCACTACGAAGATGAAGTCCATCACAGTTTTGTGATACAACATGTTTGATTATGTTTTGTTTCATCAATGAAACAATGGCCATATGTGTAAATGTTGGCTCTGTAAAAAACATTTAAATTACAAACAAAATTCGAAATTATTATCCAGGTACCATACCTGAAAAGGCTAAATCGTTAACATTGGGCGTATTGTCACCATTTTTGATACGTGTCCAAACACCATTTGGACCACGATAATCTGGTATCGATGCCGATGTACTGATTCCGGCACCAGTATAGACAATAATATGATTACTTGAACGAATCAATTCAACCAATTGTGTACATTTAAATCGTAATGTATTGATATCGTCTTCGATTTCTTGTTCACGTTCTTTACGTAGATTATGATTTCTTCGTTGTGATTGCACAAGTTTCGCCAGATTTTTATAACGTTTCAGAATATCTTTTTCTTCTTTCGTTATATCCGTTGTGGATTTCATCAGTATTTCTTGGATTCTCTTTTTTCTAAAACGCAACAACGAAAAATAAATTGTTAAAAATGAGGTCAAAAATGAATGAAAAAAAAACTCTCTTACACATGTTTAAATTCTTGAGCAACAAAACTTTTATGTAAAGTTTTCATTTTACATGCTCGGCTATAAGTTTCGGTCATGATTTATTCTGAAGATCCAAAAAAAAAAAAAAAAAAAAAAAATTCACACAAATAAAAACAAAAATTGTAAACAAAACAAAACAAAAAAAAAATTTACAATTTGACAAATTGAGAGAGTGTTTCGCTGTAAAAGTTGAGTTGTTTTTTTTCCCAAAAAATTTCCCAACACAATCGACTATTGCTGATTTTCGTAAATATTTTTTATTTATTTGAAATTTAAAATTTTTTTTTTCATAATCAAAATAAACAAACCACATTACGAAAAAAAATTTGTTACCTTGTCGCTAAATTTGTTTTTTTATATCACATTCATAAATAATAATTTTTATTATTATTAAAAAAATTTCATATAACATTTTCACGCAAATTCAAGAAGGGCAAGATCATAAATCATTTTTTGGTTTTTATCGTGACAAACGAACATTTAATGTTTTAAAATTTAGTATATATAAAGAGAAACAAATTTCATAGCAAACATCATTATTGCCATGGACACATCATCAGACTCTATGGACAACATTGAATTTATTGGACAACCACCAAAAAACGATCAAATCGACCAATACCAGAAACTTTTTTCACTATGCAAAAACAACCAATCAGTGCTTCAACATCTGGTTCACGAACCATCAGCCGAATTAAATCAGATTTTGAAATTGTTCGACAAAATCTCGAAGGACGATTATGACCTTTCAAAACTGATTGGCGAACTGGAAACCAACATCGAGATGTCAAAACCATCATCAAATCAATCCAAGAGAAATATCCGCTCACCAATGGAGTATGGGGAATCCACGAAGCTGATACCAGATTTGCCCACATCCATTGGCTTCACCTTTGCTCCAGCTACTCCTTCCAAGACTGCAAGTGCCGATATACCAGCCACCTTAGAAAACTCGGATGCAGAATTAAGTGGTTTCAAGGATACAACAGAACGCCATTCGAATGCAGGATCGTGCAAACAATTATATATCTATTACAATCAGCACGAAAATTTATATCAATACCAATCGGTGGCGAGAGCAAGTTCTTCGGGCCCGAACTTCTTGATCGAATTGAAAATCACCGAAAATTCGAACAATCAAAGAAAGGTACTTTACAATTCACGCCAAGTTGTTCAGGAACGGGACAGATTGTTAAACGAAGTTCAGGAGATCAGCACGAGACAATTGGCAACCATGAAATCTCTTCTGACGAAGAACCTAGCGACCGGTGGAAAGTATGTCCGGAAAAGATCAACGAATTAAATAAAAAAAAAGTTTAGCAACAAAAAAATAACAAATTTTTAATATGGTGATAATTGTTTGTTTATTTTGATGAATAAATGATAATATTTTTTTATTGTTAATCATAGTGCTTGGTGCAAGGTAATGCATGCCACATTTAGGTTATAATACGGAGGAATACAATTTCATTGCATATTTTTTTTCTATTTGTATATGAAAATCTAAAGTTAAATGCAAATAATATTGTTCGATGATTAAACGTGAAGCTTCTTTAATGGTTTTATTGCGAACACGACCCATCTTTCAAAAAAAAAAAAAAAATTTCTCTTCATCACCAAAAAAAAAAAACACAAATTCGAACTGTTTTCTTTTCATAGAAAATCGAAAATGCAAAACATCTGTTTTTCGATTCGAAAAAAGTGTATCTTTTTTTTATTTATTTTTTCCCGAAAATCAAAAAAAAACTGAATGTTTTACATAATTATTATAAATCAATCAATTGATGTATTGTTTTTTAGATACGGGAACGAAAATCACCCGGCGATGTTGTTGCTTTTTTAAATGTTAGTCCCAAATCTTCCAACATGACATATGTATCGGCATCAACTTCAATCAATGCGTTTTCCAAGGCCGACACCTATCGATGAGATGATAAATGGGTGAAATTCAATTTGAAAAATGTAATTTTTCTATGGTATTTACCTCTGGAACATAATTGTCACGACGTTCACGTTCCTCTTCTTGTAATTTGATTGAAATTCCACGAACTGGACCACGTTGAATACGTTTCATTAGATGAGTAACAAATCCGGCAATTTGATTTCGAAGCCGTTTGCTTGGAATAATGGCAATTTCTTCACATATTCTTTTGTTTGTATGAAAATCCATCGTCAAACGTGTATAGTATTTTTCAATGATAACACGTGAAGCTTTTTTGATGGTTTTAGTACGAACACGACCCTAAAAGTGGATAAAATATAAAAAATTAGATTTTTTTTTTGTTGATCAGAGAATCAAAATTACCATTTTGGATAATTAATTTCTTTTTTTTCGTTTAAAAAAATTTATTTTTTAAAATTTCAATCACAAAAACACACACACGCGTTCACACAAGCGATGACGGAAAAAGGAAAAGTCTTAATGTGTTGACGATGTTGTTGTATGTTTTAGCAGCATGTACTGAAAGCAGTCTTGTTCATGCTCATTCAACTATGATTCATGCCTCTCCTTTATTTTTTCATTCGAATATCATTCATAAATGATGTATCATGTATTGTTGTTATATGCTGATGATTGTCAATATAGTGTTGTTGTTGGGAGTATAATTTGGATTGCAAAAAATTTTTTTTTCCATGCTTTAAATTTTCAAAATTAATTATCGTCATCATTCAACAACAACAACGAAAAAAATGGGTCCATTAAATAAGCTAATCATCTATAGCCTTTCAATGATCATATTACCGATTATGAGCTATTTTATTTCGGATTATTTTTTCAAAAATTTCACTACAGATCATTGGGCCAATATTTATTCGGCCATTGTAGCCGTATTGGTTGTACATTGTGTACTGTTTTCATTTGTCTATCAGGCTTACCACGAAGATCGTATTGAAACAATGCGTATTTCAGAAAAAAAAGCCGAATAAATGGATTCACGGATTCATTTTTTTCATCATCATCATAATAAAATTCTGTAAACTTCACACACATATTACATATGAGATACGAAAAAAAAAATCTCATTCATTTCAAATCATGCAATTTCGAATATTTTTTGATTTTTTCATTTCATTTTATAATTTGATTCATTTTCTCCTATTTTTTAATCAAGATTAAAATGATTAATAACGATTAATCTAAATTGAAAACAAAAATTTATTTCAAACGTGGCGCCACCTAGTGCGAACGATTATGACTACTCACAATCGATATATCGATATTCTTTGTGCATGTGTTTTTGCGTGTGTTGTGTGTGTGTGTGTGTTGTATAAATGAGTTGTGTGAGTGTACGAACAAAAAAAAACATTTCCTTTTTCCTTTCTGTTTGATTGGTGTGTGTGTGTGACTTGTTTCTTTTTTTTGGTCAATTTTTTTTTGTTTATGAATTTAATCAAACAACCAGGTATGTCAATTAAACAAAAAAAATTTTTTTTTTTCATTATCATTTTCTTTGAACAAAGAATTTATTGATTGATTTCTATTTTGATGATTGATTTTTGTTACCTTCAGTATAATTGGTTCAATAAGACATTTTTTTCCTTTGTTTTTTAGTTTGAATAAACAACAACAAAACAAAAGAAAACAAAAATAAAAATGGTGAGCACTAAAAAAACACGTGGCGATAAAAAAAGCAAATCAGCTTTAAATGAAGTAATCACTCGTGAATATACTGTTCATCTACATAAACGATTACATGGTGTTGGTTTCAAAAAACGTGCACCACGTGCCATTAAAGAGATACGTAAATTTGCACAAAAACAAATGGCCACCGAAGATGTACGTATCGATACCCGATTGAATAAATTTATTTGGTCACAAGGCATCCGAAATGTACCGTTTCGTGTTCGTGTCCGTTTAGCACGTCGTCGTAATGAAGATGAAGATTCAGTGAATAAATTGTACACATTAGTTACATTGGTTCCCGTTCCATCATTCAAAGGATTACAAACCGATAATGTGGATGAATCGAATTAAGACGTCGTTTTTTTCAAAAATTTTCAAAAAAAATATGACCATCTAATATAAAACATTGATATAAATAAAAAATTTTTTTTTCAATCCAAAAAGAAATCAATCTTCAAATTCTTTGTTCACGTTTCTTTTTGTGGATTAAAATTGTGGAATTTTTTTCTTTGTTTTCACGTTTAGTACTTTGGGCAGCTAGGTCCATATTTCGTAATCGTTTTCATAGTGAGACAATTTCTGAACAACACGCTACAATGGATGTTCATGTCGTATCGGCATTAGTGGACAATTATATGTATTTGATTGTTGATCGACAAAGTGGTGATGCTGCAGTTGTTGATCCAGTGGAACCGGAGAAAGTTATCGATTTAATACAATCAATTGATAATAGTAATCGAATTAATATTCGTACCATACTTGCTACACACCATCATTGGGATCATTCAGGTGGTAATCATAAAATGTTACAATTAATTCCTGGATCATCCGAAATATCTGTTGTTGGTGGTGATGATCGTATAGATGCTATTAATCATCGGGTAAAAAATGGCGATAAATTATCATTAGGTCGCCTGTGTATTGAATGTCTTCATACACCATGTCATACAAGTGGTCATGTTTGTTATAAAGTTTCGTGTGATAATGAAATTTCCATTTTTACTGGCGATACACTATTCGTTGGTGGTTGTGGTAAATTTTTCGAAGGAACCGCTCAACAAATGTATGATGCATTGATTAAAACGCTTGGTTCATTACCCGATCATTCGGTATGTTTGTTTTTTTTTTTTTAATTTTCGTTCCAAATCCGATTTGATGATTTTTTGATTTTTAATTTTCAAAGAAAATATATTGTGGCCATGAATATACACTAAGTAATCTGAAATTTGCTAAACACGTTGAACCGAACAATGGTGATATTGATGAAAAAATTCGTTTCGCTGAAGAATGTCGCCATCAAAAACGGCCAACAATACCATCGACAATTGGTGATGAACGACGTTATAATCCATTTATGCGTGTTGAATCCACATCTGTGCAACAACATGTCAAAAAAGATGATCCAATCGAAGTGATGGCCGCATTACGTGAAGAAAAAAATAATTTTAAAACAAAATAAGCATAATAATAATGAAATGATGATGATGATTTGATGATTTGAAAAAAATAAAATTCATTCGAAATTTTAAAACAACAAAACAAAAAAACTCTCACTAGATGGCAACACAGTCATTTAAATGACAAAAAATATGATGTGGACAAATTGTCTTCAATTGTATATTTTATCATTGTTTTGATTGATTGAAATTTTTGAAATCCAAAACAAAACAAAAAAAAAAATGTTTGCCAATGAAAATTTTACCGCTGCTCATCGAATCGTTGATGAAATACAAGATTCATTGTTTCGACGATTAGAATCATGTAAGGATTCCGTACAAGCACAAGCAATTGAAGGTGCTATCGATGAACGGTTGAAATCATTGGAACAATATGTGGATAGAATTGAAATTTCCGTTAATAAAACATCAGGATCGCAAAGAAATACGATGAAATTGAAATTGGATCAATTAAAGTGAGTTTCAAAAATTTTTTTTTTTTTGGTTTTCATTTTAACTTTGATTCTGTTGTTGGTACACATATAATAGATATGATCATAAACACCTGTTAAGTTCATTCCGTACATTACATCAACGAAGATTACATCGTGAACGTGAACACCGTGAACGTGAAGAATTACTTACAAGACGTTTTACAACGAATGCTGAATTACGTTCACAAAATAATGATACACAAATTGATCTTGGTGTTCAAGAATATTTTGATCAAGAACACAATAAACTTGGTGGTTTTAATCGTCATGTTGATGAAATGATCACAACCGGTTCGACTGTATTATCAACACTTCGGCAGCAACGATCAATGTTGAAAAATACAAGAAAAAATCTTCTCGATACATTGAACAGTATTGGTTTATCGAATTCAGTAATGCGTTTGATTGAAAAACGACATATTGGTGATAAATTCGTTCTATTTGGTGGTATGACCTTAATGACCATATTGATGTTTCTCATATGGTTCTATTTGACTTGAATTCCATGTTTTTGTTTTTAATTTTATTTTAAATTTCTTTTCAAATTGATAATTTGTATAAATGTATCTAATAAGGATTTCAAAAAAAAAATTGAAGAACAAATAAATGTCATTATTTCTATGAACGTCTTCGTTGTGCTTGTCACGTGATTTGAGTGTTTCATGATTTTTGTTTTGAATCGAAAAAAAAAAAATTTCTGATCAAAATGGCCGATAAAACCACAATTGATTCACAACGACAACGAATCATCGATCATCATATGGTTCAGAAATTGACCGATGATGTTCGTAAACGAATACGTTTAATTGATGATAGTAATCAGACTAATAATGAACAACAGCAACCAAATCAAGGAACACCATCATCATCATCAATAGTGTCAAGCCATAATACAAGAAAAAGTTATTATCATTGTAATTCGATTATGAATCAGCCAGTCGTTCATCCACAATCAACATCTACAAATTTAGGTGTATTCAGTCATAGTAAGTAATCATTCATCATATTTTTAGTATGAAAATTTTCTTATAATCGTATGATTTGTATAGATAAAATTCGTATTGGCATCGATTATCAAGCACAAATTGATTCATCAATACTGGAACAAAAACCATTCAACAATGACGACAACAATGATGGCGTTGATCATTATTCTAAATCATTATTATTATGGAAACCACAATCCAATATTGATGATGATGAACGTAAGAATTTTTTTTTTTGTTTTTTTTTTAGTCACGAATTCGAATATTTAACTCGTTCATTTGATGATTTATTCAACAACAGTTCGAGAATTCATCGATCTGGCAAAAGAAGTGGCCAACATGAATGAAGAACAAGCATTGGGTTTTTTGACGGCATTAGATTTTCAATTAAAAGAATGTACACAAATATTGAGCCAAATGTCATTTGCACCACAACCAATGGATTATGCTGAACGTGCACATATTGAACGTTTCATTTTCACTGAACATAAATTAGATATGATCAAAATTATGATCAATGATGATGATATTGTCAATAAATTATTCTATCTATATTATACGAAACAAAATCGTCCACCAAGTGTTTCCGAGGTGTTGATGATTAATCGTGAAGGTGAGTGGAATGTTTTTTTTTTTTGTTGTTGTTGCTAAAGTTTAAATTGAATTTTTTTTTTTTTTTAATTTTGCAGAAGATACAACTATTTTCGATCTAATTAATGATCAAATTGAATGCAATCGAAATGTGGACAATAATAATTGCTTAGATTTGGCCACAATTATTGGCGAATGTTATCAACAAAAAACGGAGAATCCAAAATTCGATATAACACGATTAGAATGTTTCCAGGAACGTCGTGAACAAATCAATGAATTACGGCGACAAACACAACAATTACAGCAACGAAATTTAATTGAAACTTGTAAATTACGAAAAAATAGTATGGATTATTTGAAATTTTTACATTTCCTCAAAAAGGTATTTCTTTTTTATTCACAATTTACAAACAACAAAGAATTTGATTTGATTTCCTCCCCCCTTAATAGTGTAAAAGTAATTCCAAATGGAACATTTATGAAGTAATCATCCTATTGGCTATTATGGATTTTATTCGTCCAAAATTTGATGCATTTATATTTTCAAAAATATTGCAAACAAAAACACCTGAACAATGTCAACGATTTTATCAAAAACATTTTGCTTTTCTAAAACAAGCATCCACAATTACCTTACCGAATGATCGTATTGAAGCCATACGAATGTATATGCAATTACCAGAATTACAGCATACAGCATTGTTGTCTAGACCAGCAGCAGCAGCAGCACAAAATATGTCAAGAATGAAATCAAATTCATTGTTTAAAAAAATAACAGATAAATATCAAGTTTAACAAGTTGTCAATGACAAATCGACATTCCACGAAAGATAACGATGTTTTTTTTTGTTGTTGGAAAAAAACAACATGTGTTGACCACTTGACATCGACAACAACAACAACAGCGACAATAGAAGAAGAAATTTGTCATTTTTTTTATTGCTAATTGATTATCATCATCATCATCATTTTTTGATGATAATTACCATCGTCATAAGAAATTTAATTGATAATAATGTAAAATATTATATGACACAGTTAGTTAGTTAGTAGTATATGTTTCCGGAGGTGTTGCAAATACATACACACGCAAAATTTTTTTTTTTTGGCTCGATAAATGATTATAATCATCGCTATAAATTGTAGATGATGATCATATATTACACACACACACACACACACACTTGTTGAATGGGGGCTTGAATATGATGATGATGATGATGATGATGATCAATTGATTGATTTATTGATTAATTTGGACTCTAAATATATAAATTCAAAAATCTTGTTGTGCATGTGTTTTTTTTTTAATATTGTGATTGTATTGATGATCTCTCTGTTTATTTGTTGTTGTTTTTTTTTACATTAAAAATTTCAATTTGTAAATTTCGTTTTTTTTTCACACACCCTGTTTTTCTTCAATTTTTATCTCCATTACGAATTTTCGAATTCATCATGTAAGTATGTTGTTGTTGTTGTTGTTGTTGCTGCTGCTGCTGCTGCCATTTGTCATTATTTTTATGAATCGAATCAAATCGAATGTCACGAACTGATTTTTTCAATTGGTCATTCTTGGTGATGAATTTATCATGTGATTTCAGTTTTTTTTTGTGTTTTTGTTTTTTTTTTTGATTTTGTTGTTCAAAATGTGTCTGATCAACAAAAACATCATCATTATGTTATGACGAAAAAACAAAACAAAACGACGACAATAATGATGATGATGATGATGATAATAAAGACATTCGAATTGAATTGAATGATCATCATCATCATCATCATCATTCAATGAAACATCTGCCCAATTATTATATTATTATTATATTGTGATTATAGTGTTTCAAATTACAAATTTTTTTTCGCTTCGTCTCATCCATTAAAAATCAATCGATGATGATGATGATGATGATGATAGTGGTAAATCGATTTTCATTTCTTCTTCTTCTTCATTTTCATTTTCATCATTCATGGTCGTGGTTCAAATAAATAAATGGCTGGAGCATGAGCATTATATAAAATGGAAAAAAATCAAATGGAGAGAGAGAGAGAGAGAGAGAGAGAGAAACAAAAAACCGAATTTTGGAGAAAAAAAAATGAGAAATCCAATCCAATCCAATATATATTATCATTCATTTATCGATCGATTCGTTAACACTGGTGGTTAGATTTGATTGATTGGTTGATTTTTTTTTTTACTCTTCAAAGTTTTGATTCATTCATTAAAATCTATTCGTTATGATTCGAAAAATATGGCCCTTGAATTCGGGCCGTCAACAAGCATATATAATTAATTATTCATTTGATGAGAATGAAAATTTATTCATTACTAATGACGATGATGATAATGATTTATCCGATGATTTTAGTTCCAGTGGTTTTATAAAAATGGCCAAAACAACAACAACAACGAATAATCCACAAATACGTGCAGCTGATAATGATCATGAACGTATGATACGAGTATCGGAAGAGGTGGCTGAACAAATAACCGGACGTTATAGGCGAATATCGGCAACACATGATGTACTTGATGAAGATATCCGTAATGCTGTTGAACAACGGCAAAGACATCGAATGTTGGGTAAGTGTTCTTTACTGTTTTGTTTTGTTTTGTTTGAATCAAAGAAAAAAAATTCGGAAATTTTTTTGGTTTCGGATAAACGAAATTGCATGCAAACCAAAAAAAAAAAAATTTAAATTCCTGTAACAAAAAAAAACCAACGCATGAGCAACATAATGATTGGTGCAATCAAATGCTGCTGTTGCTGCTGTAGTATATAGCAACAAAAAATCGACGACTGCAACGGCAACCAGAATCGCGAGTTAAAATTTTTTGGCCAAAGAAAAAAAAAACCAGTTAGCCAAAACAACCGGCGGCTCACATTTTTTTTTTTACACACACAAACACACAGCCTGGCCCGTTTTTTTCCAGTGTATACACACACATGTGTGCGTGTATTTTTCTTTCCTTTTTTGTTGTTGTTGTTGTTGTTGTTTTGGTGTGACACGAATGACAACGAATGAAAGATTTTTGATTCAGTTTTTTTTAATGTATGCCAAAACAAACAAACAAGAAAAAAAAAGAAATTTCTAAATAATGACGACATAAATGTTACCAAGTGATCATCATCCTGTTGATCATCATCATCATCATTATTATATATGTTGAGCATCGTCAAATGAACGAGAAAAACGTTTTTTTCTGCTTTTTGTTTTGTTTTTGAGGAAATTGATTCGATTTTTTTTTTGGTTGTTGTTGTCGTTTCACACAATTGATTTCAAGAATTTGTAAGATTTTTTAACAACTGTCAATTTGATTCTGTTTTTTGTAATTGAAATTAATTTTGTTTTGTTTTTTTTTCTATTTTCACATGTTACGTCATCATCATTGGCATTCGAATTTTTTGGGTTGAATTTTGGATCGAATCAATCAATCATCAATACTCACACACTAATCAGGTATGTGTGTTTTTATAAAGAAAAATTCAATTGATTGCCAAACAAACAAACGAAAAATCATCATCATCATCATCATCATCATGCCAAAACATCGACAGATGGTATCTGATCATTATTTTATTTTATTTTTCATTTTTGGCTATCTTGATTCACCACTACTGTCGCCCATTCTTTTTTTTCTCCCACAATCTAATTACCTTGTAGTTCGAGGTTGTTTATCTTTTATTTTTTCCTTTTTTTTTTGATTGTCATCATCATCATCATCGTTTTATTTTACCTGATTCGTTTTCGTTTGTACTTGACAATGTATTTTTTTTTCTCCCGGTGATGATGATGATCGTGATTCATTGATTTTTTTTTTGCTTCAAATCTTTGCACTCATTTTTTTCGTTTGAAAACATTTTTGTTGTTTTTCTTTTTTTTTTCATTAGTCTTCAAAACGATATAAAACACACACACGCACGATTGAAATTATCGTTTTTTTTCTCTTTATTAATCTCAATGTTTTAATCGATCGATTTTTGTTTTTATTTTTCTTATTTTTTTTATGATTATCGTGGACAATAAAATAAAAAATAATAAAATCGAACAACAACAACAACAATGCCGTATGTATCAGAAAAATCTTCAAGTGCTAATGCCATTTTGAATCCATCATCTGGTAAAAGTGGTACTGGTGGTGGCGGTGGTGGTGGTGTTGTCGGTAGTAGTGATTGTCGATCATCAACATCATCATCATCATTATTGGCATCTGGATTATCTAAACCGGCCGTATTAAAAGCTGCTGCTGCATCGGTCATTCCACATTCACATTTACATCAATCATATCGTATTCGTCATTTAAAAGAAACATTAACACGTTCACCACATAATTCACGACGTAAATTATTACAAGATCTTGCAGCACAATTAGCCATGTCAAGTAGTGAACAACATTCAACAACATCGGATTCATCAACACTTTCATCCGGTATTGGAAATTGGCCAAATAATGTTGATGATTATGAAGTTGGTGAAATTATTGGTATCGGTGCTACGGCTGTAGTGCATGCAGCATATTGTAAAACAAGAAAAGAAAAATGTGCCATCAAAAAAATTAATCTAGAAAAATGGAACACATCGATGGATGAATTGTTGAAAGAAATTCAAGCAATGTCTGCATGTAATCATGATAATGTTGTTACATATTATACATCATTTGTTGTTAAAGAAGAACTTTGGTTAGTTATAAAATTATTGGGCGGTGGTTCATTATTGGATATTATTAAACATAAAATCAAACATGATGATTGTCGCCATGGTGTATTCGATGAAGCTACTATTGCAACAGTTTTACGTGAAGTGTTAAAAGGATTGGAATATTTTCATGCAAATGGACAGATTCATCGTGATATTAAAGCTGGTAATATTCTATTGGGTGATGATGGTTCCGTTCAAATTGCTGGTAATGTTTTTTTTTTTTGGTTTTGGTTTTAATTCATAATTCTAAAAAATGATTTCTTTTATTTCTTACACATACACACACAAAAAATGAATAGATTTCGGTGTCAGTTCATGGCTAGCCACAGGTGGTGATTTATCCAGGCAAAAATCTCGTCACACATTTGTTGGTACACCATGTTGGATGGCACCTGAAGTAATGGAACAAGTTACTGGATATGATTTTAAAGCCGACATATGGAGTCTTGGTATTACAGCCATTGAATTAGTGACCGGCACGGCTCCATATCATAAATATCCACCAATGAAAGTTTTAATGTTAACATTACAAAATGATCCACCAACATTGGAATCAGTGTCCGAAGAAAAAGATCAATATAAAAACTTTGGCAAATCAATACGTAAATTCATACTGGAATGTTTACAAAAAGATCCAAACAAACGGCCTACAGCAACCGAATTATTGAAACATCAATTTTTTCGTAAATCAAAGGATCGAAAATATTTACAAAATACATTGTTAACAATTGCTCCAACCATTGAAGAACGTTCAAAAAAAGCTCGTACTAGTCGCCGTGCACAAGGTGCAAGTGGACGTCTTCATCGTACAGAAGCTGGTGATTGGGTTTGGTCATCATCGGATGAAGAGGATAATAATAATCAACAAGAACAAAATCAAAATAAAAAACCGAATCCAGATAATAATAATAGTAATGAATCATCACCAAATCGGCATCAACCTATATCATCATCATCATCGTCATCAGCATCTTCCCAACAACAACAGCAGCAACAACAACAACAATCAAATGATGTAAAACAACAACAACAACAACAACAAATACCCGTCACTAATATTTCTAATGTGAATAATAATGCAACCACAACCATCACTAATGATTCGACATTAATGCCTACAATGCCTAAAGGTATTTTTACATTTCGGAATTTTGGAATTTTGAATGGGAAAAAAAGTTTTTTTTACGCTGATGCGATATTTTTTTCTTTGGATCAATTAAGCTAATTTCTTTATTTTTCATTTTCTTTTTGTTTCTGAATCATGATTTGTGGCCGATACAACAACTAAATTTGTCCTGAAACCAACAATTTTTTTTTATTTGAAACTTTTTTTCCTGTTGTTTGCCTTTAAATTAAATTAAATGCAAAAAAAAGAAATCCCTAATGAATCATCGGTGATGGTACAAGTTCAAGGAGATTCGGTTCCAACAGCAACAACAACAACAGCTGCATCTGTATCGGAGCAATTAGTGAGTCAAAATCAACCGCCGTTGCCATCTACTACAACGGCCGTTGAGGCAGATAATTTTCAACAACAGCAGCTGCAGCAACAGCAACCATTGAATGATGATGTTCCGATCAATCTTGTATTGCGTATCCGTAATTCTAAACGTGAATTGAATGATATCCGTTTTGATTTCACTGTTGATAAAGGTTTGTATTTGGTTTTTTTCATGGAATGATGATGAATGTTTAAATTTTTTTTTTTAATTTAAAAAAACTAGATACTTCAAATGGTATTGCACAGGAACTGGTATCGGCCGGTCTTGTTGATACAAAAGATTTTGAACCAGTGGCACAGAATCTACAGAAATTAATACTGGATCGTGCAAAAATGAAGAATATTGTCTTTCCATTGGTTTGTTTTCAGAATCGATTTGTTTTTTTTTTTTTTTTTTTTTTTTTTTGCTAATTTTTTTTCCAATTTTGTTCCCAAAATATAGAATTCTTGTGACAAAAGTGAACCATTGGATGAGAAAACATTGACCGGTTTTGCACAGATATCGATATCATAGATCACAAGCAGTCAATCAATCAATCAATTGATTGATTTTTTTTGTTTCGATTTAAACGTTGGAAATTTTCTTCATTTCAAAAAAAAAATTCAATTATTTATTCTACACACAGGAAAATGAGTCATGAAATAGCTTGACTCATTTTCCTATGTGTAATATATAATATTATTACATTGATTGATATTGCATGACTTTTGATTTTAATTTTTTTTTCAATTTTATTCACAATAATCAATGAATTATAATTGTGCTTATAAATGATGATCGATGATGACTACTGATTGATTTTCATTTCATTTCATCGTTTTTTTTTCTTTCTCTCTCCCTTTCTCACTAAATATAATTTAATTTAATAAAATAATGAAAACAAGTGTGTCTTGTTCTGGATTTTTCCATTTTGTCCATTTATTTACTTTATTATCTGAGAAACGGAAAATTAATAAACCTACGCACACGTACACCGCTAATAGAAACACGAACAGAAAATTCAAATGAAAAATTTGTGAAAACCAAAAAAAAAAAAAAAAAAAAAAAAAAACAAACAAGAATATTAATTGTGTAGCAATGAATTTTATAATTCATTTAAAAGTACACCGGAACTGGACGACATTGATAAATGATAATGAGGACAAGAATAAGCGTAGATTAGGTTTTTCAACATTGTTTCAATTTAATTTGAACAATTTTTAATTGATAGAGGCAAAAAAAAATGGATATTTTTGTTCGATTCATTCACAAAAACTACATGAACATGAACATGATAATTGATTATCAAACAGAAAAAAAAACCGGATCTGTTTTTGTTCCGTTTTGTTGTCTGTTCCCGAATTTTTTTTTTTTATTTATCGGATGATCATGAATTGGTGAACGATTCGTTGATTTTATTTATTTTCAAGAATTTTATTTCGATATGGCCGGTTCAAGTGTATGAGTGTGTTTTGAATTTATTGATTTATGTTTTTTTTTTTTTTTTTTTTTGTTGTTTTCTCTGATCACTACACAGTTTTTTTTTCTAGTTGTGCAACAATCATCAAACCATTTTTATTCGGTCAATGGACCCTATTGAATATTATGATGATGTTTTTTTTTGGAATCGTAAAAACTGATCATCATCATCAAACAAACAAACAAATGGAAACGGATATTTTCAATAAAAGATCATTCCATTCTACTCCCCCATTCCCTCTCTCTCCCACTACTACTGCTGCTACTACCGTGTGTGTGATGACAGATTTTCAAATTCGAATCTTAACGTTTTTTTTTCTGACGATCAAACAAAAAAAAAATCAAATAATTTATCAGCAATGAAAAAAAAAAAAATTTTTTCAGATGATGATCATCGTTGATTGTTTAATCAAAAAAAAAATTTTTTCATCATTTTCAGGTCAAAATTTTTGAAAAAAAAAATTTCCTCTATTTTTGTTTTGTTTTGTTTTTCATTAATTTAATTGAATTTTATTCTCACTCACTCATTCATTCATTCACATCATGGCTATAAACATCACATCACACACCCACCCACCCAGTAACCACCACCACCACACACAATCAACCGGCATATATTCTTGGGCCTGACCAAGCATATATTTCGGCCAAAACAAAAAACAAAAAACAAAAAACATGCACAGCTGAATTAATTGAAAGTCACATCATAATGGAACATAAATCTTTTTGTTTTCTGTGTATATATGAAACAAACAAACAAACAAACACACACACACATATCATATATGCAATCATGTGCAATATATAACCGCCGAAATATTTACCGAAAATCCAAATGTGTGTGTGTGTGTGTGTGTGTGTGTACAAAATGTTTCATGATTACAAACTCGTGACTATTAAATTATATTATTATTATCTCTTTTTTTTGGATTTATTTTCTTTTTTTTTATTGTTCCGTTATTTTTGTGTGTGTGTGTGTGTGTGTGAAATTCTTAAACACACACACACACATTTAGGTCATTTGAATTTTTTTTTTCATCCATTGCCATTGCCATTTTTTCGTTTTTCGTTTCATTCGTTTCATTTCGTTACATTATCATTATTATTTACAACCATTTTTTTCCTGTTTTTTTTTCTCTTTTTTCAATGAAACCAAACACACACACACACACACATGTCATACGTTTGTTTATGTAAATTTATTCATTTTTTACTGTTTTGTTTTTGGCTGTTTGTTTGTTTCGAAAACAAATTTGAAATGAAAATGGAATTTTTTGGATTTTTCATTTATTCACCAGAAAACAAAAAATCATCATTTTTGACCCTCCCAAAAAAAGGATTCAATGGTCAGTGCTCTTTTGTTGAACGAATGGTGGTGGTATTGGTGTTGGTGAGAAAAAAAAACGATACCAGAAACAAAATTTTGAATCCAGAAAATTTTGCCGGGTGAACCAAATAAAAAAATTATTGGTTGTGTGTGTTCATGGAACTTTGTCTGTAAAGTTTTTGTTTTTTTTTTTAATTTTCACACAAACAACAAACACTTAATGTGACCATGATGATATGATATGATGATGATTGAAAAAAATATTTGCTGCAATATGGATAACGGATCCTTGAATCAGAATGAAATTTTCACATTTGTTGTTTTTCGTTTGTTTTTGTTTTTTTTTTACTGGCCAGATGACGATGTTTTTTTTTCTTGTATCCATCCATATCATCATTATCAGGATGATCATCACCGACGACACCATTATTACGATGATGATCATCATGATGATGATGACAAGATGGATTATATTTTGATTTCATCCATTCATCATCATCATCATCATCATCATTCTTTTTAAGCTTTTTTTTCATTTTTGATTTGTTTGTTTGTTTGTTTGTCTGATTTTTATATGTGCAACAATGGACGAACAACAACAACAACAACAACAACAACAAGAACGACAACAACAACAAATGAATTCTACACAACACAAATAATCATATATATAATGTGATCTTTGGAATCATCATGATGATGATGATGATGATCATTTTACACATTGAATAATAAATGAATAATGATTATTTGATTTTCAAAACAAAAACAAAAACAAAAAAACATTTTCAATCATCATCGTGATGGTTTGTTGTTTCCATGATGATGGTTTGTTTGTTTGTTTTTTAGTTTGTTTTGTCTATCCATCCATTCATACATTCATTCATATTTGACCATTATCATCATCATCATCATCATCACCTTTGGTCAATGTTCAATGTTGGATTTCGATTTTTTTTTTTTGCCTCTGCCTGGAAAATTTGTTTATTTTCTTTTCCATTTCATATGATGATGATGATTTGTTTTCAGTTTCAGTTTTTTTTTTTTTTTGTTGGTCGATGATCCAAGGTCATCATCATCATCATCATCATCACAACATCATTATCAATTTTTTTTTGTGTGTATTTGAAATGAAATAAAATTATACAGACACAGACTATTTTCGATTTTATAGTGGGATAGAGAGAGAGAGAGAAGAAAACAAAATTTTCAAAAACATTAACGTAACATGGATAGATGATCATCATAATCATCATATTTCACTTTATATATTATGATGTCTTTTGTTGTTGTTGTTGTCATTTGTTGTTGTTGTTGTTGTTATGTGTACGTGTTGATTATTTGTTTCTTAAATCTTTAATGTCATGTCGTCATCATCATCATCATCATTTCTTTTTTATTATTATTACAATGTAGCACACATAAAACATTTACACACACACACACACACACACACACACAGACAGACAGACAAATCATTTGTATCCATTTGTTGGCGTTGAATCTGTTTGTATTGGTCATAACCACGCATACAAACATATCCAATTACACAGAGATAATTAATAATTTATAACAATGTCATCAAATCACCATATACATAATCATCGGAAATGAATTTTTTTTTTTTTTTTGGATTTAATAATATTTTTATTTCAAATTCAAATTCAAGATCAAGTTTACATATATATTTTTTTTTCTTGTTTTGTTTTGTTGTCATCACAAACTTTTTTTTTTTTTTTTTTTTTTTTTTTTTTTTTTTTGGTTAATCAGGCTATTCTGTCAGTGGTAGTGTTTATATGTATTTTATTCTGTTTTTTGTTTCAATAACAATAACATCAACACATTTGTGTTGTTACTGTGGGGGTGGTGATGTTTTGAATTTTCAATGTTTTTTTTTTAAATTTCATTTGTGTCTTGTTTATTTGATATTTATGTGTCAGTATGTCATCATTCAGTATAGTAATAGTAGTAGTATGTATTGTAGGTTAATAAATCATTGGGATTGGGTAGGGAAAAAAAATCTTTTCTCATTTCATTTCAATGACAAATTCGCATTAATTTTTTTGTTTTGTTTTTTGTTTATTTAAATTTAGATAATAAAATGAGAGAGAGAGAGAGACACAGGAAATGTAGAAAAAAAAAAATTTTTTGCTGTTATCGAAAATATACCGGTATATATATTATATAATGACACGCATGCGCAAACATACGGACACATGTGGGGGATGTTTTTTTTCTGGTTTTTGTTTTTGTTTTATTCAATTTTTTTTTTCACATCACACAATAAAACCACAATAGATGTTTGTGAAACAAAATGAAAAAAAAATGGTAGAAAAAAAATTTTTTTAAATAAATAAAAATGAAAGAAACGAAAGAAAGAAAAAAAAGAAACGAAAAATTTGAATTACAATAAATCAGAGATGATGATGATGATGAAAAATATCGATTGTATCGATTTGATTAAAGATATATTATGTGTGATGATATAGTAGAGATTTATTATTCCTATATTTATTTCCTATTCAATTAAGTCGCTTAGTGTATAAGTGTGTGTGTGTACGGATATCCGGTTTACACTATGCAAATGTAGTACTTGCATTGTATAAACAAATTATAACAACAATTTGGTAAGATGATTGAAAGAAGAATGTTGATGGAATGTGTGTGTGTGTGTGTAGGTGTTTTAATTATATAATGATGATGATGATGATTATATCGTGACCAGGGATGATGATGATGGTGGTGGTGGTGGTGGTGGTGGGTCAATTTTGGTAAATTGTATGTATTGATTTTTGGTCCTTTGGACAATGAATTAGAATAATATATAAATTTTTTTTAAGGCTAAATTTAAAATTTTTTTTTTACATTTTTTTCAATTTTTTTTTCTTTTTGGTCGCTGTGATAAAATGTTGCTAACTTTGTAATGATAATGATGTTGGTGATGATGATTAAGAGGTGTGTGGCGTGTACACACACTTATTTTCCGGCCAAAATTTCTGTGAAAATTAAATTAAAAAAAAAAACGGAAATTTGATAAATTATTCGTTTTATTCAACAGTAAATTTTTTTTTTGGACTTACTTTACTTGAAAATAAATTCTCATGTTCGGTTGTTTTTTTTTGTGAGTGGGAGGGGTTGGCCATTTACCTCCGGAATTGAATTTTCGATGAATAAACGAATAAACAGCGGAAACGGAAACAGTGAAGAGCAAAAAAAAAAAGAATCTTTACAGTATGGGGGAAGCTAAAAGTCAATCAGTCAGCCAGTGTTATCGATTGATTATGTACAACCACATTCATTGACAACCATTTTTGGTAAATCAGCTTTAATAATATGATGATTTTGGTCAAAATATATTAATGAAATTGATGATAATTTTGTTGGTGCACAGCAAGGTGTTATTGATGCATATGGATTTTTAATACGATATTCTTCCAATACATGTGAATGAAAATATGCTAACATATCCGGTGTACGTAATTGTATACATTCACCCATACAATAATTTGCATGATAACCACGTGGATAAATAATCCAATCATTCCAGCCAAGCTCTTCAAAATTTACATATAATGATTGTTTACAACATTGTCGTATACCATCATCACAATTATATGCATGGCGACGATGACGACGTTTTGAACGAATTTTTGTTGTTAATACTAAAAATGGACGAAAATGTCTATGTTTTCGATGTTGACCTTTTCGTGATAATTTTTTTGTTGTTGTCGTTGTTTTTGATGATGAGTTTCTTAAATTATTATTATGATGATGATGATGATGGTGATAATGATTATGAAAATGATGATTAGAAAAGGTCGATATTATCGATTTTGAACTATTTCCACCATATTGTTGTTGTTGTCGTTGTTGTTGTTGTTTTCGTTGTTGTTGTGATTGTCGAACCATTAAGGTTGTCATATTTCCTAAATCAATACCTAACAGATCATTACATCCGGCACAATCAATCAATAATGTTAATTTATTCAAATGATCACCGGAAATGGATGCTGATTCATTATCGCCTTGAATTTGTGGTTGCTGTTGTTGTTGTTGTTGTGCCATTTCAAACCAATCACGAATAGATTGAGTAAGATTCAATTTAATCCAACCATGACGTAATGAATTTAAACGATGTGTAGCCAATAATTGAAATGATAATCGTTTTGGTGATTTAATATGATCATTATCATCATCATCAGTGGTTGTGGTTGTTGATGATGATTGATTTTGAAAAAATGGTGTTGGATAAACAGGTTGACCATAATCATCTGAATCATCATCATAAGATGATGTCGTAGTCGTACGTATAGTAGTTTGTGATGATGATGATGATGAACTATTCGTTACACGGAATATATAAAGTTTAACAGATTTTTTCAACACTTTCATTCGTGTTTGTTGATCCATACGATTCAATAGGCGACGATTTAATATTAAACGTAACCAAATTATTGCTTGTGATACATTTAATTTATAATAATTTTCCGGTGCCATTAATGTGACAAGAATATGGCCATTTATAATGCGTTCTATATGCAAGAAAAATAACGAAAAAAAAAGAAAAGAAAATTCAGAATTAGAATAACCATATATATATATATATATTGAACCAGAAATCATTTGTCTTTCTCTATTTCTCTTGATATATGCAATTCCGAATTATATCAGAAATTCTTGTCATTTGGATCGAACAATCATCAAAAACAAGAAATTTGCTATATATAAAAACTGATGTAATGTACCAAATACCCGGCAATGATGGTCAGAAATTTCATCAAGAAAAAAAAAGAAAGAACCAGAACCAGAACCAGAAAAAAAAGTTTACCATCACAACAACTACTACTGTGATTTCAGTCCAACTTTTTTTTTATTGACCAGAATGGAAATGATGACAATATTCTTCTTCCTTATTGAAGACGTCCAACAAACAACAACAACGACGACGACGACTCTGAATGACATTATTTTTGTGACTGGATTTTATTTATTTGTTGTTCTGATTGGTTAGTTTGAAAATTTCTGGGAATTATCGAATTCGGGTGTTTTTTTTTGGACCAGTAAAGAAAAAAAAATACAAAGCAAAACCGACATCCTTCAAGTTTTGTGTATTGCGTACACACACACACACACATAAAGTATATTTAAATTCTGACTAGTAAGTGATTGAGTGTGTGAGAGATGGGAATGCAAGAATCAACCGAACAACAACAACAACAATAACAACAACAATAGTGACTAGTAGTCATTTTTTTTTGTTTGTTTCTGGGACACAAAAAAAAATATTCCAAAGGGCCTTGAGAGAACAAAACAGAATTGTCGTTGCTAATAGTAGACAAGAATTGGAATTCAAAAGCCCTGGAACAGAATAAAATGAATATACCAAAAAAAATGGAAGAAAAGACACTTTTTTGTCACTACACAAAAAAAAAATAAAAACATTCTTTAATTCTGAATAGAATTGAAAAATGTTCAATCCAGTCCAATCCAATGAATGAATGAATGGATGGATGAAAACTATTAGAAAAGATTTGTCTGTGTGTGTATATGTGGATAGAAGTCATATCTTTTCATCCATAAGATGAAATAATGATTTATATTCTTTGCATTCTACAATTCTCTTTTTGTCCGTTTTTTTTTATTATTCATTTCATTTCGGGGTTAAATCTTTCACTTGTTCGTTTTGTTCGTTGCTGTTGTTGTTTGTTGGTTGGTCATGATTTTCTTTTTCGTTCGTTCGTTCGTTTTCGTTTGTTTGTTTGTTTGTTTGTCAACAATATATATTTACACCACAATGTGAGAGATAGAAAAAAAAACTTGTAATTTTTTCCCCATTTTGGCTACTACAACATTCTTTTCATTGAATGAATGAATGAATGGTTCACTGAATTGATGTTTAGTAGTAGTAGTAGCAGTAGGAATATTCTGTAGTCAGTAGTCATCAATTTGGTGTGTGTGTGTGTATGAGGAAAACAGAAACATTTGGCATCGGTTATTATTATCATTCATCGATATTTATTATTTCAAAATAATGATTGCAATATTTGAAGCAAATAAATAAATAAAAAAAATCTAGATTTTTTTTTCTTAATCAATGAATTGATCAATTTATTAGACAACAACAACAACAACAACAACAAAAAAGTCCATTATTTTTGTTTGAAATTGATGTCATGTGATTTACAAATTCATTTCATTTCGTTTTTCGTTTTTTTGTTTTTTTTTTTTTGTTTGTTAGTAGATTCGTCTATAGTGGACGATTATTATCCATCATCAATAAACACGCAAACAGCGAAAACAGAAAATGTGTCCTTGATCTTGGACAAGCAACCACCAACACCACCACCACAGTACTGATATATCAACTAGGAATGGTGGAAAGAAGAAGAAAGAGAAAAAAGTGGTAAAATTTCTTTTTCTTCTACTACATTCCATCGTCATCAATGAAAATCATAATTTTTAGGCCATTAAAAAAAATTTTTTTTGATGAGAAAAAAAAGGGTTAAATTTGTTAAAAAGGCCAAGGTTGTTGGTGTTGTTTTTTTCTGAAAAATTTTCTTTCATTTTTTTTACACACGCACAAACAAAAAGTCAAGATCCATTTTTCATCAAGTTATTCTGTTGGATTCAAATAATTTTTATTCAAAACTTTCCATTCAATTTGATTATCGATATCAATTTTTTCTGTGTGTGTAATCTGATCGATTTGATTGGATTCCAAAACGATTTGTAAAATGTGAATCGTCAATGATGATGATGATGATGATGATGATATCGAAAAAAAAACAGAATCAAATGAAACAAAGCCATTTTCATTTTCATTTTCATTTTAAAATTTCAGAAATTTCGTGACTTTTTTTTTGTTTTGACAAAACAAAATAAAATTTATTTGGCCATTGAACTTTGGCGAAGAATATGTGTGTGTGTGTTTTTTTTTTACTGGTTTCAATTATCAAAATGAAAACAAACAAACAAACAGAAAATTTGAAAAATAATTTTCAACGACAACCAACCAACCAACGCCGATGATGATGATGATAATAATAATTTCAAGGATGATGAACAAAAAAAAAACATTTCAAACTTGTCAACAACAACAACAACCAACAACCAACGACAACAACAACAACAACCAACAACCAACGACAACAACAACAACAACCAACAACCAACGACAACAACAACAACAACCAACAACCAACGACAACAACAACAAACGACAAATAAAACATTTCCGTCACATATAATTTTGTGTGTCGTGGTGAGGGGGAGTGAATTCGGGATTAACACTTTTTTTGTTGTTGTTCGGAAAAAAAAATTCATTGAAAAATCACATGTTCAACCAATAGAAACAAAAAGCGAAACGAAACCAGAAAAAAACACATCCAACGTCATTAGGGAGAGAGGGAGATAAGAAAAGAAAAAAACTAATGATAAACACGAATGAATGAAGTAAATATCAAATTAAATGAATGAAAATGGAAATGGAAATGAAAATATTACCGTAATGACACTATTATTAGCTATGAAATTAAACAAACAAAAAACAAAACAAAAAAAAGAGAGAATAACATGTGTGTATGGGTGTCGCCTACACGCATACCACGTGAGTTTTTTTGTTTTTTTTTTAATAGAAAACAAAATGATGATTATGATGATGATAATGAATAAATAGAAAAGTTTCATTCGTTTTTTTTTCGATATATAATTTTATAAAGTAGGTAGAAAATAACCGTATAAATAGCATGATGATTTATCCGGTTATATATGATACGATATATATATAATTTTTATTTTTATTATTATTTCAATCGATCAATCGATTCGATTGATTTGTTTGTTTGCAGTTGTTTGTTGTTGTTGTTGTTATTGTTGTTGTTTGACATCATCATCATGAATGTCACATGATGATGATAATGATATTGAATCGATTTCAATATATCGATTTTTTTTCCTGTTTCTCTATCGTCATCGAATGATGTTGTCGGGTTAAGAGGAATAAATCATGATGATGAAAATTAATTTGACAGCTGAAAAACAAAAATTTTTTTTTTTGCCCCAATTTTACCAATAAGAAATTCAAAGATCATATGCTACCGAAAACAAAAAAAAAATGAAAAGGTAATGCTAGGTAATGTTATAACAGCAACGAAATCAATCGAAGTTCATCTTTGCATAATTTATGACAATGAAAAATAAAAGTTTCAAAAACCCGAGAAAATGATCCAGAATGAAAATAAAAATTCTGATGAAAAACAATTAAACAAAAATTTTTTTTTTTTTGTACATTCTAGATTCTTATTCTTAATTCAATTCAATTGTACAATTTGACGTGGCTAGACAAAATTCATTTGATAAAAAAAAAAATTTTTTCTGTGCGGGGCCGAGAGGGACAGGGAAAAGAACATCATGAAAAATTAATTAAGCCACACACACACACACATGGAGATTGAGTGGGTAAAAAGAACCAAAAAAAAAATTGTCCACAACGATCGATATCATTCATTATAATGTTTGTTTGTTCCGTTATTTCATATCAAGGTTTTTGCCACCGACCAACCAACCAATCAACCAAACAACCATGCAGGCAGGCCTTGTATATAAACAATATAAAAAAAATGAAAATTGTCTGTGTGATTGATTCAAAATTGAGGAAATCGATACTACAATCGATACACATATATGAACAAAAAAACAATGAATCTAAAATTCTTATTGATCCTGATCAACCAAAAAAAAAAAAAAAAAAAAATGAAAATTAAATTCCATGAATTGACATTCGACACTAGACATGACAGAATTTTTTTTTATTATTATTCTTCGATGATGATGATGATGATAAGTCATTGATTGTCAAAATTGATTTATTTGAAAATGAAATCATTTCATTGGTGGTAGTGGTGGTAGTGGCGGTGGTGGTGGTGATTGTGGCTAGCGATATTAATCAATAGACGAAAAAAAAATTTGTTTCTCATCATCATCATCATTTTATCATTTTCAACAGTTATTTTTTTTTGTCCCCAGTGATTTTCCGAGTATATTACAAGGTCAATATGATTATAAATGGATTTGATTTGATTTGATTCGATTTTGTATTGGATTGGATTGGATTTATTCCAAGAATTTTTTTTTTACTCTCAGAGATAACAGCAGAAAAAAAACCTAGAACCTAGAAATCTGGTTTTCTTTTTCATTCATTCATTCATTCATTCAAAATCAAATTAAATTCAGATCTTGTGATTTTTTTTTGTTTGTTTGTTGTTTGTTTGATCCATTTGATCCATTTGATCATCAAGTACCATTTTTATGCATACACACACACACACGTGAATATGTGACAATTTTATTTCATTTAAAATTCAACGGAAAACAGAAAAATTTTCAAAAAAAAAACCGAAAAAAAACCATTGCTCATGTACTTCCGAAGTTTTTTTTTCTCTTTTTCTGATTAATCAACAAACACACACACACGCATTTGATATACAAGTGTAACATTGTAGCTGATATAAAATTAAAAAAAAAACAGCAACAGAGGCCAGCCAAAAAAAAACATCAATCAAGCATCAATAAGGATGGCTATCAAATATGGTGATTGTGGCTAGCGATATTAATCAATAGACGAATAAAAAAAATTGTTTCTCATCATCATATCAATTTTATCATTTTCAACAGTTATTTTTTTGTTTCCCCAAACATTTTCCGAGTATATTACAAGGTCAATATGATTATAAACTCATTTGATTTGATTTGATTCGATTTTGTATTGGATTGGATTGGATTTAAAAACAAGAAAATCTCCTTTACTCTCAGAGATAACAATGGAAAAAAACCTAGAACCTAAAAATCTGGTTTTCTTTTTCATTCAATTCTTCCGTCAAAATCAAATTAAATTCAGATCATGTGATTTTCAATCAGTACTTATTTAAGATTGGCAAGTCATCCTCCCCATTATGCCCATCCGGTCGTGATATTCAATGTCGACCATGTTCTTTTATCATGCACACAATTTTTCTGATATGAAACCTTTTCTCAAATTCAAAAGATTGTATAGCAACCAAGAAAAATTTTCAACAAAAAAAACCGAAAAAAGAACCATTGCTCATGTACTTCCGAAGTTTTTTTTTTCTTTTTCTGATTAATCAACAAACACACACACACGCATTTGATATACAAATGTAACATTGTAGCTGATATAAAATTAAAAAAAAAACAGCAACAGAGGCCAGCCAAAAAAAAAATCAATCAAGCATCAATGAGTGTGAGAGAGGGAAAAATAAAATGAAGACATACAATTCAAGGAAAATCAATGAATGTTAAACATATAGAAACGAATAAAAAAAAAAGAAATTCACAAGAAAAAGTAAAAGCAATCTATGGATCTAATGCAATACATCATTGATAACTCGATACATCGATCATGACGCTTATGTGATGATCGAACGCATACACACACACACACACACATTATCGCGATTGATCGATTTAATATCGATGAAAGAGAAAAAAAAATTATGCAAAAAAAATAAACCAAAAAAAAAAAAAAATAGAAAATTTTCCACGCTAAAATCAATCTTACCAACCAACCAACAACAACAACAACAACAACGACAACGACAACAGCAAAAAAAAAAACAAATAAAAACAAAACAACATAAAAAAATGTACAAATCGAATCGATTGATCAAATTGATTGAATCAATAATAATAATAAAAAATTTTACGAAAAATCAATTCAATTCCATCGATCGAACTGAATTAATCTTGATTTTTTTTTTGAAAAAAAATTGGAAATTTTAATTTTAATGAAAATTAATGTTGCTATGGGGAGGCGACATTCAGAAAAAAAACACGCGTGAACACACCCAATTTGTGGAAAACGCACACACACACACACCTGTTTCTCCAATGTGATGATTATTATAAAATGAAATTATCATGCACACACAAGTTCACGCACATTGGTTGGTTGGTTGATTTTGGTACAACGACCTCATTTATACGCAAGGACAGACCAAATATCACGAAATTTTTGTCATCACGATCATCATCATTCGATCCAAATATAAACAGATTGTGAAAAAAAAAATACAGCAACAGATTTCTTATGGACCAAAAGTAATAATTTTTTGCCAAAAAAAAAAAAAAAAAAAAAAATTTAGGCTTGGCACATATCATCATCAACAAATCAACAAAGAGAAACATCATCATGCAATGATCATCATATATCTCTCTATATCCATGTCCGGAAACTGAAATTTTCATCGTTCAGATATAGAAATCATGTTTTTTTTTCATGCCACCACCACCCCCATTACCACCACCACCATCATCAACAGATAAACAGACAAAAAAAAATGAGAGTGAAAATAAAATTTAAAAAAAAAAAATATTGAGAGGCGAAAATCCAGTGAGAAAATCAAAAAAAAAAAAAAAAAATTTTTCAATCAACCCCCACCGTTAAAAAAAATACTGTAATCTTTTTTCTTTTCTTTCTTTCTTACTAAAATGAAATCCAAATCATCGATGATGATAATGATGATAATGACATGAACATGTCATGTCAAAGGTCAACTGGATAAAATTGATCATCATCATCATCATCATCATCATAGTGATGTTGATGATCAAGATAAATTATCAATCGTGATGGATAAATTAACTTTTTTGGATTGGAATTATACGGGTAATAGTTGATCGGCTATAGTTGTAGTTGTAGTTCGATTTGTTCCATTTGAAACAACAACAACAACAACAACAATGAAATAAAAAAAAAGCAAAAATGGAAAAAACAAAAACAAAAACAAAAATTTTCAATGAATGAATGAAAAGAATTGGCCATCATCGATCATCATTATACAATGAGTTTTTTTTTCTTGTCTGAGGGAAATTTTTTTTATATTTTATATTTAAAGTCAAAGTCTTGAAATTTTTTTTGTTTTGTTTCTTTCTTTTTTTTTTGATCTAAATCTAAAATGATTGATTCTTCATTTTTTTGTTGTTGTTGTCGTTGTTGTTCAAAAGTTTACCAAGGAATCAGAATATTCTGTAAAAGTCAGTCTCTTGGTGGACAAACGAGATTGTCAAAACAACAAAACAATTAAATAAATAAATAAACAACAAAAACAAAATGAAAAAAACGAACTGAAACTGTTTTTGTTTTTCTGTTTCTGATAATGAAAATATGTTTTTTGTGCTGTGTGTGTGTGTGTACAAATAGCATGATTTTTTTTTCGTTTGTTTGTTTGTTTCTAGACAGACAATAATCACATTTATGGATTATGACGATGATGATGATGATGATGATGATGATGATGATGATGATGATGATGATGATGATGATGATGATGATGATGATGAATGTCTAGACAACAATCATTATCATTCAATACACGGTAAATAAACTCTACCACAACAATGTTCAGGTACAATGCGGTAAATAACAGCAACAACAAACAAACAAACAAGAAATAAAAGCAGAAAAGTTGAAATGAAATCCCACTAGACAATCCCGAAAATGAAAATGTTTCAACAAAAATGAATTACCCAGTATGGTATTCGGTTATTATCAATGATGATGATGATGATTGTCATAAAAGTTGACCTTTTAAAATCAGAGACACATATCATTGTTTTTTTTGGAAGGGGGGAATGGGACAAAGAATTTTCATTTGTTTTGTTTAAAATTCAATTAAATTATCACTGATTATTTATTGGAATAGAAAAAAAAAACAGCAAGAATTTGAAATTCTTCATTTCCGCATCAATTTTAAATGATGAACAAACAAAAAATTCACTTTCAGTTATTCATTTCATATCATTGAATCTAAATGATAATGGATTGAATTGACAAAGAATTTTATGAATAACATACACACACAGACACACACATATATTCTATTCCGGAACATTCTGTTTTCATCATCAAAATTCTATATGAGTTTTTGTTGTTGTTGTTTTATTGTTGTTGTTTTTATTTGTTTTTTTTACTGTTATAGCATAAATATATGGCTACTATAAATGAAAACAACAACAACAACAACAACAACAACGACAAAAACGATGACAATGACGACGACGAAATTAATTACACAAATACAATGGCCAGATTCATATCCAATTTGTTTGAAATGATATAAAAAAATCGATATTCTCTCAATATAATCGAAATTGATATTCATCAAATCAATTTTTTTTTTTGAATACTAGGTCAGATGATTGTTTTTCATATTTGTTTTGTTTTGATTTGGTTTCTAGACCTTCATATATGACCACATGAAACACATTTACGTAATCCAGTAATGAAAAATTGTTCCATAAACAACAACAACAACAACAACAACAATGACAACAACAACAACAAAAATCAGACAACAACGATAATGACAAACCATGGATCATCAATAATCCAGTGATTATTTTTGCTGATGAATTGGTATTTTTTCACATTGGCTCTATTCATCATCATCATCATCATCATAATCATTTATGAATGACCCCCATTTCCGATATTTCGATTTTTGAGAACAAAAAAAAAAAAATTCAGATCAATAATAACGATTTCAGAAAACTAAAACTCCGATTTATATTATATGATTATTATGATCCATATTTCAATGTATTCAACGAACAAAAAAATTTTTTTTTTTTTTGTTCCAGATAAAAAATTTTTCTTCTTTTTTTTCTGTCTACCATGGTTTTCTTTCTTTTTTTTCGTCTTGTTTTTTTCTCTGTTGTAAATGATGATGATGATGATTTTTTTTTTTTTTTTTTGATTCCTAGAAGAACTCGGAACGCAAGGCGAGAATGACAAATTATCATTTGTGGAGAAAAATCATCATCATCATCATCCATTGTATTTTATTTTGTAGAGAGAAAAAACATTACATCATGTTTCAAATGAAGAAGAAAAAAGAGTTGCAGTTTTGAAAACATATCATCATCATCATCATCATTATGGTGATGATGATAATCGATATTTTCTTTTTCCAGGGCAACCATATTTCATTGCTCTTTGAATAACAAAAAAAAAATGAAATGAAATGAAATGAAATGATCGCATATTAGCTTCAATTCAATAATTTTTCACCATTTTTTTTCCAACTAGATGAAAAATGATATCCAGAAATGGATAATCATCATCATCATCACCTTGTAATGAAAATTTGTATTTAAAATTCGTTCAACCTCACCACCAATTGATTCACATACGATCATCATGATCATAATAATTAAGAAAAAGACGAAGAAGAAGAACGTCCATTTTGATATATAAAAATCATTGCGTTGGTGTTTACATTTAATGAATGTGGTGGTTGTGGTGGCGGTGGCGGTGGTCGTATTGGAAAGTTTTCCATTTTCAAAAGTCTAGCCACATTTTTTTTCGCACAATTAATTATTATGTAACAGAAACATCCAAATCAAATGAAATGATCTGGATATTCAATTCATTTGTTGTTGTTGTCGTAGTCGTTGTTGTTGTTGTTGTTGTTGTTGTTGCTGTCGGTTTGCCTAATTCAACAATCACCAGACATCATCATCATCATATGGATGGAAAAAAATACACCTACACAGAATTACGATATGTTTTCATTTTGGAATTTTAATTTTTGTTTTTCGTTTACCTATACAATAACAACAACAACAA
The DNA here is from genome assembly GCF_024713945.1 of Dermatophagoides farinae. Lineage (NCBI taxonomy): Eukaryota > Metazoa > Arthropoda > Arachnida > Sarcoptiformes > Pyroglyphidae > Dermatophagoides > Dermatophagoides farinae. The sequence goes on along the minus strand of NC_134685.1, from coordinate 2,885,397 downwards.
CAACAACGCCATCATCATGTCCTTGTTAGCCAAATGGATACATTTCCATTGTGTTTTTTGTTGTTTTTTGTTTTTGTTTTATTCAAATCAAATGAAATTCAGAATAACAAAAAAAAAAAAAAAAAAAAAAAAAAAAATTCTGATTTTAATATATGCAGGTTGTATGTGTTTTTGTTTGTATATGAGAAAATTGAAATTTGAGAATTTAATCAAACAAATGAATGAATGAATGAAATTTTTTTTTCTGTTTTGATACATTTACATTTAAATTGCCGCTACATGTAGCAAACAAACAAATAATACATACACAAAAAATACAGGTAGTAATAGTAAAAGGTATCAAACATTATCATCATTCATTCATTCATTCAATCAATTTGTTTTACAAAATCTGACTTTTTATCTTTTTTTTTTTTTTTGTTTCATCCATCAAACGATGATGATTGAGATTATAATTAAAGGTTTCGTAATCGCATATGTTGTTGTTGATGATGATGATGAGGATTTTTTTTTTGGTTTTTGGTTTATTTTTGCTTGCTTGCTTGCTTTCATTCATTTATTTCTTTATATGACAATCACATCATTGATCAACATCAATGATCATTGTCCTTTTTTTTTTGTTTTTCTTTTGGTTGGCCTATGAGAAGGCAATGTACTAAAAACACAGCAGCAACGACGAAAAGAAAACAGCAACAACAGCAGCAACCATCGATTTTATATTCGTGCTTGTTGCTATGTGTGTATCTGCAGATGAATGAATTTTGAATTTTTTATTTTGATTTTTGGCTTGCTACTGTAGCCAGTAGTGAAAAACATTTCAGCAGCAGCAGCAGCTGTTTTTTTTCACATTTTGGTTGTCATAAAATCGGTCTAATCCAAATCCAAAACGAAAATCATCATTGGATATTTGTTGAAAGAACAAAAAACAACGAAAAAAAATTCATGGAAACAAACCTATGACATGCGTATGTGTCAAAATATGAAACCAAAAAAACGAAAACAGTAGCCATAATGAATGAAACTGAAAAATTTTGTTTTACAGAGAAACAAAAAGAAAAAAGATATGAATGAAACAAACAACAACAACAAATCATCATCATCATCATCAACAACTTTGCGGATGATTAACCACTTGTGTGCACTTTGTGTGTGTGTGTGCGTGAGTGAGAACTGAACAAATTTTCTATTTCAAATTCAATGAAAATCATGCAGTTCATACGGTGAACAAAAGAACGAGAGAGAGAGAGAGAGAGAGAATCTAAACAATCGATGTTAATTAATTGATTTTAATCAAATTATAATCTATTATTATTATTATTGATTTAAAAAAACAAAACAAAAAAAAATTCTGATATATTCGAGTAAATGAATGAATAAAATTCCTTGGAAATTCATTCATTCATTCATTCACAAATGATGATTCACAAAAGATCAATTCTCACGACACACACACACATATATATGTAGCACTAAAAAAAAGTGAACAAAACCAAAAAAAAAAAAAAAAAAAAAAAAAAAAAAGAGATAAACACTACCAATCCTTTCACGCTATCTTTATCTCTTTCTCTCTCTTTCTGGATAAAAAAAAAATCATCATCAAACAACAACAGAAACAATCATTTTGTATCATGACAAACATCATTCATCATCGATGATGATGATGAAGACGACGACCACCCTCACCATCATCATCATCATTTGTTTCTATGACGTTAAATACAAATTGCGAAAACAGGAATATTTCAGACACACACACACAAAAAACGAAACATTAAGGATTGCCCAACAACAGAAACAAACAAAAAAAAATTCAATTTTCAATTCTGTATATAGGATTGTGTGTGTGTGTGTGTGTGTGCTGTGTTGTATTTGTTCATCATCATTATCATTATCAAAAAAAGAATGTTGATGCAATGAATTTGTAAAACAAAGAAAAACTTACCCGGTTCAGCAAAAATAATTATCTCGGATGTTTTACCAAAATATTCATCATTCATATTATTCATATTATAGTCATTTTCATCATCATCATCATCGTTATCATCATAATCATCTGCATCATAATTATCATCAACATGATCAAATGTATCGATTTCATTTGTATCATTATTATTATTCATGACTGAATTTGTGTCATTTAACAATGGTGATGATGATGATGATGATGATAAACTGCTGCCACTATTATTTTCACGTTTACGATGTCGTCGATGACGGCGTTGTTGTTTTTGCATTTGTAAATTTGTCGATGTCGTTGTTGTTGTTGTTATTGTTGTTGACATTCGTCCATAACGATTATGTTTACGTTGATTATTACGATTCTTTCGTGAATATAATTTATTCATCATTGCCATTCGATGTATTGATGATCGACCATGAATATGATCTAATTTTGCTTTACGTATAATTTCTAATGCCTCTTCACGTGCCAATTCATTCATACCGGTTATATTTGGCCGATATTCAAGATTTAATTTGGATAAAATTTGTTGTTTAATTGCATCCAATTTTAAATGTTCAGCCTGTGTACGATTTAATTTTAATCGACAATTCGGACAGCTAGCATCATCATCATCACCACCATCGTTATTCGAATGATTTAAAGAATCACGTGCCTGTTGTTGTTGTTGTTGTGCACGTTCGAATGGAAATAAACGATCATGACGATGATAAGGCGATACAGATATTCTAGGCTGCTGCTGCTGTAATGATGACAATGATTGTGATTGTTGTTGTTGTTGTTGTTGTTGTTGATTCTGTTGATGACGATGATGATATGGTGATGATATTGTAGCCGATACAATTAACATTGGAATAGGAAATACATTGATATTGGTCATTGTTGTTGTTGCTGTTGTCGTGGTTGTTGTTGTTGTTGTTGTTGCCATAATTCTCATAATCATCATCATCAAATCGGATGAGAATAATGTAAATAGGAAAAAAATTATCCAACAAAATTTTCGAATAGTAAACAATGGTGGTGATGATGATGATGATCTTGATGATGGGGTTTTTATCGATAGTATCGATGTTCTATTTGAATTTGTATTTATAGAATAAGAAATGGAAGAGGATGATGATGATGATGATGATGATGATAATGATGATGATCGTGTGGATGATAATGACGATGATGATGATGATGATGAACATCTTTTTGGTATCAAAAAAGAATTATGACAACAACGACGATGACAACAATCATGATTATGATTGTCTATTTTGTTGAATGTAGTAGAAGACCTCGTCGTTCTTGTTTTCGTTTTTGTTGTTGTAATTGTCTTCTTCGTCTTATTTTTTGTCTTCATCATCATTGATGACATTGTATTGTTGTTGTTGTTGTTGATCGATGTCAACAACAATTCTGTTGTAGAGGTCGTATTGGCCAGTGTCATGGCCATTTTTTGAAATTTTTTTCCATTATTTTCATTCGATGATGATGGTGATAATGAATCTTGATTATCATTGTTGATCACAGCTTGAATAGATAATGTTGTTGGTATCATTTCATTATAAATATTGTTGGACCTTGTTGTTGTTGTTGTTTTAATTGGATCAAATTTTAATTGACTTGTGTTATGATGATGATGATAAAATTGTTGATGACAACCTGATGATGATGATGGTGGTGACAATTTTTGATGATAATCATTATTATTATTATTATCATCATCATCATCATTATTATGATTATAATTTGATAATTTTAAAAAATTTAAATTTGGATTGAAAATTAAAAATTTTTTCAACAATTGTATCGATGATGGATCAATCGATAATGATCGATGATGTTTATGATGATGATGCTGATGATGATGATGATGATGGTGATGATGTTGATGTTTTTGGTGATCATGTGGAATCATTTTCTCTTTCATTCAATGGAATACTATAATTTAAAAACAAAGGAATGAATAGAATTATGTCAAATTCCTGTGAATAGGAATGGCAAGAATTTCGAACAGATAACAGCAGCAACAACAACAAAAAAAAAAAACGAAAAAAACCAAGTTTTATGACAATTCTGTATTCTGTGTTCTGAATTCACACACACACACACACGTACCGGAATCGTATCAGATTTATTTCCAAGAAATATTTGGATTCTTTTTTTTAATTCTTCGTTTCGTTTGTTCAAGAACAGAATGTGAAATTCAAAATAAATTCTATATATAAATGAAAAAAAAATCATGCTGAGATCAAATTTTGAATGAGTGAATGAATGAATGTCAATTTTCAGAGATCTAATTGTTGAAACAATGAACAATGAAGAAACAAAAAAACACGCACAAAATTCAAATTTTCAAAAAAAAATCGGAAAAAAAATCGTTGTCGTCGTCGTGGTTTCAAGTGGATTTAAAATAAAAATGAAAATGAAAATGAAAATGAAAAAACACGCACATTGATTGGAATATACCGTATTAATGAATGAATGAATGAATGAATGAATGATGATAAATAGACGAAATCACTGTGTGAACATTATCACTTATTTTATTTTATTTTTTTTTTGGTGTTGAGATATCAAATTTTTTCATTTCATTTCATTCTTTGGTTGTAGCTAGGGCGTGTGTGTGTGTGTGTGTTTGTCTGATTTGGTGATAATACTTTCACATATATATATCAAATATATATATTAGATCACATAACAGGAAAGAAACATCTTTTATTTTGTGATTGATCTTTCTTCTTCTTCTTCTTCTTCTTGTTTTTTTTTTTTTTTTTTTTTGGTCGTTAGACGTCCGCAGCCATCGTCGAATTTGCCGTATACACTGAATTGATAATGATTTTGCCGGTCCTTTTTATACTAACAGCAAGAAGAAGAAGAAAATGAAGAAGAAAAATAATAATTTTTCAGCCATAAAGATAGCAGCGTTGTATGGTATGAAACATGTATTTTGTGTGTTTTATATTTCTCTTCTCTTCTCTTTATTTTTTTTTGCGCTTCGCAGAAGAACAGACCAATACCACCAATAGAACTGTTGATGATGATGAAAACGACGACAACAACGACGACGAAGCAGAAGTCAAGTTGAATGTTGTTGTTGTTGTTGATGTTTTTTCTTCTTCTTTTTTTCTAGATAGATAGATAGATAGATAGATGGATGGATGGATAGATCATCATAAATATTATGATAGATAGATTCAATTGTTCCATTTTCATTGATCATTGATGAAAATGGAATATTCTAAATATCGATAGTATTGATCGATAGAATCGATTCTTGTGTTTGTTTTTTTTTTGTTTCATTCGAAAATTGCTACAGTATCAATTTTTGTAATAATTTGTGTATCTGTCTAAATTTTTTTGTTGTTGTTGTTGTTTATGCCCCAAAACTGACTTACTGACTGAATTATGTTGAAATATTGATGTTGATGTTATAAAAAAAAACAAAAACAACAACGACGACGACAACAACAACAAATGAGATTAGATTAAAAGAAAAATTCGAGAAATAGATAAAAAGAGAGAAAAATGTCAGAAAATGAATGAATGAACCTTGTATTTATTACTTTTTCCTTATTTATCATTTTTTTTTTTTTTGATTGATTGATTGATTGAATATATCAGCAGAAGCAGTGGTAAAAATTAATGATGAAGAATATTTTATTCATTAAATTGTAAACTAACGGTATTGTGTACTGTGTGAAAAAAAAGTGAAGAATAAGATTTTAAAAAAAATGATACATTTTTTTCGTCTGTAGTAAAATGTGTGTTTTGTCTGGATTTTTTTTTTTTTTTTGTTGTTTTGTTGTCAAACAAAAAAACATTTTCATTACGCGTGCGTGTTGATTTCATTTCATTTTTTTGTAGCAATTTGTTTACAATTTATGCAAAAACAAATTCTTTTTTTTTTTTTTTTGTCTGATTTAATCAGAACAAACTAAACATCAGATATATTCACACAGGTTCTCTGTCAACAATGTTTTGAATTGAATTCATCATCGTCATCATCCTGTTTTTTTCTGTGTGTGTTTCGAGGTTATATTCAGTGCTGAAACGAAATTTTTTTTTTTGCTCTTGAATTTTCAAAATAGATAGACAAATAGATACACACATGTTTTTTTTTGTTTCGCTGTTGCCAACCAAACAAAGATGTAACAAAACAACAAAAAAATAGCACTTTTTGAGCATGCGCATTCTCACAAAACATAATTGTATACAATTTGTAGCCAATTTAAATTTACCAACAAATTTTCATGTTCAAATGTTGGCCAATTGTTGATTTTTTTTTTGTTTTGTTTTTTCATACATCATCGATCATTCTGATCAAATGACAAGCATGATTATCATCATCATCATCATCATCGATTAATGGATTAAGGATTTTTTTTTTAAGAAGAAGAATTTCTGTTCTGTTTTGTTTTGTTTTGTTTTTTTTTCTTGTTGGCCACTGTCTATTACTACCTGTATATACCTGTTATATATATATGTTGTTATCATGTTATACATGATGGGCAGACATGAACAAAATAAAATAAAAACAAAAAAAAATTAACAAATAGTGATTAAAAACCATTGATTTTAATCACTGTTTGCCAATTATTTTAATTTTTTCTTTTTTTTTCGTTTTTTTTGGCCAGACTTTAGTTATAAATCAAAAGCTATTTATAACACAAAAGATAGAAAGAGAGAGAGAAACTTGAATGAATGAATCGTAATCAGAATCAATATCAATCAATTTGTAACCGAATATATTTTATTTTATAATTCGATTAAATATTCTGTTTATTGATGAATGAATGAATGAATGAAAAATTAAAGCTGTACGCCCAATTCATTACGGTGGTGGTGGTAATGGTGGCGGTGGTAATGGTGGCGGTGGTAATGGTGGCCGCCAACCATATGTCTTAATTACAGGTTACTGGCAAAAAAATTTTTTTTTTTCATTCAATGATTTCCATTTGATAAATATCAGTGTGTAGCATGTGTTTTTTTTGCTGTTTTTGTTTTTTTTTTGCTGTTTTGGTTTGAAATTAAATATATGATGAATAATAAATGAAAGAATATCCGGTGTAAAAGAAATTTTCATATCGATAAACGATATAAATTCGGGTTGGCCAATTAGCCATCGATTCATTTATTCATTCATTCATTCTGATTGATTCTGGTTTACGTTCGATCATTCACCAAATGATGATGATGATGATGATGATGAAAACGTGTAAACCATCCTTGAGAATGAAAAACAACAAAAATCAGACAATTTAAGAGCAAAAATCACATTCAATGTGTCGGTGTGTGTGTGTGTGTATGTTTTAATGATCAAGAAAAATTTTTTTCATTTCATTTCATTCTTCCTTCATTTGATTTAGAACAACAACAACAACAACAACAACAACAAACTTCAGGCAATCATCAAATCAAGTCACTAATGATGATGATGATGATGCACCAATGCAAAATTAGCATACAAAAACACTTACATTATTTTCATTAACCAAACACATACAGAGAGAGAGAGAGAGAGAGAAAAAAAAAGTAAATTTTTTTTTGTGGCAAAAAAAATATGAAAAAAATCCAACAACAACAACAGCAACAATAACAACAACAAAGTAATAAGATTGGACAGAAAGAAAAATTGGATACATTTTACTTGTATCCATCTGTTCGTTCACTGTATCATGAAAATCCAATACATGATGATTGGCTACAAACACACATATACAAGCACACGCACAAAATAATGATGTTGACAGATAAAAATGAGCATCATTATTATAACGATGGCTCATCATCATCAACATCGTGGATTAATGTTTAAAGCATCCATGCATATTGCATGAGACACAAAATGAATAACAAAAAGAAAAAGAAGAAAAAGGATTCAAACCCAGCGAAAAAGAGAGAGAGAAAACAAAAAAAAACAGAATCGAAATGGAAAAATTATCACTACAGCTCTATTTTCTTGTTGTTGTTGTTGTTGTGGCTGTTTTCCATTGTTTTTTTGGTTTGTATTCTTAATTGATTGAATTTGAATTTGATTATTACAATTCTCGATCAAAGTTCATAGAATTTCTGGGTGTGTATATGTAATACATACATACAGACAGACAGACAATGACACCAAAACCACTTGGTAACCATCAAAAAAAAAAAAAAAAAAAAAAAAAAAAAAAAATTCATTTTTTGAAAAAAAACAACAAACAAAACAAAAACCAATTGAAGATTCATTGAACCACCATCATCATCATCATCCATCATCATCATCATTATCGATAGATATTGGTGTCTTGATTATGATGATGGGCGTTGGTGGTGTTGGTTTCTTTTGTTTTGTTAAAACACCAAATAATGGCAACTAAAAAAAAAAAAAAAAATCTTAGCCAACAAAGACATTAAAATAAATGACACATTTATTATGGTGTGTGTGTATGTTTCAAATGATAACCATGATGATGATAATGGGTTACAATGTAGCCAAAAATGGCAATGATATGAATGACAATTATGTGTGAACAAAAAGAGAATTGAAAATGTATCAAAACAGCAACAACAACGATGAAATTCGCTACATTTGAATTTGTATCCAAAATATATAAAAATTACATTGCTACAAAATGATAAACGTGAATGTGGTAAATTCATTTATAACATTATTTTTGTTAAGCTTGATGATGATGATGATGATGATGAAAAAGTTCAATTTTTGATACATTAAATTTTTTTTTTCATCATCATTATTCTTTGATGGAATCTGATGATGATGATGATCATTGTAAAGAGAATACAAATGATATGGTCTCTAACACTGCCCTAATGGTGACAACTGATGATGACGATGACGATGATGATGATTGAAATAAATGCATCAAAATTTGCCAAAAAACGACATTGATAAATGTCAAATGAAAAAAAATTTTCTCTATGTTTTGTCCTAATGATTCATACAACATTTACAAGCGAAATTAATTTTTTTTTTTTGCGTCAAAAAACAAAAATGACGTGTACAACGTTAATGATAATGATGATACACACACATGCAAGCAAGCACTGTAGTGAACCAAAAAAAAAAACCCAGACACATTATCATTATGATCAAACAGAGAATGAAAAATATGTATCAATTTGCTGTTGTTACAAATTTTTTTTTTCGATACATTTATTTCGTTACATTACCCCTTTAAAAAAAACTGACACTTTTTTTTCTGAAAAAAAAAATTCAAAATCCTTCACTATATGAATAAAAAAGATTTATTTAAAAGTATCATTGACCTATGGTCCTTTTTTTCTTTTTTAACCCTTGGTGTGTGTGTGTGTGCGTTTTTTTTTGTTTTTTTTTTTTTGATAATTCCAATTTTTTTTTTGTTTTTGTTTTTTCTTGTTGTAAATCGGTCTGGAATTTTTTTTTTCGTTTTGTTTTTGTTTTGTTTTCGTTGGTTGATGAGATTCATAATGAAAGATTTTCAACAGAAATCATTATCATTATCATCAAATGTATAAGAAACACATTTGATGATGATGATGAATGTAGCCATTTTTAGCCATTTCTTGGTCGTCGTAGTCGTTGTTGTTAATATACATTGTTGTTCTATTTGATTAAAAACGTTTGCGTTTTTTTTTTGGTAAAATAAAGAATGAAAATCATTTTCAATTTTTGTATACACACACACACACACACAATATATATATATAAATTGTCGACAATCAAGTACAAGTCAATCATTCATAATGATTTTTTTTGGTTGATTTTTTTTTTCTTAATGATAATGATCATCATCATCGTCGTCGTCGTCGTTGTCCAACGTCATTTGTTTTTTTTTCTGGTTATAATTTAAATAATGATAATATTCGTTTGAAGAAGAAGAAGAAGAAGAGGAAAAAAAATCAAAAAATCAAAACTCACACAAAAAAAAAATAGAAATATGGTCCAGCCCTTACACATTGTGTTTGTGTAACAAGCACCATCATCATCATCAGTGGATAAATACAAAAAAAAAATTTACAAATGTATATCTGTTATATTATTGAAATAATTTTCACATTTATTAAATGACTAAATCATCATCATCATCATCATCAATATAATGATGATGATGATGAAAAATGCAACAATAACAAATTGGATTTAATAGCAAAAAAAAAAAAATATTTGTGCGTGTGCGTGTGCGTGTAATCAACATGGTTACATTCTTTGATGATGATGATGATGATGATTATGATACATTTGGCTACATTTAAAGATATTAGAAAAAAAAGGATTGGTGGTATTAATTTTTTTTTTTTTTTTTTTTTTGGATAACTAATGAGTGTGTGTGTGTGCATTTTGTTGATGATGATGATCATCAACTTGATCATGGTGTGGCAAGAAAAAAAATTGATACAAGAAAATTAACCAAAAAAAAAAACTCAGTGATTAATGGATACATTTTTTTTCCAAAATGAAATTTTTCTATTTTGATTAAAAAACAACAGCAACAGCAACAACAACAACAACAATAAAATGTTTTGGATCGATAAAATCATCATGATCATTAATGTGTAAAAAAAAATGGATACAAAATTGCAACAAAGAACATTGATCAAGGATAAATCAATTATTATTATTGATTTCAAATAATGAAAAACACTCGAAAAAATGAAAAAAAATTTTCAAATAATCATTTCCAACCGTGGCCACTGGATGGCGACACGTAGTCAAGAAAAAAAAATTTCAAAAAAAAAATTAAAAATGCCTTCACACACACATCAAACAAACACAAAATGATTTCCATTTTCATAATCAGAAATTGGTAAATGAAAGCAAAAAAAAATAAAAAAAAAATTCTCATCAACATCAGCCAGTCAGCCGAAATCAACTGATGGCTATATAGCAACAAAAAAAAATTACCGAGAAAAAAAACCAGACAACAACATTAAAAAAAATGATTTACTTACCCTTTCATGTTTGTTTGTTTTTTTTTTGCCTTTGAATCCATGATGAATCAAACACCAGATTTGATGATCAAAAAAAAAAAAAAATTATCATCACCATCATCATTCATAATCATAGTTGATGGTAACAAAATAATCAAATGATGAAACAAAAAATAAATAATCTCTATATATTCAGGTCATATGAATGAATATAGAAAATCAACCCGATCATTTTCATTATTTTCACCATGATGAATTTGATGATGGTGATGATGATTTTTTTGTTGGTTTGGTTGTACATTTGGTTATTATTTATTTTTTCTGAATGATTTAATCATTCGTTGATTATTTAATGGTCTAGTGACCTAGATTTAATGATAATGCGTGTGTGTGTGTGCATATTTGGCCAATAGACAATAGTATCAAGACATTTTTCCTTAGAAATTTGTCTGATCAATATTATGAATCAATTGTGTACCACCACCACCAACACCACCACCAATCATCATCATCATTGTTTAGAGTCGCCAAGATGATGACAACAACCAAATTAAAAATCATGGAATTTCATCAGCTGTGTGTGTGTGTGTGTGTGTGTATGTTTGACCTTTGACCGTTAATATTTTTATGATTTGAAAGATGAAAAAAATAAAACCAATGGTGAAACCCTTTGTTGTTGTTATTATTGTGAAACAACGAAAAAAAAAATTTCGTAGAATAACAAAAAAAAAATTGCCATGACCCGATTTTACATCATTATGGATCACACACACACACGTACCAAACAGCAAATTCATGGTAAAAAAAAACTTTTCTTTTGGTTGGCAGGAAAAAAAACAGGACTAAATCATGGCCATTAACAAGAATTCAGGTGAAATATACAAACACAAACACGAACATGAAGAGAGATTCAACATGTTTGTACTGGTTGATGCCTGTTTTTTTTTTTTTTTTTTTTTGGTTTTCTGGAAAAATTTTTCCATTTTACTTCTCACTCACTACATCTGTTCCGGTGAAAATTTTCTTTGATGAATTATGTTGCGTGTGTTTGGTCAAACTGACAGAGAAAAATAACATGCAATCTTTTATTTCGGTATTTTAAAAATTTAAATTTTTTTTTTATTTTCATTTCATTGAATTTGTTCACTTTCGTTGGCCTTGAGTGTGTGTTAAACACACACACACACACACCAGCTGAAAAATAACGTGGTAATCCTTTTTTTTCTGGACAGCAATAATAAGTAGAAAATAAAAATAAAAATAAAAAAAAACAGAATGAGAATGTCCTTGATTCAATTTGATGGTCAACCATTAATAATTGTCATTATCAATGTCGTGTGTGTGTGCGTGTGGACAAAATGAAAAAACAGAAAAAAAATTTGGTCTTTCAATCTGGAAAAAAAAATTTAGTTTTCGGATTAGTTTCAAACAGAAAAAACGAGTTGCAACGAGTTGTATTTGCATCTGCATCTGCATTTGTTGCATATTTTATTTTATCATCATTAACCTATGACTTTTATGTGTGTGTGTGCGTGTGTACGTGCCATTTTGATGAAAAAACAAATCATACAGCCGAGTAACACACACACACACAACAAACAAACAGAAAAACCTGAAAAATGAACGAATGAACAACAAAATATTGACTTTAACCTTTTTTTTTCTTGTTGATTGAAAATGGATTGTAGAAAATATCACGAACTTTGGTTTGATTGTCGATCATCATTATATTTGTTTTGGAAGAAATTAATGTCTGTGTGGGTTATGTAAAATTATGTAATGTAATTTTCTCATTATGTTCACCATGTTTTCATGTTTTGTTTCTCTTTTTTTTAGATGGTAACGATAATTATCATGATGATGATGATGGCAATGATGATAATGATCAGATTCAACCGGAAGTTTATGTTTCTATTTACCAAACCCATTTTTTTTCCATAGGATTAATTCGCCAAAAAAAAATCATTGAAAATGCACGAACCCAGATTGCCCGTATAATTTTTGTTTTTTTTTTTTTTTGTTGAAATTTTGCAATTTCAATTCAAACAAATTGCGGACACAGACACACACACACACACATACACACACACCGGTATCATTTCAAAAAACAAAAACAAAAGCAGGAAAAAAACGCATTCATCGATTAATCATCAAAATCAATTCAATCGCATAAAAAAAAAATCTAATGATCATTCATCAATCGAAAATTACAAAAAAAAAAATTGACAACAACAACAACAACAACAAAAGAAAAAAGAGAAAGAAACAAAATTCAGACAAAATTCTTGTGAATTTTTTTTTTTTTGACAAAAGATTCAAGTCACTGACTGATTCGGTCATTATCGCCATATATAACGTTGTTGTTGTTGTTATTATGTAAACGGAAATGTTGTCGAAGAAGAAGAAAAAAAAAACAATTCGATTCATTTGATTCAGAATTTTTTTCTTTTCAATCAAACAAATCGATTTTTTTTTTGATTCGTTTCAATTTGAACCGATTTGATTGATTGATTGATTGATTGGTCGATTGATCGATTGATGGTGGTCGGATAAAAAAGTATGTGAGCCAAAATAGAAAGTCATCATCGTCGTCATTGATATAAAGTATCATTTTTTTTTCGTTATCTTTTTCTTTGATATATGTGTGAGACAAAAAAAAAGTCAGACAATCTTCAGAGAGAGAGAGAGAGAGAGAGAGAGAGAAATGAAAATTTAGAAATCTAAAAAGAAACGGACATCATCATCATCATCATCAAATCAATCAATCAATCAATCAATCAATCAAGTCATAAAAGGGTTCATTGAAACAAAACAAAAAAATGAAAACAAACGCCGACCAGACGCAGACGATCAATAATGATATTGAAATATTCAATTGTGAATATATCGATTTTGATTTTTCAAAAAAAAAAAAAAAAAAATGAAAAAAATCGATTCAATTATCAATCAAACGACAGACGTACACACGCACGCACACACACACACGCACACAGACAGCAAATGATGTCTCACTTTCACTTTTTTCTCATTGTTGTTGTTGTTGTTGTTTTTTTGATTAGTGAATCAATCGAATCAATCCATCATCGATTGATTGATTGATTCGATTGATGTACATGAATGATCCACAATGTGCATTTTTTTCTGGTCAAAAAAAAAAACATGCAAACCAAAAAAAAAAAAAATAAATGAAAACAAAAAAAAACCAAGGTAGTTATGTGGGTAGGTAGGTAGGTAGGTAGGCTGGTACAACCCCTACACAATGAATGAGTACACACACCACCACCAACACCACCACCTCGTTTTTTTTCATCCTGTCAAACAGTCACACTCTAATTTTGCTCTCTCCCTCTCTCTCTCTCTCTCTCTCTCTATTCCATTTTGAATTTGAAAAAGTAAAAAAAAAACATAACCAGCCAATTTTGGTTCAATACAAACATCATCATCATCATAACCAATGATGATGATCACATTTTTTTTTGTATTTTTCATTTTGAAAATCGTCGCCATTTATATATAAATAGTCTGCTGGACCCAGATTAAAGTTTTCATTTCAATCAATAAAGAATAATATACGCACACACAGAACAATTTCCTGGATCTGAATCCAAATTAAAAAAAAAATGATAAATTGATGGATCACGATTTGATTGGAACCAGAAAAAAAACGCATTTAGACGTGTGTGTGTGTGTGTGTGTGTGACATATTGGCAACAGCAAAAATCTGTCAATCAGTGATCAGTTTCTCAATATTAACACTTTGAATGGTTATTTTTAGTATTTTTTCGTCTTTTTCCATCATTTATTCATCAATTTTTTTTTATTTCATTTGGCCAAATTCTTCGTCATCATCATCATCATCATCATCATCCTCATCATCATCATCGTCATTATCATCATCATCGTCAACAACAACAACAACAACATGTGACCAATTTTGATGATTTTTTTTTGTCTCTGTCACGAAATCCCCACAAAAAAAATGTAAATTCGGTGTGTGTGTGTCATTTTTTTTCAGTGATTGAAAAAACTCTTTGTAGAATCACCAATCGATTGAATTTCTTTGACCCAAAAATCCAACCAAAAAAAATAAAGGTAATGTTGACCGAATTTTTCCATTGAAATAAAAAAAAAAAAAAATACATTCCTCCCCCTCAGCCCATAAGCACATCCATGAAAATAAAAGCCAATATCAAATCCATCATCATCATCATCATCATCCGATCAATCAATCAAATCGAATCAATCAAGTCAAAAATTAATCTTTAATCTTCATTTCATTTTATGGTATATCGAAAAACAACACACACACACACACACACTTCTCACAACATTAGCTAATCAAAAAAAAAAAATTTTTTTTTTTTGCGAATCATTGAATATTTCTTTTCCAGTGTAACAAAAAAAAAAATTTTATTTTCCAAATATGAAAATCATCTTATCATTTCATTTCATTTGACTTTTTTTTCGGTTTTTTTTTATTTTTCTTGAATAAAAAAAAAATGAAGAAAATGAAGAAGAAATTCTATAATTAGTAATCAATCAGCATTGAATTTATGATGATGATGATGATGATGATGATGATGATGATCACTTGTTGATTATTGATTGATATGTGTGATGAGGATTTATATTTCAAAAAAAAAAAACGACGACGACGACGATGTTGATGATGATGATCAAATTATAAACATTGGATGGTCGATCATTCATTGAACAAACATAACAACAACAACAACAACAGGTCTTTTTTTTCTACAAGAATTTTGACAAATTCTGGAGGCGATAATGATGATGATGATGACGAAAGGCCAAAGTCCTTTATCTTTATCACATCATCCAATATATATATATATGAGGTGTATCCTTCATGTATATTGGATTAATGAATTTGCTTGGTGTTTTTTTTTAGAAAAAAGTGGAAAAAAAACAAGAAAACCCCATTGAATTCATTGCATTTTTTTTTGCAAATGGAATGAATTTAATCTTGGAAAAATCTCCTTTTTTAAAAACAAAAAAAAAAAAAAAAAAAAATATGCACATGCCATCAACAAGAGGCAATCACGCACTTAAATATGAACAAAGATAATAATGACCATACGACGATTAACGACGACATTTGAAACATGAAAAAAAAACATCAAGATTAACGATAATGATAGGAAATTTTGAAATAAAAAAAAATAATCAATAAAACCTGAATTGGATGATCATGATGATGATGATGGTGACCATCGTCAATTGATTGATTTACAATTCATTCGTGTTTGTTTTTTTTTGTTTTTTATTTGCTTTCGGATTTATTTAATTTTTTTTTATTGGCCAATCAACCAGATTGAATACATTGTATCGTTGTTCATTTTTTTTTTTTTTTTTTTTGGATAGATAAAAAAAATTAACTCTTTTAATACCAAGTATCATTTTACATTTTGATTTTTTCCAGTGCATTTTTTTTTTATTCGTTTCTTGTCAGTCAGTCAGTCAGTCAGTCCGTCCCCGATGTATGTCTGTGTGTTCGTAATGCTTTTTTTATGATGATGATCATCATCACTTGTTGATTCAATCAAAAAAAAAAAAATTCCACTTGTTTGCATGCTTTGCTTGCTCTCTTTCTGAATTTTTTTTTTTGTTGTTGTTGTTCATCGGAACCGATTCATTTTTGATGATTGGCCATAACTTTGTTTGATGACAGTTTTTTTTTGTTGTTGTTGTTGTAGTTGGAATTTTTTTTTGCTAATCTAAAGAAAAAAAAAGGATTGAAACATCACTTGTTGATACAAGTGTTAACCAGTGTAATATAAATTTGGATATATGAGGAAGCACATAGTGGATATGAAAGAAAAAAAAATATGACAAAATCATCATCAGCAGCAGCAGCAACAAATTAAAGATGAAAAATGAAATGTTTGCTAAAAATTGATTAACTATGTAACTGTTTGGTCACCAGAAAGGAGAACGAAGAAATCTTGTTCACCACAAGCAATTTATCCGGAAGAAAGAGCGATAGAGAGAGAGAGAAAAAAAAAAGGAAACAAATGTTGTGTGTGTGTGTGTGTGTGTGTGTGTGTGTGTGTGTGTGTGTATGTTTCACCCATTTTAGCCATTGATTACTATTATTGGTTATTGGTTATTGATTTTTGTTCAATTTATTGATTTATTGCCTATTAAGTGATCATCATCATCATCTATTTAAATGATGATGATTAACCATTATGTTGCAAAAAAAAAATGGATGAATTAACAATGATTTGATGATGTTTGATTTCCGTTTTTCCGTTTATCTCTCTCTCTCTCTCACTTGAATTTTTATTCTCTTCAATTTACCGCAAAATTATTTATCAAAAAAAAAACAAATTTTCGGAAATTCATCAATTTTAAACTGATTGCGTTGAATTTTTCTTCTTTTTTTTTATTTCGTTTTCTTGCATATTCATTTGTTTTTTTTCTCAATGTTGTTTGTTTTAACATTAACGGTGTTTATTACCAGAAATCGATCAATCAATCAATCAATTTGATGATTAATGAAATTTTATTTTTTTTTCTTCAATCAAACAACAACAGCAACAAGTTGCATATCTGATTTTAGGCTTCTGCTACCGTAATTTTTTTTAATTGCTGATCTAAGCTGAATATATATAAAAAGTAAAGATATGGATTTATCGATGATGATCGATGATCATTGGTTTTTTTTCTGGAGCATTTTGTATACACAAGTTTCATGTTACCAATCCAAAAAAAAAAAAAAAAAGAAAAATCATCATCATCAATTGCCAATTGTGGTGGTTGGTTGTTTGAAACTTTTTTGTTTCTTCTTTGAATTTTGGTCTGTTCAGTTTTTTTTTTTTTTTGTTATCGATGGGCGTCAACACTATTTTGTTGTTGTTGTTGTTGTTGTTGTAGAGGGGTTAGGATTATGATATAACGTGTGTGTGTGTGTGTGTGTGTGTGTGTGTGTTGTAAGTGTTGAAATGAAAAGAAAATGAAAGTTGTGGGAGTAGACATGAGGAAGATGATGGTGATGGTGATGATGATAATCATGATAAAAAAAAAACAAAGTCACAAAATTAATTTTAAACTATAAATCCATATATTGTGATACATTTGTTTGATCGGCGTGGTTTAAGGATGATGAACCAGATTTTTCTCTTTCTATCTGAATTTTCATTGATCATTTTTTTTCCGTTTTTCGTATATTTAGATTTGTGTGTGTTTGAAACACATCGAAACACATTGTGGTTAAACATCTGACTTATTTGGTGCCATATCAGAATCTAAGAATCTAGCCATAATGATCATGTTGTATGATTGGAATTTTATTTCATCATCATCACCATCACCATCATCGACAGTACATCATTCAATGAATGAAACATCATTACATCATCATTCACCATCATCATCATCATCAATATCATCATCAAATGATCAAATTAATGATTTAAAACAAAATTATAATCATCATAATCATCATCATCATCAGTGCCATTATCATCATAATAATTCATCATCAATAAAGATTCAAAATCTTCAAAATTCCAATCATCATCATCAACATATTAATATTAAGAATAAGAATTCCAAACAATACCATTGTTGTAGTAGTAGAAATATTAATAGTAGTAGTAGTAGTAGCAGGATGACAATGATAAAGAATTCCAATAATTTAATGAAAACCATAACAACAACAACAACAACAACAACGACAACAACGACAACATCAGTATCGAGAAAATTAATGAAAAAATTATTACTTTCTAGCTTATTTTTCATAATACTAATATCGATAGCCATCGATATTGTTGTTGTTGATGCAAATATTAATAATGATGACCACCGAACAAATAAACAATCATCATCATCATCATCATCATCAATGAACATATCGTTAACAACACGTTTATTATTGGCTGATACAATATTAGCTGAAACAAATTTAGACGATGCTATTAAAAAATTGATCGATAATTGGCATTTAGTTCATAATAATAATAATAAATAATAATAGATTTTCCAATTTATCCGTGATCTCATTATCATCATCATCATCATCATCATCACCGACAACAAAATTATCACCATCACAACAACAACAACAACAACAACAAGTCAATCATGAAAGATCTCGAAGATGGACAAACAATAATAAAAATCATACGTCATCTATGAATGATAATGATGATCGAATGTTGTCAGATGATTCATCATTATCATCATCATCATCATCTGTTTATTATTCAAATTCATCATCAACAACTATAAAAAATAACAAAGTTCCATTGAAGAATTCGGAATCGAAATCAAATCATCATCATAATCATCATTCAATGAAAATCACTACTAAATCACAACAACAACAGCAGCAACAACAATCACAAATGATACGAATGAATCGTAATTGTACATCATGTTTAAATGATGAACATACTAGACAATTACGTATTGAATCAATTAAAATGAACATATTGAACAAATTGAATATGGAACGTGCACCAAATGTTAGTATACGACTATTGCCAAAAATACCGCCAATAAATTCAATGTTGAATCGTTTTTCACAAATGATGAATGATCAATCATCATCATCTGATGGTACACCAAAAATGATGACAAAAATTCTTGGCATAAACGATTATTTTGGACCAATTAATAATCTTGATTTTGGTACTGCCAATGTTGATGATATTGATGATGATAATGAATTTGTTAGTACGGAAAAATCAATCGTTTTTGCTCAACAACAACGTAAGTTTTTACCCAAAATACATTGTGTGTCTGCGGTTTATCAATCCATCTATCTATACATATTATTTTTTTTTTTGTTTCCCACAATATAATCTTACCTTACCTTGTTGTTGACCTTTGACACACTGACTGACTTAGAATTGGGCAAAGTTTTTTTGAACTTTTTTATTTTATTTTTTCTACCATCAATGAGAAAAGTTAAAGGTCAATAATCTTTGACTGGAAATAAAAATGAATGAATGAATATCAATGGTTAACAACAACAACAACAACAACAGCTGAAATATATATTTTATTTGACACACACACACACACACACACCAATTGCAGGTCAAGTTCGTATGGTAACACACACCTGTGTGTATATATGGCCTCTGAAGAGGTCATCCAATGATGATGATGACCTTCAACGGTTTCTCACCGAAATAAAAGAAAAAAAAATTGAATGAATGTGCAGAGTAAAATCATCTACAAAGGTAATTTATCATTCGGTCATCATTGTGTTTGTGTGTGTGTGTCACAGATTGGTAGAAATGATACACAAACAAACAAAAAAAAACCGTACACCTTAGTTATATGATGATGAAAGCCAAAATCGAATCACTTGAAACTTTAAATTTTTTTTCTTCCCTCGTTTAATTCTTAAAAAATTTTTTGTTTTTTTTCTCTAGCTCCATTCGACCGTATCGTTGATCAAGATTTACGTTTACAATATTTTAAATTTCCATCCAATATCTATCATTTACATGTACAGAAAGCATTTCTATGGCTTTACATGAAAGGTTCATCATCATCATCATCATCATCATCACAATTGAAAACAAATTCATGGATAGTCATCTATCAGGTTGTACGTAATGGTCATACACCATTAGTTTTGGTAAGATTCTGTTTTTTTTTCATCCATTTTATTTCAAATTTCTTACTTTATCAATTAGGTGAAATCAAAACGAATATCAAACAATATAACACGTAAAGGTGGTTGGATACATTTTCGTATGGAAAAATTATTAACAAAATGGTTTGAAAATCCAGAAACAAATCTTGGCATCGTTATACATGCATATGATAATAATGGACAACAGATTAGTGTTATACATAGTGATGATGTTGAACAGGATTCACCATTGGTATGTATGAATGGATTGATGTGGATTGTGATTAAGATCGATAAATTGTGATTTTTTTTTTGTTTGTTTGTTACACAGAGACCATTCATAGAAATTGGTGTGGATCGAAAAAACCCATCACAATCGATACGTCGTAAACGTACCATTGGTTTAAATTGTGAAGATAAATCAGCTGAAGTACGTTGTTGTCGTTATCCATTAACGGTGGATTTTGAACAATTTGGCTGGGATTGGATTATAGCACCAAAACGTTATCAAGCCAATTATTGTAGTGGTGAATGTCCATTCGTATTGATGAATCAATATCCACATACACATTTAATACAACAGATTAATATGAATGCAATTGGACCATGTTGTTCACCACGGAAAATGTCTTCAATATCGATGCTTTATCTGGATAGTGATTATAATGTCATTTATGGAATTTTACCCAATATGGTTGTTGAACGTTGTGGTTGTTCATAAAGAATTTATTCATTTTATAACCAATCCATCACCACTACCAGTACCACCACCACCCAATTCATCCACATTTCATTCATTACATACAATTTTCAACTATAGTTGGCATTCCAGCTTTAAAAAATATATAATTCGAAACAAACAAACGAATCAAATATCTGGATAATCAAATTGATTATAATCACAAGTATTTCTTTTTTTTTCATAATAATCCTAATGATGATTGACGATTTTTTTTTTGCTTTGCTTTACTCACATTTCATTTTCATTCATTTTTTTTTTAATTTTATTTTATTTCATCATTATCATATTGATGCACAAACAAATTTAAAAACACACGCACACACACAGAAACACACACACACACACAGCTACATTATTATCTAATTATTTCTTTTATATATTGATTAATTGAATTGATTAAAATGAATGTTTTTTTTTCTCAGAATTATTATTCCTGATGATTCATTTGTTGCTGTTGTTGATGATTTTCACATGATACCTGTATTTTGTTCATATCCATAATCATTTGATCTAAATTTGCTTGACTATTACGACGAGCGTCAGCTTCATTCAATACAAGATGATCATGATCATTAGCACCATGGATAGTATCACCATTATTATCTGAATCATTACCACCAACGCCATCATCGTCATTATCTTCTTTAATTTTAGCCAATGCATTTGTCACAATACAAAGATCACCTTTTAATTCGCTTACTAGATTGAGGATTTTTTTCGTATTACTCAATATCTCTACCGATTGTGTATATGGATTATAACGTACACCGAATGGACGTTTGATGGTTTTAGCAAATTCTCTCATCTGTTCTTTTGCATCCATAAATGAATCTGTATAGAAATACATTTTCTGAAATGTTGTTATCATTGGTTCCTGTTGACATGTTAATATTGGATCGAATGCAAGTATATGTGCTGAACCAGATACAGCATGTTTCAGTTCAGCAACCGATGATAATAAACCGGCACCATATACTTTTAATTCATTCTGTTGTTTACATAGACCAAATTCAATGGTGAAAAAATAACAGGTAGCCAATTTATCCACTTCTTCATCATTTGCACCCAACGATGCTAGACCAATTTCATGAGAAAATTGTGCAAAACTTGGATCAGCTAATAATGGACAATGTCCCAATAATTCATGACAACAATCCGGTTCTAATAGAGAAAAAATTCATTAATAATAATCATAATCATCATCATCGTCAGGAATGGCATATACCCGGTGTATAGAATGGATCACTTGAATGTCGAATATATTGTGTACAATAAAATACACGAAATGCTAGACCGGCTAGAAAATCTCGTGCCGAAAGATATCCAGCTACACATCGAAGTTGAAATCCAGTTCGTTCTGCACATACACAATAAAAAAAACACAAAAGTATTTTAAAAATTTTTCAAAATTAAAATCGTTCCTTACGTTTAAGAAATTGAGAAATATCTTCCAATTGTGGAATATTATTAGCCCGATAACCACAATGTTGTTCCAATAATTCCAGGTTATCATTAAATTCTTTGCAAGCATGTTTTTCATACAATTTACGCAGTTCAGTATAGATGACACCCCAGGTTCTAGTTTCTTCATCCGAATATTCAATACGTGGAATTGGTTGTCCACTATGAGAAAAATGGATTGAAAAAAAAATTATCCAAAATCAATCAAAATTAAAACTTACTGTCGATAATTCATTGCACAATCAGTGAAATATTTTCTTCGTTGTCGATAAACAGGATCTTTGAATCCCGGATGATCAGCATCCAATTCAGCGCCATACATTAAAACACGATTCGAAGAATAATCTAGATCGGCAATACGTTGTGGAAACCATGGCATACCATCTTCGCCGATAAGATCACCTTTATCAAATGATGATTGTGATGTAAGAATCGATGGTAATTGTTTAGGTGGTTCTTTCGATTTTGGAGAATTACAAATACGTTCAAATTCTTCATATGTACAACAATCAACTTCATGTCTATGATGATAAGCATTGAAATTGAAAAATAAATTCAAAAAAAAGAGAAATAAGCATAGAAACATACCGAAGTTGATGAAGTAATTGTTGCATTTTTTCCCTATCATCACAATCAATATCTAAATAGATTTCATATTGTGAATTTTTTCGTCGAGATTTTCTTGATTCAATATGACGAACATTGATATTAAATTCTTGAAATATTCTTAATGCTCGAACTAGACCAGCAACTTGATTTTTCAATGAAAATATTACGGCATTATGATGATCTGATTGCTGTTGTTGTTTTTGTGGCTGCTGCTGCTGTTGTTGTTGTTGTTGTTGTTGATTTTTATTACAAAGTTTCGCGCCATGACCATCATTTTGTTTGTTATTCATAACAGTCTGTTTCATACCATCATCGCAAATGAAGCGAATCTTTCTCTTTTGTAAAAAAAAGGCAGGTAAAAAAACGGGATTTAAAAATCAGAAACCAGAAACAATTATACATACTTTAAGTTCTTCAAAATAATTATCACTAAAATCCGGCATACTAGCAGCCGATACAGATGAACAACATTTTCTACTTTGAAAATGTATACGTCGTAAATGTGCCATAATAATCACTTTTTTTTGTTAGTGTGTGTGTGAACGAAATGAATGTTGAATATCGAATGATTGCCATTTCATGATTGTCATTTTTATTTTAATGATGATAAAGAATTTTGGATACGCGCAAGCGTTTTATCGATTCTTTAGTTCCGGTTGTTTCAATTTCATCTTTTTTTTGTTGTGAACCAAAAAAAAAATCGCATCCAACCAATAATAATGATGACGATGATAACAAGAGACACTAATAACCAAGGCAACAACTTTGGAATTTCGTTTCTTGCCAATATTCAAGCTACATTTTCTTCTTCTACAATATAAAGCTGAAAATTAGAAAATTAGAAAAAAAATCAAAAATTAATGATACAAACGTGACTTTTTTCTGGACATTTTTCTTCACCATCATCATCATATGATTCTTTTTTTTATCATATGAAAAAATGATGACACAATAGTTGTGTGAAATGTCAAAAAAAAATAGAAGAAAGAATCTTGCTCATTAACATCTTTATCATGTGGAAACCAAAAATCGAATCGAGCCAATGATAACGAAATTGAAAAGAATCCAAAAAGAAAAGAAAAGAAAAGAAAAATTCATTATGTATTCAAAAAATTTATCGCTGGAACGACAAGAAAAGATAAGCGAATTGATGTTTTTTTTTTGCCACGAAATAAGTGGACTCAACAATCACCAGATAATGAATGAAATTCATTTCAAGGTCGAATTGTTTTTTTGTTGTTGTTGTTGTTGTTTTGGTTGCTGAAACTAGAGAAATTTTACCGAAAATTATGATCGGATATAGAATTTCGAATTTCTGGAAAAGTTTTCTGATGATGATTGTAGAGGGCACTGATGATGTAACATGCTGAGTTGAGCGCTCAATAGTGTGCGTGTGTGTGTGTGCTTCCCGTTTTGATTTTTTTTTTTGTCACAAACAATAAAACTTCATCGTCATCGGTCATAGTTTCTAATTTTGAATTTTGATTTTTTCTATTGAAAAAAAAATGGAACGTTTTTGTAAAGAACATGGTCTTGTTTTTGAAAATCCTGATGATTTTCGTGATCCAATTCTCGATTATCAAAATGATAATCGTTTACCATCGAAATTGTCGAATAAATTGGCCGAACTTAATTATCGAAAACCGACACCAATACAAGCGGTAGCCATACCGATTATTTTGGAAAAACGTGATTTCATTGGTATGAAAAATTTGTATTTTTTTTTTCATTTTTTTTATCACTTGATTGTACAACAACAAAAATAGGTAAAGCAGAAACTGGCTCAGGAAAAACATTGGCATTCGTAGTTCCCGCAACAATTTTTATGATGAATAATGCTGATGATCTTGACACAAAATCTTCTGGTTGTTATCCAAAAGTGATGGTCATATCACCAACACGTGAATTGGCCATACAAACAAATGAGGTATTCGAATCAATTGGTTTATTCAAATCACTCTGTGTTTATGGTGGTGCATCACGTATGATGCAATATAACGATTTACGATCAAAACGACCACAGGTTATTGTTGGTACACCGGGACGTATCAATGATTTTCTTGAAGCTTCCGCCATTCATTTGTCAAAATGTACTTATTTAGGTAGGAAATTTTCAAATTTAGAATGATAATTCATATTGATTCATTTTTTATGTTGATCTATAATTCATTTTCAGTTTTGGATGAAGCTGATCGTATGTTTGATATGGGTTTTTATCCACAAATCAAAAAAATTATCGATCTTTGTCCAGAAATTTCTGAACGACAAACATTATTGTTTTCAGCTACATGGGTGGAAAAAGTACAAGAATTGGCTGATCCATTATTGAATTCGAATCGTTCATTAGTTTCGATTGGTCCATTGTATGGCCTAAAAGCTTGTGTCGATATTAAACAACATCTATTTCGTTGTCGTGAATTTGAAAAGAAAATATTATTACAAGAAATAATCCGTGAATTTGATGGCTTTAAAATTTTGGTATTTGCATCGACAAAATTACGTTCACAATCGGTGTGTGATGAAATGAACGATTTGAATATCGCCAGATGTGATTACATACATGGCGATGTTGCACAAGAACGACGTGAACGTCTTATTCAAAATTTTAATCATGGCAAAATAATGATTATATTTGCCACTGATGTTGCATCACGTGGTTTAGATATTAAAGACATTGAAGTGGTGGTCAATTATGATTTTCCTGTGGACGTAGAAACCTATGTTCATCGTATTGGACGTTGTGGCCGAAATGGTGCCAAAGGTTTGGCATTTACATTTATTACTGAAAGATTTTTTGAAAATCAATATACACATAAAAAATTGATAAAAGTTGTCGAAAATTCTGGTAATACAATACCGGAAAATTTACAATTGTAAACACAAACATTTATACATACACACATTATCATATATATCACTTATTTTGATTGAATTCAAAATACATACATACATACACATCTTTTAATTTGACTAAATTCAAAATTTAATAATAATAACAAATAAATAAATAAATATAATTTTCTAATTTCTATTGACATTTAAAATATTGTTCCAGATATCACCACCATGGCTAAATGGAATAGAACGAGCTTTCAATTGTTCAGATTGCTGTTGCTGTTGTTGTTGTTGTTCCAGTTTTTCTCTTATCAAATGATCCAATTTATATCCAGAACGTGGATAGACAAAATCATTCGATGATAATCGTAATGATGGACAAAGGTCATTTGATCCATCACCAACATAATGTAAACGATTATAATAATGGTTATTATTATTATTATTATTCTCATTGATTCGTTGTTGAATATAATCTTCAAGTACATGTCCTTTACAAAGATTTTTTGCTGATAATTGACATTCATTTTGTTCATGATAATATTCAATACAAAGACGACCATTTTCATCGAAACAGGCCGGATTTGTGAATACTTTCCTATAGGACAAACAAACAAAAAAAAAGATTAATAATTAATCAATCAATAAATCTGTATAAACTTACTGAAAACAATTGGTAAGATTATTTTGTGCCAAGATTTCATTGATTGCAAATGAATTTGCATCTGATATGATAATCATTTCGAATTTTTTACCATTTGAAGGCAATCCATTATGTAGATTTCGAATCAATTCAATCATACCGGGTACAAATTTCATATGACTAAAACATTGACAATAATCATCATGACGAATACCATTTTCATGTAGAAAATTGAATACTTTTTGCATATAATCAGTCCATACTATATTTTTGGACCAAAATTCCACTGGAATACGACCATTCGGTGCAAGTTGATTGATAAAAGTATCTGTATTACAATCAATGATTGTTTGATCGAAATCGAATATGACCAATTCCAGATTTTGATTGACAACCGATGATGATGACGATGATGGATTGATTTCCGAATCGATTGTCATGATGAATGTGGCAAATGCTTATTGGAAAGTGAAAAATGTTTTGAAAAAAAACTAGAACAAAGCCAAAAAAAATGATGAAAAATCGAAGAAATTCAATTATCGTTAATTGAACAAAATTAAATCAGGAAACAAAAATTTTCAATTGAAAAAAAACCATCCTAATCATCATCATCAATTGGGAAAAACAAAACAAATGCATCAACGAAAAAAAAACGAATTCTATTTTAACAACGAAAGTCTTGCTGTGTTTCAATAGCTGCTTCATTTATCACAACACAAATTATTTCTTTTTTCATTATTATATGCACGCACGTGATTAACGAGGTTCTGAGTGGAAAATTTTCAAAAAAAAAATACCGAAACTTTAAATATAAAAATGGATCCAAACGAAACATCAAGTAATCAATCGGAAAATTATGTGCACAATGAAAATGAAGAAGAAGATGATGATGATGATGATGAAGAAATTCGAAAGATTAAAATTGCCTTAGAAATGAATCAAATGTTGACCGAACAATTCAAATGGAAACGACAGAAAATCCAACAATTACAAGATTTAGATTTTCGTGATAATGAGTATGATGATGATGATGATAATGATGATGAATCATCAACAAATTCTGTTCGCAATCTAACACATTTGGAGAAACGAAATTCAACAATGTTTTTGACAAAATTTTATAAACCATATCTTCGTGATGATCGTGGTTTTAGTGCACCGAATCTATTCAATCCAGAACATGAATATGTTCTGGATACTCGAATCCAAATGTGTTTGCATCATCAATGTCCTGTTCGTAATTGGAAAACAAGTGAAATTAAAATCATTCGTAATGAAGTTCAATCACAAAATCTATTCAAACAGACACGTTCGATTGTCAAACGTATTGAAGAATTGTTAGTATTAAAAGCACGTACAGCCGAACAAACTGAAGAAGTTAATCGATTGAATTCTGAATTAGCAATGAAACGATTATCACAAGAAGAACCGGAACGATTCTGTCCACAAATCGATTGGTTAGCCATTGCAAAATTATGTGAAAACGAAGATCGAAATGAAAATGATTATGAACTTTATTACAATAATTATCTACATTCCAGTGTTAATCGTAATGAATGGACCGAAGATGAAGATGTACGTCTTAAAGAATTGATTGAAAAATATGGTGAAAATAATTGGGATCAAGTAGCGGCCGAATTGTCCGTTACTGGTAGTCATCGTCTAGCATGGCAATGTTGTTCCCGTTATCAATCACGACATTCAAAATCGATGCATATGACTGGACCAATTGAAGGTGAGGAAGCAGAAAAACTTTCACATTTAATTGAACTAGCACGTACAAATGCCGGTGAAGTGGATTGGAAATATGTTTTCCGTGTACATGAAGGTCGACGAATATCACAAATAAAACATTTCAATAATCAACAGCTACTTGAATCATCAAATTGGAAACGATGGAAACGTTGGACACAGCTAGAGGATACGATAATTTTTGCTGCACATAAATATTATCAAAATTATATTGAAAAAAATGAAGGCATCTATGTAAAGATTGCACAACATTTACCGAATCGTACAAATAGACAGATACGTGAACGTTATACAATGATATTATCACAACAACGACAACAACGTGGTGATTGGAAATTAAATGATGATATGAAATTGATGCTAGCATGTGCCGATGATTTACGTGTTGATGGAAAAATTGATTATATACGTTTGAATCGTAATCATTTTCCATACCGTAATGCACATCAATTATTTCATCGTGTACGATTATTAACACGATATATACCTAGTAATTTTTTTCAACAACAACCAATCAATGAAAAACAATTAATGGAATGTTTACAAACAGTGAAAACAAAACGTTTATCGTGGAAACAAATATCGCAACCAAAATTGCCTAAAAATTCTATGAAATTATTAAATTATATACGAAAATTGTCCGATATTCAACAGATGATTATCGATGGTAAACATAATCCAGATGGTCAAAATGATGATGAAAATTCAACTAGCGGTGATAATGATAATGATGATAATGATAATGATGATAATGATGATGATGATGACGATGATGATGATGATGATGATGATGATGATGATGATGATGATGATGTTGAACAAACAACGACAACAATGAATTTACCAACAGCATTAACAGTATTGACACGGCCAAATGATGATAATTGTGAACAACAATGGACAATCGATTCATGTATACAACTATATAAACATCTTAAACCATTGGCTAATTTTTTTCAACGCCGCTGTATTTATGATTCAAACAGTGATTTACATTGTGCCGACATGATACGTACTGTTTTACGTGAATTATTAGATCCAGATATTAGTAATGATATTACTGAAGTGACACCATCTGTTGATTACGATCAAACTGATGACTATGACGACGGTGATAGTGTAAATCCATCATCATTGGATACATTAAGATTCTATTTGGCCACCACTTCTGTTTCAATCAATCAACGGCAACAACAACAACAGCAACAATTCAACGAAATTCGTTCATTATTTTTACCAAATTATTCAACAACATATGCATATGTATTGATGCAATTTTTATACAATGCAATGTTTATACATTCAGTTGAAAATCAATATCAAATGATGAATAATGATGACAACAATGATGATAATGTTGAATATCAAAAATTACGTACAATATTCTTATCATTATTTTTATGGCCAGCATTATTATCAAGATTAAGACCGGATAATAATTGTAGTGATGAACGTTTACAACAATCAATATTACGACAATCGTCATCATCATCTCGAATCGATGATTCGAATCTTATTGGATTGCCGGATGAACAACAACAACAACAACAGCAGCAGCAACAATTAATTATTAAACGTAGAGGAAGAAGACCGAAACGTAAATTTCGCCATGGAAGTTTGAATGAATTTTTACGTACACGTTCGATACAGCAGAAAATTTTTTTAATTAAAAATATCGATAATTTCAATCAATCACAATCATCATCATCATCATTGCCATCGTTATGGTTTCAGCGGATGAATTTCAAACAATTATTAGTGGAAAAAGTTTCTGAATTTTTGGAACAAATTTCCAATTATGTTGATGAAGAATTATCACGTCGTCAACGGGAAAAAGAATCATCGACGAATAATAAACGCTCAAGAATTGTTCGTAAACGGCGTGCATGTTCCATCGATGATGATAATGATAATCCAATTCAAATACGACGTTCTGGTCGTATTTCATCACGTTCCTATAATAATTCATCTGTTGTTGTTGTTGTTGATGATGATGATCATGATGATGATCATCATCATAATAATGATGATGATTAAAAAAAAAATTTCAAAATCCATATATGATGGAATTATTTTTTTTTTCTCTCTCTCTCCCTCTCTCAAGAATTTGAAATCTTTATAAATTTTCAATCTTTGCTTTGTTGTGATTATGAAAATTCTGTGTCATAATAATAATAAAAATCTTTTTTTTTTAATCTTTCAATAGAATAATTTTTGTATTTATTATTCTGTGAT
The DNA here is from genome assembly GCF_024713945.1 of Dermatophagoides farinae. Lineage (NCBI taxonomy): Eukaryota > Metazoa > Arthropoda > Arachnida > Sarcoptiformes > Pyroglyphidae > Dermatophagoides > Dermatophagoides farinae. The sequence goes on along the minus strand of NC_134685.1, from coordinate 2,854,646 downwards.
GACAAAAAGAAATGGTGAAAAAAAAAAATAATCCTCAAATGAATGAAATTGAAAAATTTTGTTCCAATTTGATGTTTGTGTGTGTGTGTGTGTGTGTTTTATTTTTCAATTTTAGTTCTTAAAATACAAACAAACAAACAAAAAAAACAAAACAAAAAAAAATGGAACACGGATCAATTAATGACTGGAATTGGATTGAATTTCATTTTAAAATTGAAAATTTCCTTTCTTTTGTTCTTCTTCTTCGTTTGATTTTGTTTTGTTTTTTTTTTCATTTTCTTTTTAAAACACACACACACACACACACAATAAGATAACGGAAAACGGAAACATTTCATAATCAGATCAAATGGAAATGGCAAAAAAAAAAATTTGTTTTTTAATCAGAATAATTGAATAAAATGAACTTTACAAATGACAACAGCAAAAAAAAAATCAATTTTCATGTTTTAATTTCTAAAAAAAAATCGAATCTAACCCCCTCCCCCTTCAGCGAACACAACAGCGCCTACTTGCTCTATTTTTTTTATGTTCTAATTCTGTGTTGCAAGAATTTACAAAAAAAAAATTTCATGCCTGCATTCAGTGTGTGTGTGTGGCTGTTGTATGTTCGATTATTGTTGTGTCACACTCTGATTGATCAAAACAAGTAAAATGATGATGATGATGACCAATCCATTATTGATCAATAGATTGGGATCATCAGTTCATCATTAATGTATCAATCTTTAAATGTATTTCATCGTAATCGAAAATCTTGTCTTACGGCAAAAAAAAAATTGAAAAAAAAATAATCTGAAACAAACAAACAATAACAATGGCATTAAGAAAAAAAAACAAAAGAAAAATGGACAATGGTCATTACAAATAAAAAAAAAGAAGAAACATGATCCCCGCCAACACACGCAGACACACACACACACAGAAAAAAAACACATGATGAATCATTGATGTAAAATGAAATGGAATCAATTTTGATTCCATTTAAACAATAGAAAATCATGAGCATCAAATCATTTGGCTTCACATTTATTCATTCATTCAAAAGAAATTCTTGTAATTTCTCATTTCTGATGATGATGAAAAAAAAATCAGAATTTCATTTCATTTCAATTCAATTCAATTTTTTTTTGCAGATTTCATCAGAAATTTTGTAATCTAAATTCTAGAATTCTTAATTCATTGATCACATAAAATAACATATGATGATGACGATGATGGCAATTCAGAATTCAGCCACTTAGTATGGAGAGCGATTTTTTGAATTCTGTACCAATGAAGAATATTAATAATGATAAAAAACTTGTTAACACTGTGTGTGCGTTGTAAGTCATCAACCGTTTTATTCATGATTATTCGAATGAATAGAATCCAAAAAAAAAAAAAAAAAAAAATACTGAATAAAAGTTTGGGCTTTGAAGGCCAAACTTGAAAGGCCCTTGAAAAAAAAGGATTTTTTCTCAAGTGTTGCTGTGTCACCTGAAAATCTTGAATAATAAACCACATTCACTACACACACACACAAATGAACCATGTTATTGGCCATATAATACAGTAATACCCCGCTTAACGCGGGGGTTACGTTCCAAAAATTCTGAGCGTTAAGCGAAACAGCGCTAAGCGGGGCTATCTTTACATAATGCATTTTTACCCTTCATATACAATGTAACAATGTAATGCAATGTAGGGTAATTATACAGCGTTATATCGAATCAGCGCTAAACGGGGCAGCGTTAAGCGGGGTATGAGTGTACTTCAACTGCCGCCCACTCCCCACCTACACACGCGTTCCGCTTTCTTTTCTCTGTTTTTTTTTCACTTAGAAAAAATTATGAATATTCAAATCAAAACTCTACATTCAATCAGATCTGATCAGTAGAGCAAGAAAGAAAAAAAATAAAGAATATTCCTGAAACCAGTTCATGTATGTTTTTTGGGCAGTAATGCAAAATATCATCCACATATCATGTGTTATATATTATATTATATTATAATATAATGTCAAGCGAAAAAAAACAGAAAAAGAAAAAAAAAAGTTTTAATTACTCCACTTTTAATTTTTGTTCGGTTTTGTTTTGTTTCCGCTTATAGAAAACTTTTGTTTTTCGAAACTTTTCTCCATTTCTAATTTTGTGTGTTTACGAAAAATTTCTTCTATAATTATTCTGTTCCTTCTTGTTTGATGCATATCTCTTATCCATTCATAAATGATGTTGATGTCGATGTCGATGAAAATGACAATTCTGGAGGAGAATCATAATTATTTCCCAAGAATATTGTTCGCCATTCATTGTTGTTGCCAATCAATTGTCTATCATAATTGTTGTTTGCTGATAAACTACACATTGTTATCGTTGTTTGATTCGGTAAATTTTTTTCATATTCTTGTTGTTTGGACAATAATAATGATGATCCTGATTCTGATTCTGATTCTGGTTGCGAATTTGATTTTAAAATTTCATTATTATAATCATCATTTGAATATGATAAAGATGTTTTTATGCTGGTATTCGTGGTGCCATCGGTGGACTCGCTATTACAATCATCGGAATATTCTGCTTCTGATTCTTCATTATTTTCTGTTGTCATTTCACCATCATCATAATCATCATGATCATTGTAATTTTCATTGTCAAACAATAATGAATGGCCACCATTTTCAATATCATGATCATGGTCATTATCATCATGATTATGGACAATAAATCTTTTCATCATTGATTGCTTAATATCATGATTATAGTCAAATGTATTGATCATTATTGTATAGAATGAACAAAATGATTGTTTCATCATTTTCATAAATTCAATGACCATTGTATTCATTTTTTTCACACTTGTTCGTTTATTTTCATTTCCACTTTTTTTCTACTCATACATACATAAATAAGCCAGAAATTAAAAGAAAAAAAAAATTAGGAAAATTCGATAAAATCAAATTTTGTTTCACTTCTATTCACAACAATTCTTGACCAATTGGAATTTTTTTTCCATTGTTGTTGTTGTAGTTGTTTTTGTTAATTCTGGCCAAATCTAATTCAGTGTGTGTGTGTGTGTGTGGGTGTGTGTATGAAGAAACCGTATGAATTTATTATTCTTTGGAAAAAAGAATAATGAAGAGCTTAAAACAAGTAAACTTTTTTTGAAAAGATTTTAAACATTGTTGACAATGTACAAACACACACACACACACACACACACACACACACACAGACAGACTACTCACAATCAGAATGTGAAAATCACACCGAATCGATCGATGAATAATTGCAATCAATCAACAAACGATAAGAAGAAAACAAATTATTCAATTGTCTCAACAACAATAACAACAAAAAAGTAGACAAAAAAAAAATCTGATTAAATTACGTTGCCACGTCACCACAAAATTAATAATAATGATGATGATGAAAGCGAATTCAAATCAAAATTTCCACTATTTCATTCATCATAAAATGTTTGACAGAAGAATAAGAAGAAGAAGAAAACAATTTCATTTCACAAATCAATGATAAATTGAATTTGCATAATTTACATTTCTCTGGAATGGAATTGAATGGGCACATAAAACAACAACAACAACAACAACGACGACGACGACGACGACAACGAAAAGAAGTGGGCACAAAATTTTTTGTTTCTGTATTGAAATTGCAAAATCAATATTGCATCATCCAATGCCCAATTATCATCATTATCATGGCCATGGTCATCATTGAACAAAACTGAATCAAAAATGAAAAATGAAAACGAAAAGAGAAAAGAGAAAAGAGAAAAACAACAATTGAAAGTATACAACAAATGATCATGTGATTTTTTTTCAGTGTAAGTGGGTTTCTGTTTTCTGTTTTTTTTATTGTCTGTTCAACAACCAAAAATAATGACATTGACAAACAAACGAACAAAAAAAATTTTTTTTTTTTCGTTTTGATCGTTACAAATTTCAAGGTTTTTAATTATCATATGTTCTTTGTTTGAATTGTATCCATTGGTTGAGATTATTGATGACAATTGGTGGAAACATATATATTGTTCATAAAAATGTGTATTTAATCAATGATAGCATTTATTGAAAATGGCAAAACATAATACAATTATTAAAGGAAAAATTTTCATTTATATAGATTTAAAATAATATACTAGAAGTTTCTAGAGACCTCTAGTTTACAATCATCATAGTTCATTATACAGCTGATGTTTTCTTTTTCAACATATATGGAATTTATTTCTGTATTTTTATTTTGTGTCCAAAACAATATAAAATATGAAACGTAGCACAAAAAGAGAGAGAGAGAAAAAAAATTAATCCATTTGAATTGTGAAACAAACAAATGAAAAAATTAATCAACCAATTATAGTTTAGTTTGAAAGTGAAGAATGGTCAAACATCTGTGTATCTGTGAATGTTGGCTTCACTGTCTAAATTTAAATTTGAATTTTTAATCTGATTGTTTGTTTTTTTTTCGTTTGTTCATTCATTCATTTGAATCTTTGAATTTCTGGATGGTTGTTGTTGTCATCATCATCATCATAGTTTGACATTTTTAATTCTGTTTAATTATTTTTTTTTCTTTTCTGTTTATGAATGTTGCAATGTTTTTTTTCTGTTTCTCTTATTATCGATTGTATGACAAGTTAATATGGCTTTTATCAAATATATTGATGATGGCATTTAAAAGGGCCGAAATTCTTTCTCCCTCTCTCTCCAAAAGAATTTGTCAATAATGATCAAATTATAACTCTTTCGATGATGATTATTTGGTTAAATCAAATTAATTTTCTTCATTTTCTCTTTTTTTTTCTTCTCTCCTCACTATGGAATGTTCATGTTTTATTTGATGTTCAAACAGAACCAAAAAAAAAAAAAAAAAAATGAACATATAAAACGACAAACACACAGTGAAAGTTATGATCTACCCGTTTTCAAGCCAAAAAAAAAAATAAAATGCACTGTATTTAAAATGTTATTATGTTTGTTTAAAAACAACAACAACAACAACAACATGATGGCAAAGAAAAATGGAAAAAAAACATCAACATTAGCAAAAAAAAATATGTCCAGAATCCAAAAATAGTGCAGCAAAAAAAAAAAATAACAAAAAAAAACAAACCCAACTGCGCAATCTTGAATCAAAATGGTAGCAACAGACATGCGTTCATTCTGTTTTTGTGGAGCCAAAAAAAAAGCTTTGGCGCCATATATATATATTTGATGATGATACATTCATCTGGATCATATTCAATCGATATTGACAAACAAACGGGTGACGGACATGCAAAGAATTACCGGCCAACATAAACAGTTTATGTGCGTGTGTGTGTGTGTGTATGTCAATCAACAAGCAACAAAATTAAATCCTAGAAATCCATGACATTGAAATTTGTTTTTCTTTTTTATGTGAATTTCTTGTTTGTTTGTTTGTTTGGTTTTTCCATTTGAATTTTCATCAAATTCAGATATATTTAAATTTTTCAAAATCAAAATGATGATGTCTGTTGTTTGTTTGTTTATGTGTGTGTGTGTTTGGAAGTTTGTTGTCCATTAGAAATCGAATAATGATCAATTAACATGAGTTTTTTTTCATATTCGGTATGTATGTAATTCATTATAATACAAACACAAATAAAAACTACATTTTCACTTGATGATGATAAAATTGGCCCACTTTAATGGTATTTCGATTTTTATCTCTCCTGTTTGTTTGTTTGTTTGTCCATTGATCGGAAATTCCCAAGGCACAATATAAAGAAAAAGCATGAAAAAAATTCGTTTTTTTCTTCTTATTATCTGTTTTTGTCCATATATTTGATGGTTGATTCTCTCTCTTTCTTTCTCTTTATTCATGGAGCATATTAGAATTATTCTTCCTTCTTCTACTAATTCATTCTAATTTCAACATGATTCTTGTGTTTATCATCATCATCATCATCATCATCACTATTCAATAAAAATTATAATCATCAAAAGAAAAAAAGAATCAGAATGAATCCTCAAAAGAAATCAATTTCTATTCTATCTATTTCTAATCATCAGAATTGAATATAGCATTCAGTTCAATCCGACGAACAAGAATAAGAATAAAAACTAACGAACGAACAAATAAAGAGAAAGAATCAGAAATGTTTGTAATAATCATGAAATTTTAGGTTGTAGGTCAAAATCCCGAAAACAAAAACCCCGAAAACCGAAACGCCGAAACCAAATGACCGAAAAAAAATTATCCCGAAAACAAAAACCCCGAAAACAAAAACCCCGAAAAAAAATTATCCCGAAAAAAAATTATCCCGAAAACAAAAACCCCGAAAAAAAATTACCCCGAAAACAAAAACCCCGAAAACAAAAACGTAGAAAATGGCTTGTTCCCTTAAACTTTAAGGGGGATAGGAAGTATAGAGGGCGCAAAAAAAACACATTTTTTGTTAAATGATTGCTCTTTAATGAAACGTCCGAAATTTTTGAAATTTACCTATTTAATTATTTTGGAGTCCTAGAATAATTTAACATAAACAAAAAATAAAAAATATTTATACATCAATATGAAACAATCAGTTGAAAATCAGCTGTTCAAAAAGCATGGTCGGCGTGATATCTTAAGAACCGTAGCTCGGAATTTGATGAAATTTTCGGGAATTATGGACAGGATTAGTGGTTATCGTGAGTGACTAAATCGTTATATATCTCCAAGGAGAAGGGCATTTTTGGACCAATTGAAACTTAGGGTTGAAAAATTAACAGTTTTTTTCTTCACATTCAGGCTAATATCCGCCATAATATCCGGTTGTGAGCCATGATTTAGTCACTCACGATAGCCGCTAATTCTGTCCATAATTCCTGAAAATTTCATCAAATTCTGAGCTACGGTTCTTAAGATATCACGCGGACCATGTTTTTTGTACAGCTGATTTTCAACTGATTGTTTCATATTGATGTATAAATATTTTTTATTTTTTGTTTATGTTAAATTATTCTAGGGACCCTAAATAATTACATAAGTAAGTTTCAAAAACTTCGGACGTTTCATTGAAGAGCAATCATTTAACAAAAAATGCGTTTTTTTTGCGCCCTCTACAGTTCCTATCCCCCTTAAATGAACGGAGATTAACACTATTACTGTGAGAAATTTCATGTACCGGATTCTACGAAAAGAAGTCATTAGATCTAGTTTATTCATCATACAATCACCACAAGTTTTAAATTTTAAATTAATATCTAGATATTCATGATGATATTTTTTAATTTGTTGTCAATAATCCATAGATTAAATGAAATTTCATTTTTTGTTATTTGGGCCAAATTTTCTTCAAAATTTATCTTAAAACCGCCTTCAATCAATTTTCGAACAGATATCAAATTTGAACTGAAACCTCCATAGGCCACATCTTTCAATTTGGTTTTGGTTCAATAACAACATTACCAATTTTTCTCTGATGTAATTGTATTACCATTAGCCAATTCAAATTCAATCTGTTTATCTTCTTGATCCATATGTAAATTTTTATCAATCGTTGTATGAGAAGTACATCCAGAATCAAGTATCCAGATATCTGATAATTTTTCAGCACATTTCAACAACAACGATTTTGCAGCTTTCTTCTCTTTTTTGTTATTTGATTTCGTGAAAATGATGAGCTAGAAGAAGATTTATCATTAGATGATGTTGATGGAGAAACTTCTGTTTTATTGGAATCAATTTTTCGTTTCATCCAACATCCTTCAACTTTATGTCCAATTTTATGGTAAAATGGGCATTTTATATTATTTTTAAACTTTTTCTTAAGATTGAGATTTGGCCTTTTCATCATATACAATGAATTCATTCATGATGTTGTTCATTGTACCATTCTGGTTAATCATAATTCGATCAGCCAGTTGTTCAAATTTTGAATTTGATCGTAACATGCTCATAATAATCACGCAACGATGTTTATCAGTGTATTTACACGATTCTGATTCAATCGATTCAAATTTGACAATAACTGTTTCTAGCCTTGTTCTCAAAGAACTACTTTTATATGAACATGTTGTAGTGAGAATCAAACGAATGCAAAATGAACAATATTTAATAATAAATAAAGGTTAATCGTAGCTGAATAACGCTACTCTTATAAATATTGCACAAACATAATTGTTAAGTAATTACATTACTACAACAGAACATTGGCTGGCTTCAGTAAAATCAGCATTTCGAAGTTGTGGTAAATAGATCAACAGATTTCAAACTATGTTGTAAATTTTGAACCGGAATTTTAGTTTGTCTTTGCTCAATATCCATAATCGATGTGGTTATGATAATGTTCGGTTGCTAGCTTATATTGTGGACATTCTTCACAGAAAACTGAATAATTGACATTTAATTCAGAACTAGACTAATTTTTCCTGTGTTGATTCCACCACAAACAATAAGCACAACTAAATAATTGACTAGATGAAGTGTATGTTCTTGATTCATGATTACCATGGCATTTTGAGCAGACTAGAGCATTTTTAGATTTTCCAGTTTATGGTCAAAACGTAGGCATTTGTGACATTGTCCTACAGAAATATTGTTCTTTGACGTGCAATATTTAATTGGGTACCATTTTTTCGGTCAGTAAAATGAGGGGTTGGTCAGTAATTTTTTAAAAGTTTTGGTCAGTTGAAAACGATCGGTAAATATATCAATTTTGGTCAGTTTTTCATGTGAATAATCAGTTAATTTAATAAATTGTCCGTTATCAAACTTGAGGTGAAACATCCAAAATTACAAATTTCGCTCCAACACGATCTTTTTTGAGAAGGCAAATTGATGTCAATTTATCGTCAATACGATTCATTGACCGAATCAATTAGGATTCGAATTATATAATTTATATTACATTATATTATTATATTATTCATTTATATTATATAATTATCACCATTTGTTCGTTTAAAATTGGAAATTTAAATCCAAATTTCACTTATTTATCTTTGATTCTATTCAGTTTGGTCGAATAATTCTTTAAGCTTTAAAGTTTAAGGGAACAAGCCATTTTCTACGTTTTTGTTTTCGGGGTTTTTGTTTTCGGGATAATTTTTTTTCGGGGTTTTTGTTTTCGGGATTTTTGTTTTCGGGATAATTTTTTTTCGGGATAATTTTTTTTCGGGGTTTTTGTTTTCGGTCATTTGGTTTCGGTGTTTCGGTTTTCGGGGTTTTTGTTTTCGGGATTTTGACCTACAACCGAAATTTTACTTTCTAAAATGATGACGATGATGATGAATTTGGAAAACGGAAATTTAATGAATTCTGTTATTCAATTTCACCTGTTATGGGAGGGGGAAGTACAGAATCCGTCTTATTACTCGGAATGGATAAGTTTTCTGTTATTTTTTTTCCATCGCATCCATTCACGCACATCTAATGTTCAATTATTATTATTTTCCAGTGAAAATTTCTTCTCTTCTTTTTCGTTTTCGTTTTTTTTATCTCATTGCAACAATTTTTAGTTTGTGGTTAGGTGTGTGCGCGTGTGGGTGTGGGCGTAGTTGAAAAACGTTGAATTTGATGAGAAATGAAAAACAGGAAAATTTTTTTTTTTTTTTTTGATTCTGGAATCAAAAATAAGAAGATGATGAAATACTTGAAAGTGTCATTTACATGTTGATTCTTTTTTTTCTCATTACGGTTCATCCAAATTGTATGTATGTTTTTGGTGTTTGTGTAGGTTGTCATCTCTTTTTTTTTCATGATCATTCATCATAAATTTTATAATTGACAATTTTCAAATGCAACCAATGTCCATATTATTGAATGACAAAATCATCGTTCGTGATTGTTGTATTTTGTATGTTTACAATTGCCATTTGAAATGGAACAAACAAACAAACAAACAAAAACAGAGACAATTCTGTCATTCATTCATTCATTCATTTAATGACATTTTTTGTTTTTGTTTTTGTTTACCCGGTTTATTTGTTTTCATTATTGTGTGAAAATTGTTACAAACAATTCATTTTAGTGACGTCTTCGTTTTATTTCCATTCAAAGAATAAAAAAAACGAGCAAAACAATCGACAACAAAAGAAACTTTTCCATTTTCAAATGATTTTGTTGCCGTTTGTAAATGGATTATTATGGACATAATCGAATCGAACAGTAGTCACCCAAATGTGGATTCAGAAATTCAACTGAATTTGTGCTTGTTGAATTCTAGTTATGATGATGATTTCAAGAATTTTTTTTTTCATTTTTTTTTTAATTTTCATCATAGGAACAACAACAAAAACAACAGCAACGTCTTCAAAAATCAAAAAAAAACCAGATGAAAATCTAACAACAACACAATGACGATGATGATTATAAAACAACAACGTCGGCTATTATTGATGATGATCATCATGATTATAATGGCTGCATTTTCAATATTTATCTGTTTGACAATCAATTCATCATGGACGACAATCAATTTTAATAATAATGAAACAATACCATCAATTGATGATGATTTGAATGATGAATCATATAGACGTCTATTTCATCAATTATTATCACATCCAAATGTGTTATTAAATTCCAATGAAAATGAATCATCATCATCATCATCATTGCCGGCAAAAGAAGCATCGAATTTATATCATATAATTATAGCCAATTCAACAACATCGTTACCATTAATATTGGTTACAGCCACCAATGATGGTAATATTGTCAGACATCATTATTTTAATCAAACAGCAACGGCTGAATTATTGGAATCGGTTACATCATCAATATTGTCAAATGACACTGAAAATATTATGAATAATGATGATGACGATGACGATGACGATGATGAATATGAATATGGTGGACATTCAACTGAAATGATTGTAATGCAGCCATCAATGATACATTTACGTTATTTACAATCATCATCATCATCATCATCAAATATTAATAATAATCAAAGTGATGATAATGATAATCATTCATCTATATCGATAAATCATTTACCAACGGATACAATTCTTCAATTGATTGAATCAATGTATTTGAAAACGAATGATAAAGATGATGATGATGATTATGATGATGATGATGATCAATCAACGCAACAAGTACGAACATATGATGATATCCAACAGGAATGGATACCATCATCAACGACAACAGATGATCCGATGGAATCTTTTTCATCATCATCAAATAATGATAATAATGATCCAGAATCTTCACTACCAGAATCATTGAAAAATAATCATTACATACGTAATACGTTGGTCATAATATCATATAGTATGATCATGTTTTTATCACTTTGTGGTAATTATCTTGTATTGCATGTAATATATACAACACCAAAATTACGTACAACAACGAATATATTGATTTTTTCATTAACAATATCCGATTTAATGACCACTATATTCAATATACCATTCAATTGTGCACGTTTTCTATTACGTAATTGGCCATTTCCAGATTCATTTTGTATCATTATGCCAACATTACAGGTGACCAGTGTATATGTTTCAACATTAACAATGGCAGCAATTTGTTTACATCGTTATCGTTCAATATTAGGCACAACCGGTGGTGGTGGTGGTGGTGGTGGTGGATCGAATGTGGTCATTTCATCACGTATCGGTTTCAATCATATTACACATTCAATGAGTAGTGTTCGTATAAAAATGTCTATACTATTCATATGGATCATATCGATATTGCTTGCATTGCCACATACATTATTTAATCTTGTTGTATGGATTGAATTACCGAATGGTAATCTGATACGACGTTGTCGTGCCCATTATCCACAATCAATTCGGGAACAGATGCCATTATTATTGTCATTATTGGCAACATTCACACAATTTTTATTACCATTAGGCATGACAACAATTTTATATAGCCGTATTGGCCGCATTATTGCACAACAAGGAAAATTAGCAAAACATTATTGTAATGAATTAAATCGTCGTATAGTGGACGCAAAACGTAAACGTATCACAATGCTTGTGTTGATTGTTGTCGGTTTTTTAATCACATGGTTACCATTAACCATGTATCATTTGTTGATTGATTTTCATATTGTTTATTTTCATTGGAATATATTTCTTACATTACATATTTGGGCAATGACATCTGTATGTTATAATTCATTTATATATTGTTTTATGAATGAAGATTTTCGTAAACGTTCCAAACAAATTATTGCCAAACATCAACGTTCATTTATGTCATTTTGTTTTATTTTTTTATTTATAAATCGTAAATCTGAACGTCATCTTGGTGCTGGTGGTGGTGGTGGTGGTGGTGGTAGCAGTAGTGGTGGTGATGGTGCTGGTGCTGGTACAACATCCACCAATTCAGTATCAGCACAAATAGTCAACTGTCAACAACAAACACAGCAACAAAATAATGATGATTGTCATCATTGTGATCATAATGATCAACTTGAACATCAGAATAAAAAAGATGGTCATATTTTTCGTACATCAATCATTAGACATGTAAATAATGATGATGATAATAATAATGAAAAAAAAGAAAAAGAAAAAAATGAAGATGAAGATGATGATGATGATGACGATAATAAAATAATGTCCACTGCTATTGATGAACAACAACAGCAACAAGAAAAATTACAATTTGAATCATCATCATTGAATGTAAATAAAAATGAAAATAAAACAGACACCAGTCAGCAATGATTTAGATACAATAACAATAATAATAAAATTCCAAAAAATTGAAATTCCAATAAAATAAAAAATCATTCCTTTGTAACACACACATATTGCACACACACATTGGAGAATTTCATTCGAATATAGAAGAATAATTCTCTTCATCTTTTACATTATCGAAATTCTTTTAGTAATTCCTTTGAATTCCACCACCACAACCACACCACTCTTATTTTTATTTTTAATTTTATTAACATGATGATGTTATCGGATGTTATTAAAAGAATTCTTGTTTGAAGAAAAAAAAACGAAAGATTTTAGTCTAGATGTTTTTCCGTTTATCCGGTATAATTTTTTTCTTTTTCATTTCATTTGTTGCCAATTCAATTGGATATATAAATGAAATTGTGTTTAGTAATTGAAAATAATGTGTTTTCATTGGAATTTATTATTATTATTATCATCATCATTTGATCACAGCATTCAAACTTACAACTGCTGCTGCCATCTGGTATATATTTGGTAAAAATCAAATAAATTTTAATTTTTGGAACAAAAATTGAATTCAAACAAAAAACGAAAAAAAAAACAAAGACCACAATTATCCGATTAATTGAAAAAAATAGATAAAAATCTAGTTATAAGAGCAAAAAAAAATTGAGTAAATTAAACACTGGATTATTATTCCATTAGAAAAAAATTGATTGATTGATTGATTGGATTTTGGAGACATTCCAATTTCCAAGATAAAATCTGTTTTTTTTAAACAGAAGAAAAAAAAACAGATTTTGTTGCATAAAAATTTGATGATTGGATCGATATCACAATTTAGAAATAATCACTAAACTATCTTCATGATCGACATCATTATGATTATCATTAGTATTTGTTGTAGAATGACCATCATTCGATTTTGATGATGATTTAAATTCAATAACAGTATCACTTGATCCAAAGCTTGCCTGTTGCTGTCGCTGCTGTTGTTGTTGTTGTTGTTTTGGTTGTTGTGATTGGTCATTTTTTATTTGTTTTTCCATTGTTTTCATATTTTGTGTTTCCAATGATGCTGATGATGATAATGATTTTATCGGATAAATCGAATGACCATCTTTATCTAATTGAAATATTTCATAAACACTTGGCACTTTTTTTGGCTGATAATGGCCACTATTATTCAATGTTGATGCAGGTGTCATTGGTGATTGTGCTGCTGTAGCAGTAGCAACGTTGTCCACGATTTTTGTCGCTACACGATCATCATTATCATCATTAGAATTTTGTTTTCGATACGGTGATGATGTTCGTGATGGTGATGACGATGGTGATGATTTAATATTATCAAAAAAATTAATTCTCTCCAACAATGTAGTGGTTGGTGAACAATAATCATCAACATAATCACGATTATTAATCCATGGTGGAAATTCACGTTGTCGTATAACGCCATCTTTTAATAATTTTTTTCGATTTGATTTTGATTTTGGCGGTAATTGTTGTTGCTGCTGTTGTTGTTGTTGTTGTTGTTGATAATGTTGATTATGATTATGATGATGATGATGATGATGATTGTGTTGTTGTTGTTGTTGTTGTTCTTGACTAGATAACGATGTTATCGAATCATCTTGACAATTATCCGTTTCACTATATTGTGTTGTTGATGATGTTCGACGCCATGGAAAATTTGTATTCATCATCATCATCATCGTTGATTTATTCATTGTTTTATCGGCCATAAATACATTATCATCACCATTATTCTGTGCTTTTCTAGCTGTAAATGTAATACCACCATCATCATCATCGTCATCGTCATCGTCATCATCATTGTTGTTGTTGTTGTTATTAGCATCATCATTATTATGATGATTATTATCAACATTTTTGTCGTCTAAATCATTTTCTGTATCTATATTATCAATTTCATTTTCAGATTTCGAACGTTTTATATTTGTTTTACGTTTTTTATAATATTGTTTTGTTTTATGATCATTCGATGTGATTGATTGATTTTTTTTCATTGCAATTTGTTGTTCATTATCATCTGGTCGCTGTTGTTGTTGTTGTTGTTGATTTTGTGATTTAAATTTTTTATTATTATCACGATATAATGATGGTGTATTATGATAAGATGAATGATGTGTATGACGACGACGACGTTGACTTTCACGTTCCGATATTAGACGACGTATCTGCATTCGTACCTGATGTTGAAATGGTGGATGTGATAATGGTTCTTCATAATAATCACTACGTGTATAATGATGTGCCTATTCATTTGAAACAAAAAAAAAAACAATGTGAGAAACAACAATAAAACAACAACAACAATGAGCACAAACCTTTTTAAATGGTTTAAACATTGCATCATTAAGAATATGATGTAATTCAGCATCTTTTAAATCTTTTAAACTTGGTGAATAAACAACCGTACCGATGTCATAATTGAAATCTAAATTATTCTGTTTTGGTAATGATTTAATGGCATCTTTTGAATCATCATCAAATTCAAATGATGAATTCTGCGATGAATGATCAGATGGTGGTGAAGCATCATTATTATTATTATTATTATATAATGCAGCCAAATTTGATTGTGTAAATGTACGAAATAATGTTGTTAATGATTGATTTGGATCAACAATAATTGGTGCCATCATACCGCCACCAACACCACCATTTGTAACGGATGTTGCTAATGCTGGATTACCAGGAACGGTTAGAAATATTCTTGGTAAACTTGTTGTTGTTGCTGCTGTTGCTGCTTCTGCTGCTGCTGTTGTTGTTGTTGTTATATTGCCTCTTTTTATCATCATAATATTATTATTTTTATAATCATCTTCATCGACAACAAAATTTGCATTTGAATAAGCGGCAATGTTTGCAAATTTATCTACACCACTAGCATCAACATTGTTGATATTACCATTATTCATAGTGGCCGCCGCAGTCATTAAATGTTGCCGTGAAACTATTGTCATTGCATCACGTAAATCAAGACGAGAACAAGTTTCAAATATTTTACGTGATAAATTTCCCATTTCTTTGGCATCACGAAGTAACCATTTACGTAGATATTTATTATTATAATAACGGAATTTATCCCGTAACTTATAATTGCCCATCATCATTCCCGATATATCTTCAAGGCCAGCCATCAAATGATCCATTAACTTTATGAGAAAAAAAGGAAAGAAAAAACAAAATGACACATTTTCATGTAAATAAAAACATAATACAATCAAACATACCCTAGTATGAATCCGTTCATTCATGGTTAATTCAAATTTATTTGCACGTGGTACATTCAATATTTTCACCAATGTACCGACGGTCATACCTTGAAGAAATACGGTAAAATAAACAACGGCAATAATAGTTGTGACCATCATTTCACGTGCATGTATAATCTGACGATTTATAATTAAAATCAATGCAAATGCTACGGCACCACGTAAACCACCATATGACATAATGAATTGTTCAACACGATTCACTTGATGTAAACGATATCTATTTGTTAATGTTGTCAGAACGAGTACACCTGTGAATTATGGAACAAAAAAAATGAATAAATACAACAAAATTGATAAATCAAAAACATACCTATTGTACGATAAACTAGACAGAATATAATGGTCAATGCAACAAATGCCGTATTCCAATGATGTTGATCATTAACAGTGCAAACACCAAGAAATACAAAAATAATCGCTTCCGATGAATTGGCCAACATTTTCATTGCATATTTCAATGTTGTATGTGATTTTTGTGTAATATTTTCTTCAACATAATTTTTCATTGTAATACCACAGAATGTAAGGCTTAAAATGCCAGATAAATGAAACATTTCGGCCGATAAATATGACAGATAAGCCATAACGAATACAAAAATTGGTTCAATAATTTTTACATGATGTGTAAAACGTGAAACAAATGCGGCCAAGAAACCCCAAAATATACCCATTGCTGTACCACCGATGGCTACTACAAAAAATGATGCTACACCAGATATATAATCAATTGTTTGTATTGAATCAACACCATAATGATATGTCATTTCAGCATATCCTTCAAACATATGATATAGTACAACGGTAACACCGTCATTGAGTAATGATTCACCAAACACTAAAATATAAAGTACTTCATTTACATGTATTTCTTCAAACACAGCCAATACGGCAACTGGATCAACAGCCGATACGGTCGAACTGAATAACATTATATCCAAAAATGGTATCTCTTCACCGAATACACCGAATTTTGAACAACCATATAACGATAAACCGATAGCCAATGTATTCCAAATGGTACCAACAACAGCATACAATAGAATGGATACAAGATTATCGAAAAACAACCTATTAGGCATATGATAACCGGCATCCATAACAATTGGTGGTAACATGTATAGAAAAAATAGATTTGGCGTCAATGGTTGTAAACGTTCTTCCGGTATGCCAGCAAAATACATAATCAAACCAATAATAACGCCCAATATCATGAGTACAACACTTTCCGGACATATTGATGATAATTTTGGTGTCACATGAAAACCTGTTATTTATTTTGTAATGAAACAACAAAAAAAAATTACACAATTATATCATTATCATTGGAAAATGGAAATCATCAATTATAATGATGATAATCATCATCATCATCATCATTTCATTTCAATGAAGAATAATCATCATTGGATTTTGATTGTTGTTTGATTGGCATGTTTGTTGTTGTTGTCGTCGTCGTCGTTGTCTTATTGAAATAATTACCATCAAATCATCATTCAAATTCATTTGATTCGTTGATTTGAATTTTTTTTCATTAAATTTTCATTGATTGATTGATTGATTGAATAATAATAAAGGGTGTAGATGGGAAAACCTTCCGGAAGGAGATACTAATCATCATTATCAAGATGGATTGTGGCAATTTTTTTTATAAAAATTTTTGAATGTCAAGTTCATTCAAGAGAATTTTCATTGAAAAAAAAACCCAAAAAAAAAAATTAAAAAAACATTCAAAGAAGATAACAGTGAAAAAAAAACGTCAAGGATTTGTTTTCTTTGTTTTCAAATTGCAAAAGCAAATGGCCATCAGACAAACACACACACACACAAAATCGATTGGCTAATTTTTTTTCGAAATTTTTTTCACTTGAAAAAATCAATTCAATTTCCGTATTTCATCATTTTTTCAGGTATTTTTTTTTGTTCTGAATTCATGAAAAAAAACAGAGAAATCCTCTGCTCAGCAACAGCAGCAGCATGGAATCTGCACAGAATATTTTTTTTTTATTCAGGAAAAGGAAATCCTTTTGATAAATAGAGAGAGAAAGAGGGATTCATAAATGAAAAAAAACAACAGCAGCAACAACAACAACAGCAACAAAAAATTGTTGAAAATCGAAGATCCTTGAAAAGCAAAAAAAAAAATTGATTAATAATTGTCAAACCAATTGTCAACCAGCAAACACGTTGTATAGCCAAACAAACAAACAAACATCCAGCATATACAATAAATGATCATTATGATAATTTTAATTATAATTTGTTGGCAGTGTTGTTGTTGTTGTTGTTGTTTATGGTTGTTGCTTTTGATCATTTGTTTTCAACAACAACAACAACAACAATGGAAACACGTTAAAATCGAATTATGAATTATGATTTTTTTTCAAATGAAAAAAAAACAAAAGCTAAAATTCAATTGATGATGATGGTGGTGGCGGTGGTGGTGGTGGTTGACATTTAATTATGGTTTCAAATTTGTGTGTGTGGTTTCTCAATCAAATTGTTGTTGTTGTTTGAATGCTTGGATGATTTATTAGATTGGTTTATTTTATTTTTTTTTTCTTTCACTTTACGTTCCTAATCTCTTTTTGTATGTTTTCGTACACAATGGTTCGATTGATTGATTCCAACAATGATGATGATGATGACGACGACGATGATGATGATGGTAGAAAAAAAACTACCTGTCGGCAGTGTGTATACATATATAACTCGTACTTTTCGCACGCGACCTTGTATGTTTGGAACTTTTTTTTTCATTAAAAAAAATTTTAATGCACGTGGAGAATTCTCTCCCGCTATGGGAAAAAAAATCTCCATAATTATTCCGTCAATCAAAAGAATATATTTGTTTTTATTTTCATCGATAATTTTCTCGTTTGATTTATCGATTTATTAGAATGAAAAAAAAGAAAATCAAACGAATCAATCGATCGATTTGTTCAAGGATTTATTCAACATTTCGACAGGAAGAAAATCATCAAGATGTGTGTATGTGAAAAAAAATGACTGTCATGGCTATGAAATATGAAAAAAAAACGAAAAAATTCGATATACACACACACAGGTTGTGTGTCACATTAATTGATGATTGACAATTTTTTTTCTGTTCTGTTTTGTTCTGTTCTGTTTATTTGATTTTGATTGATCGATCAATTGATTGTTGGATCAATAATAATGTCTATTTGTTTTTATTTCTATTTCTATTTCTTTTTTTATAAACAAACTTTTTTTTACACAATGATCATCATCATCAGGATTATTATTATTATTATTATTATTGTGCTAGGTAAACAATTGAATTGAATCCATTCAAGGTTAATGGATCATTATCACTCAACCAATAATAATAATAATAATATCGTTTATTGAATAAAACGAAAAATTCTGGCGTGGTCCATTTTCTCAATAATAATAATTCTCGATTCTTAATTATCAATAACAATATAATTCGAAACAGCTGCTTTTCAGTGTACATTTTCTATTATCTCTCTCTCTCTCTCTTTCAAACAATTCTAGCTAAATAAATTCAACAGAATCGAAAAGAAAATTCTGTTGCCATACAGAATGAACAAATGGAAAAAAAAACCTAATCATCATCAAAGAATATAATTGGGCAGTGAAAATGAATTAAGAACCGAAAAAAAATAAAAAACAAAAACAAAAACAATAACAACCGGTATACGATAAAATTATGGATCATTTTCCTATCATGATTAGTTTCATGATTCTCGTTCATGAAACAAACAAACAAACAAAAAAAAGTAATTTGCTGGTAATTGAAAAACAAAAACACGCAAAATACCTTTTTTTCTTTTGTTTAATTGACAAAATTGAATCCTATCAATGGTGAATTCTTTACGACAAACGAACCAAAAAAACACATTGATTGATTGATTGCATAGCTATTGTGTAATATTAATCAATCAATCAATCGATAATCAATAAATGATGGTTAAAAAACTGGTTTCTTTGTTTTTTTTGTGGGTTTTTTCTCGTGAATAATAAAAGAAAAAAAAATTTGATGAGAAAATTTAATTTTTTCATCAATTTCATTGATACCCAAAAAAAAAAGAAATTCTAAATGGAAAGATAATGTGATTGCATACTTTGTATATTGATTGATTGATTGATTGATTGATTGATGATGACGAATGTACTGATGGAAATTATGTAGTTGGTAATCAAAAAAAAAAAAATTTTCCAAATTGTTTTTTTTGTTTTTTTTGATTGATTGATAGAAGGAGTGGCCAGAAAAAAATAATTGACCACCACAGACTATTTCGTTTTTTTTTCAATGCAAATTTCATTGTCATTGGCAAATGGAATTCTAATCATTGGGTTTTTTTCACCTTTTTGTCATCATCATTATGAATTATGAATCATCATCGTTTATTTATTTATTCATTGATGATTGGTCACTTACCCATTTTGGCTAGACCAACAATTATGATCCATAATAGAATTATATAAGGCGTTGAAACTATGTACCGAACAATGAGAAAAAAAAACATGAATTTCAAAGAAAAAAAAAACAACACAAGGTCAAAAAAAAACGAACATACCATGTTCAAAATCAAATTTGGCAACCTGAAATCTTTTTGGTGGTAATTCATGATGTTCACCATTATTATTATCATCATCATTAACGATATGTTGTTGACCATTATTTACATTACGATTATGTGGATGATTATGATTTCCGGTAATATAATAATTATAATTTGGTTGATTAGATGATAATATCGTTGTGGCTATTGTTGTTACCAATGATGATGATGATGATAATGATTGTGATGATTTTGATTGTGCTGTATTACGGCCATCAACAATAACAATTTCAGAATCAGATGATGGATTTACAATTGAAAAACAATATATCGATTGTATCGATATGAATAATAATGATAATAAGAATAATAATAAAAAATAGCCATTACTATTATTCCAAGGTTTATATGTTTGAATATTTTTGATTCCAATGATGGCCATTGTCCATTCATGTGGGCGTGTATTATTATTGTGTGAATGAATGAATGAGAGATAAAAAAAACCAGGGTTACACCTTCAATTATACACAATCAATGAAACGATTTAAACATATCCATCATCATTTTATAATAGCCGGGTATTTTCTTTGAAGATAACATCAAATCAAACAAGAATGAGGCCATTTTAACACATAACACACACACACACACACACAAAAGCGATATTTTATGATGACAATCGGAAACGATACAAACACTTGACAACAACTAAAGATAAAGATAATGATGATCGAATGACGAACGTTCAAATTGAGGTTTTTGATCTTTAATTACAGATTTGACAACGACGACCATACTAGGTAGAATGAATAAAATAGAAAAAAAACAACAGTGGATAACGGGTTAATAAATGAAAAGAAAAAAAAAGTGAAATGAAATTCATCTGAAACAAAAACTAAAAAAAAAATAAAAAATTTTCGTGATCAAATTCATTGCTCACGATCAATCGATCGATCGATTGATTGATTGATTGATGCTGCCAAACAAACAAACAAAAAACTGAAATTCAACTGAAAAACACACACACACATGTATACCCTAAATATAAACAAAACAGATTTTTTTTTGGTTTCAAAAAAAAAAAAAAAATTCTTCTATTAAATCATAAATCATTCGATTCGATTCATGATCTATCAAAAAAAAATCGGTGATTTGTGGCTTTTTTTATCTTGTTCAATCTGAATGTATATGGTATGTCATGTTTTGATGATTAAAAAAAAATGAAACCGATTCCAGAATGCTACAAATGATCTTGATTCTATAAAGAATTAAGCAAGCAAGCAACATGTCAGTGTGTATTGTGTGTGTGTATTGTGTTTTGCTCATTTACTCACTACAGTGATTAACAAACAAACAAACGAAATAAAAAAAAATAAATTAAATTAAATTAAACAAACAGAATATTTGAGATGAAAAATTAGAATAAAAATTATTGGCAACTTACCCAGAATATATTTTCGTCACAAAGGGATCATACGAACAAAAAAAAAAAAAAAAAAAAAGAATCGATTTACACACACACACACATAGAAAGCACCCACACACTTTGGATCGAATCTTTTGTCATGGACAATAACAGCAACAGTAATAAAAAAATTATTTACGTTTTTTTCAATGTCGATTTATATAAATTGTTAAAAAATTCAATTCAAATTCAATTCATCTGGCTGCTTCAATGATCACTTGAATTGGATTGAATTGGAAGAAAAAAAAATTTTTTTTTTCAATTTTCTCATCATCATCATCAACGATCGTTTGTCGTGTGTCGGTGTTGTTGTTGTTGTTTGGTTGTTGTTTGGTTGTCTGTTTGATTTGTTATTGGCGCCATGCATATATGTGTGTGATATATATGACAACATTGGTTAGAAAGAAAAAAAATTTTTCGTCACTACCACAGTCAACCAACCAACCAACCAACGAAACCAATGAAACCAACCAACCAGCCAGCCACTATTACTTTCTCTTTTTTCATGAAAATCGAATGAATGATTCAATCCAATGTGAGATACAGAGATACAGAGAGAGAGAGAGAGATATGAGATTGTATATGGAACACAAACACACACACACACAGAGACAGATGATAAAATTTTTTTTTTATGCCACCATTCAATGAAATCAGCCACCACCACCGTTATGAAAGAAAAAAAAAATTTTTCACTCCATTTAAACATAGGCTGTAAAACCAGAAAATAAAATGAAAAAAAAATCACAAGTTAATAAAATAAAAAACGAACCGACTAAACAACTCTAGTTAGGTTGGCTAGTGTGTGTGTGTGTGTGTGTGTTTGTGTTTGTGTTTGGCAGCAACCGGTCGATGGATCGATCGATCGATCGATCAATGGTATGAAAAAAAAATGACAATTTTGTCATGGCCCGTATATATATTGTCATCATGATGATCATCAATTGATTACAACACTTGTACACATCATATCCGTAAAATAAGGAAGAATTATTGATGATGACAAATAGCAAAAAAAAAAAAAAAATAGGAACCAGGTGAATGAATGATCTAGCCATTGTCTATATATGACTGTAAAATAATAACCGGCATCTATGGTGATGATACAAAAAAAAAAAAAATACTATGGCGGTAGATTTGTATGCATGAACACACGTACCCGGTGGACGTCATTACCGGAATTGCACATGGGCACAAATTTTTTTTTTTTTTTTTTTTTTTTTTTGGAACAGCACCACCATTGGCCATGGTTTTGTTGAGTGGGAGCCAATATGGTAATATGAAGAACAAAGCACCAGAAGTAGAACGAATTGTTGCGTGCATCTCCATCAACAACAACAATAAAACATTTGATGATGATGAATATTCCAATCTAAAAAAAAAAAAAATTCAAATTTAAAATCCAACAACAATAAAAAAAAGAACAAAATTATATTTACCGTAAAAACAATGAAAAAAAAATGGAAATGGAAATCCACCCAGCTACACACACACACACATAAAAACAAGATTTACAAGGTTGTTCCATTATATGATTATTACATTGTGACCGGACACAACAGAATTTTTTTTTCATTTCGATTTCATTCAGATTTTATCATCAACCAAAGTGATCAGTTATATTTACATTCATGGCACGAATTTTTTGTTTGCTTGCTTGTTGTAGACAAAAAAACAACATTTTTACTCTGGGGAAATTATATCTTGAAAAATAGACAAACAGACAAACGATAAAGACCATTGATGATAATTGCTAATTTTTTTGGTTGAATTTGCCTTTGCGGTTGTTGTTGTTGTTGTCATTATTATCAAAATAAAAAAAAAGACGTGGACCGGTGGCTAAAGAAAGTTTTTCATTGTTGTTGTTGTTGTTGTTATTATTGTTATTGTTGATTTCCAGGAATATTTTCATGTAAACAGTAAGTTTTCATGATAATCATCATCATTATCATCATTGTCAAATGTAAATGTAAATCCGATGATGACGATGAAAAACAATGTTGTCAATGTCTGTTTCTGTGTTTCAATTTTTTTTCTGTTTTCATCTATGAATGGAATGGAATGGAATGAATAATAATGGTGATTAACTTTCATGCAAATAGACAAACAAATTTTTGGCTTACATTGATGTGATGAGAAAAAAAGGGAGCATTCATTTTTTTTTTTTTTTTTTTTTTGAATGTCAAAAGTTTTTTTTTCTGGATGACGTACGGGGGGGGAGTTGGAACAAATTTTTTGGTTAAATAATTGCAAAATAGAACGCATTTGTTGTTGTTGTTGTGTAGGATGGGATTTAGGAATGTAAAAATTCAATTAAAAATTGAATTTTGTTTCGAAATCAGTGATTTTGAAACAAAATCATACACGGAAACGAAAACATTCTTTTGATAATAATCGATATTATCGATAGTAATCGTTCATCATTATTATTGAAAATTTCAATTTTTTTTTAAATTTTTTTTTATTCAAAATTAAAAATTATCATCAAAAAGAAAAAGAAAATTTCCAAGATTTAAAGAAAAAAAAATAATCCATTCTTGAACGGTCTAATGGCTTTCACCTTTTTTACCGGCAATTCGTTTAAATTCCGACATATTCGTACTGCTCACTGTTTGACCAATTAATGTTATATTATCAATACGTGTACAATCGGTACCGGATTGATTGTTTTCAACAAACATCTGAAATAAATGAAAAAAGTTTGATCAGTGGTGGTGGTGGTGGTGTGTTCAAACAACCAAACTTAAAGAGACTTACAATTAAATTTTGAACATTTTGAAATTTAACAAAACGTAATGGTATCGGATTAGCTTTAACTAGATCATCGATGGCCACATCAATCGTTTGAATTGGTTCCATAGAACTAGCTTGATCAAAATCCAATGTTCGTGGTTGATTGATAAACAATTTAATTCGTTTAGGACCATTTGAAGCTGGTGCCGTTAATTTCAATGAATGAATCTTGACCGGTTGATTAAAAGCCAAATTAATGATGAGCTGTTCATCACAATCGGATTGTAGATAAAATCCTGATCCAGGTAATAATGCATGGCCAAGATTATTATTATCACATTCATTTAAGCATTCTGATTGTGTTTTATTAATGAACGATGATAGATCCATAAAACCGGCCACACCAGATTCAGCCGCTGCGGTGGCCAAATTTTCTTGTGAATTGACAATTTCACGTAATTTTGTTTCCAAACTTGTTGGATCGGCACCTTGCATTCGATTGATGGCCACACGATTCTTGAAAAATATGAACGTTGGCATTGCTGTTACATTATTATTACGTGCTGTATCCTGACATTCATCGACATCAACTTTTAGAAATTTTACACCACGAGCCGAATATTCATGTGATAGACGTTCGAATACCGGTGCAATACGTTGACATGGTCCACACCTAATAATAATGATAGTGTAAATGATTGTTAGATTCAAAAAAAAATAAATGAAAATCTTACCAACTGGCGGTAAAATCAACAACAACTATTCCATTATGGCCCAAATGATTGAGAAACGCTTCATCATTTTCAACATGAATGACAGGCATATTGATTTATTAATATTTTTTTTTGCAATTTCAATTTTGATGATGATGATAATGATGACAATGAATTTTTGAATTTAAATTTTTTTTAATTTCTAAATAATTTGCATCCCAAACACATGCAAACAACGCCGACATAAACACAATGTGACACAGTGACACGCAAGAATTCTTCAATACACAGAATGAGTCGAATCATTTTTATCATCATCATCATCATCATCATTTAACGCCATCTATCGATTTTGATGAATAAAATTATATTCTCGATTTATGTCGATAGATGGCGATATAGTACACACAAATAAACGGATATATCAATTTTTTCTTTGTTCTTGTTGTTGTTTGAAAAACTACATTCAATCATCATCATCATCATCGAATCTAATCAACCGATTAAAACAAAAACAAAAAAAAAATACGAATTTCTTTTTTGGGTGGATCTCGATTGATCACCACAACTACGATGATAATTGGATGGAATCAACCAGCAGCATCAGCAACAATTTATGGTTGGACAGCTGTTTTCTGTTGGTGGATAATGACCATCATCATCATCATCATCATGTTATTGGACACATTCGATAGTAAATCGGATTTATTGTGGCCATCTGTATATTGATCATCATCATCATATGGTGAAGCGAAAAAAAAAATCGGGTCATAAGCCTCGTGTTTTTTTTTCATTTTTGAATGAATTTTTGTTTGTTTGTCTGTGTGTGTGTATGGGGAGATGGCCTTATCGAATCGTCCATGTGAGTTGTTTGTTTGTCGTGTTTTATGTATGCTAACCAAAAATTGTTTTTGTCAAAATTTTTTCAGCCCACTACCATCCATCCATTACCAGATATATCTGTGTATACTGTTGTTGGGTACCCTCACAACAACAACAACACATGCACACCCTGAATATACCAGGAAACAATAATAACGGCCATGGATTCCATTTACACACATACGCACGCAAACTACATACAAACTCAAAATCAACATTTACGAAGCCGCTACTACCCATCTAACGAGAAACAACCAAAAAAAAAAAAAAAATTGAATGAATCCAAACCAACGAATAACAGTATACTCTTGGATTCGAATCCCATCTCACCGCCCGAAATCATCAAAACTCGAATGAATCACACACACACACACACTTATTTGTGAACTAGCAGCAGCAGCTACATTCAGCAAATATTCAGAAGAATAAAATAAAAAAAAATGAAAATCCTCAATTCACTTTGAATGAATCATTGGATGAATCCTGAGCATCTTGATGATAATTATTTTGGCATCACTTTTTTCTCTCTCACTCTCTCATTTTTTGCTCCATTCCAAATTCATTTACATCATCATCATCATCACCAAACAACCATCAAATCAATCACCAAACAACCATCACAAATCAACCAATGATTGAAATTACCACATAGCAATGCAAAAAAAAAGGTGTATATTATCCGTTTGAAGATTGTACTGTTAGAAAATGCAAAAAACAAAACAAAACAAGAGAAGAGAAAAAGAAATGGACATTGAATAAACGTTAATGATGGCAAATTCATAGTGGGCAAAAAAAAAAGAGAAATTTTTCAACAAAACAACAACAACAACAACGACGAAAAAAAAACCACTGCATACACAATCATCGTTGAGTGGATATTTGAATGAATGAATGAATGATGCTCCATTACAATTTTGTGATTTCATGTTTGTCTGTTTCATTCATTCATTCATTCATTTCCCAATGAATCAAAAATGAGTCATGTACAATACACATGACAATCAATATATTTGGATTGTTGAAATTTCAATTTTCAATGATGATGATGATTTAAAAATTTTTAAAAAAAAATTTTCTCTGTGTGTGTGTGTGTATGGCTTGTTCATCATCGTAATCATTATTTTTTCATTGTTTAAGATTTTACCCTGTTTTTTTTTTAATAATGATAATCTTCCATCGTTCATCATTATTGTTAATGATCGTGATCGACATTTTATGATATAGACAATCTTGTGTTTGTTTGTATAATCATCGAAATCATTATCAAAATGGAAGCCCACAATCCAAAAAAAAAAAATTTTTTTTCATTGAAAATTTATTATTTCTTGTGACAATAATAATAAATAAGCTAAAAATAATCATGGTAATCGGTGAATGAATTTTTTTTTTTTTTTGTTTGTTGGCCATGATCATCTTGATTTCCATATAGGTAAGGTTAATGTCAATGATGATGATGATCCAACATCTTTATGACAAACGTAGGATGATGAACATCGAAATAATCGTAGTCATAACGTAACCACAACGTATTCCTCAAATTCAATTTCATCATCATCATCATCATCATCATGTGACTTTGGATTTTGGTTTTTTCGGTTGATTGATTGAAACGACAAAATTATACATTCGATTTTATCATTTGTGAACAACAACAACAACAACAACAACGGCAAATCATTTAAATTGAATTTTTCTCAATTAAATCATCATCATCATCATCATCATCTTTATCGACAAAAATTATCTATCGATTGTGAACAACGACAAATTCATTTTTCATTTTGATTTTGTCAATGAATTATTGTTCATTTCCGTTTTTTTTCAATCCATTTTTTTTGTAGCATCTGTTTTATTCATAATTGATTACTATCATCATCATCGTCGTCATTTATGATCAATAACAACAACAACAACAACAACAGCAACGTATACGTGTAAACAAAAATCATCTCCATCACCATCATCATCATCATTGACTATTGTTGTTGCAGATGTTTTGTTTTTGTTTTTTTTTTTGGCCATTACCAAATAAAACACACACACACACACACCGTTATTTGGAACATTTGAATACACATCTGGAACATATCAAATCTTCTCTATTTCTCTTTGTGTTTGTTCGATGTATCGATCTGATCTGATCATTGATAATTGGCCACAAAATTTTTACATTTACACAACTAAAAGCAACAAATGAATGAAATCAAGGACAAAACACACAGACTGTTTGTTGTAATCAATGGATTGTGTTGTGTTGTGTTTGTGTGTGTTTTTTTTCGATGTTTTTCTATATATGCATAAAATGGTGACATTTCGTGACAATTTATTAATCATAATGATGATGATGATGATTTAATTATCAACATTTTTTTTTATATTCATTTTCAAATAATTTTTCAATAAAATTCCAAACAGGTAAGTGTTTTGATCTGTTCTTTTTTTTTACTATGGTGATCCATTATTACATTAGTGTGGACAGGATATGAAAATGTGATTAAATAACATTATTATTGCACAATTTGTGAGCAATTGTCAGTCAGTGGTTTTTTTTCCAGTATTGGTTGGTAACCATCACCAGAGAAAATCCATCTGGTTGTTGTTGTTGTTGTTGTTTTGGCAACAAATTTTTTTTTTTTGTTTCTTGAAACAAAATTTCTCAGTTTTTTATCATTTTTAATATATAACAGAGATTCAATGTGTGTGTGTGCTTTGAAAAGCGTTTGTTGTTTTTTTCATCAAGCCCATCATTAATAGCGATTGTTTGGTTTGTTGTTGTTGTTGTTGTTGTTAATAATGGGATGGGATTCCATTTTATTTCCAAAATGGAAATTGTTGTTGTTGTTGTGTTTCGCCCAAAACAATAACAACAACAATAACAACAACGAAATTATGATCATAATGAAAATTGAATTGTATTATTGAATGAAAACGAAGATTTGTTACGAAATTCCAATTTTCACTTTTTTTTTTTTTTTTTTTGGTTAGAATAATTCTGGTTCAATGAAATGATTTTGTATCATCACCACCACCACCACCAGAATCATCATCTGTATCATTGACCTTATAATGATCACACACCCACACACCTAGCCTTTTTTTTCATTCTTTTATACATAACCTGGGTGTGTGTGCATTTTTTTTATTGCCCACAATTTTTTTTTTTAAATATCAACCAACAGGTAGTGTTTTGTTTTGTTTTTTTCTCTTTCGTGTGTGGTTGGTTATAAAATTCAATGGCCAATTTTTTTTTTTTTTTTTGATCTATTTATGGCCAAATGGATGAGAATACCATGGCAAATATTTGATTATATATATATGCCATAAACCAAACACCAACACCACCTGTTTCAAATTTTTTTTTTCTAAATTTTTTTTATCATCATCATCGTTGTTATGGTTATTGATGATGATGATGATTATAACCATGGTTGATGGTTACCATTGGTTTTGAGATTTTTTTTTGTGTTTCTCAAATATCATATATATACACATAGACACACAACGTGTCGAATGTTTTTTTTTTCGTCTCTGATTAACATGCCTTGACAACGTTGACGACAGACAAATAACATATTGATAATAAGCAAATAAATGTCATCAGACATTTCAGAAATCTCTCTTGTTGTGTGTGTGTGTGTGTGTGTGTAATTTGTATCCTCGATCCTTTATTTTTTTTTTGGTGAAACAATTTTTTCTTCACATTCCATTTTCATTTTGATTCTTGATTCACAGTGATTGATTCTTCTTTTAAAATTCTTGTAAGTTTTACCCATTCATTGTGTATACACGGCTAGCATGTGTGTGTGTGTGTTATATTTGAACAAACAACAACCAATGTATGAACCAACCGAAAATTCAATGAACTAAACGCGTTTTTTTTTCTATATTTAGACCATCCAAAACATACACATTTGTAGCATCATCACTTATTGGCCAAATGTTGTGTGTCACGCTGTCATCATCATCATTATTATTCGTTGTTGTTAATAGAACACTTAATGGTTGATGAAAAACAATAGATCTTATAAGTGAAATTGAAACAAACACGAAGACATTCAAATATATAATGGATACAAATTGATTTCCATCATCATCATCATCATCATTTTTTTCACACTTTTTTCCATGCAATCATTATGTTTTTTCTCTGAAAAAAAATCCTTGAAAATAATTTCTCTCTCTGTGTGTGTGTATGTGAAAGTAATGGATAGGAAATGGCCATGAGAACAACAACAACAATAGTAATAAGTAGATGGATGTGTTTCAACGAAAAAAAAAAATTTGAAACTGAAATGGAACACATCCGTTTTTGTGTGTGTGTGTGTGTATGCGTTTGAAATCCACAAATACAAAATGGCTAAATCGTGATGTCACCGATATTTTTTTTTTTTTTTTTGTTTTGTTTCAATCATGATGACATTATTAGACAAAAACAAAACAAAACAAATGCTGATCTATTGATTTTTGTTTTGTATTTATAACTAGATTCAAAAAAAAAAACGATTGTGTCCAGAAAAATCAGATCAGATCAGATTAGATTAGATTAAATTAGATTGACATGTATTCTGTGTATGGATAAAAAATGAACAATGAAAATACAAAGATTTCAAATCTAGAAATAGAAAAATTTCAACAACAACAACAACAACAACAAAATTGTTCCTGTTGACCATTCCTTTTTTTTTTACATTTCGAGATTTGCATGATTGGTTTAAATTTTTTTTATTTTTGTTTTGTTCAAATAGTTCAAATATCGATGATTGATTGATTTGATAGATGTAGATAGTAGATGTAGGTAGATCGATGGGTTTGGATTGTGGATTGGTAAGTAGAGTAATCATATCCGTTTTGATTCATGGTTATATATATATCATTTTGCCGTTTTAACAATAGTCAATTGGCTTGATCAATGAATGTGGTTGTCTGTTCTGTTTGTTTGTTCATTGTTTTTATAAATCTCATTGATCGATTGATCAATCATCGATGATGATGATGATGATGATGATGATGATAATGATGACCATGGCCATCAAACACACACACACACACATACACACAATGATTGTTGTTACTGTTGTTGTTGTTATCAAAATAAAGAAAAAAAATTTCCGGATCTTACATAGAAAAATATTTCTTGAATTGTTGCCCAAAACAAAATAAAACAAAAAAAATTTTTTCGAACGAAATGAAATAAAATGAAATGAGTTTTTATGGATTGAAACAATGTATGTAAATACAGGAGTGTGTGTGTGTGTGTTATGTAAATGAACTGAATCGTTATGTAATGTAATGAGAGGCCAATGACACTGATGATGATGAATAAATGAATTTGAAATACATACATATTCAAAACAAACAGACAAACGGAATGAAACGAAAAAAAAAAATTTAGGTGACCATGGCAATGAGATAATGATAATGATAATGATGATGGTCAACAGGACTGTTGACTGTTGTTGAATTTAAATAATTCATTTTTCTCTCTCTCTCTCTCTCTTTCTTTGTAGAAATTTTCAAATTTGGAATTTTTTTTTGTTTATTCAAATTCATAATTCGAATGAATGAAAAACAAATTTAATTTTGGAACATTGAAAAAAATTTGAATCAAAAGAAAAAGCTTTTTTCCATTTGCCAAAAGTCATTTTATTTCATTTCATTTTTGTTCGTTTGCTCGTATTGATTTGATTTGATTTAATTGATCCAAACTCAACTTGGATGGCTAAAAACACAGGTAAAAAATTTTTTTTTCTCTTTTCACATTTACTATGATGATGATGATTGGTATTGACCATCATCATCATCATCATTATAATGGTGGTGGTCATTATGATTTTTGTTTGTTTATAAAAACAATGAATTTTCGTTGCTGTTGTCCAAAAAAAAAAAAAAAAATTTTAATTGTCTGTTGACCGAAAAAAAATGATGATGATGATGATTAAGAGGTATAATCATTGTTATCGTTCATAAATGTCGTGCCGAATTTTTTTTTATTCTGATGATGATTTTTATTCCATGGTTATGGTTGTGTTTTTTTTTTGTGGCCATTTGTTTTGAAAAATCTGGTCACGTTTAATCCAGATTTAAAAATAAAAAAAAAATTTTGTCGAAATCGGATTCGATTTTTTTTTCTCTGTTTTGTTTTGCCAACTAATTGAATTATTATATTGTACACACACACACACATGTGCCTTTTCTCTCTTGCTCTACGAATTTATATATTTTTGACCCAAACTTACTCTGATGATGAAATCTTTTTGTTTTCTGGGTCGTGTCAATCCTTGTTGTTGTTGTTGTTGTTGTTGTTGTTGTTGTGCCATCACCATAATAATAATCATCATCATCCGTAAATCATGTTTTTATCTTTATTTGTTTGTCTGTGTGTGTGTGTGTGTGCTATATTATCATCATTACACAGAGAGAAATAGAGAGAGAGAGAGAGAGAGAGGATTTTAACCATTTTCGGGCAAAAACATGGATAGAGAAAGATCCGGATTCAAATAATGAAACAAACAAACGCCAAAATGAAATGAAAAAAAAATTTCAAAACCCTAATATGGTTATAATAACAACAACGACGACGAAACATCATCATCGATATGTAAAAAAAAACGATAACAAGCGAGAGGGAAAGAGTAGGTTAAATGGATTATCATTTTACCGTGTGTGTGTGTGTGTGTGTGTGTGTGTTTACCGGTTTGTTTTTTTCACCATTTTCATTTGTCGTTAATTGATTGATCAATCTTTTTCCTTTTTCTTTTCATTTTGTTCCAAAACAGCTCGAATCCAACACAATTGAATCTATCTCTCTCTCTCCTCTATGTTCAAGTTTTTGGAATGACAAATTCACATTGGTCTAAATTGGTTTAACTACGAAATTTCACTTAACTTTCAATTGCAGCTGTGTCCATTCGAATTGGAAATTTTAAATTAATGATGATGGCTACAAACGGTACAACACAGCAAAATA
Source organism: Dermatophagoides farinae (assembly GCF_024713945.1). Lineage (NCBI taxonomy): Eukaryota > Metazoa > Arthropoda > Arachnida > Sarcoptiformes > Pyroglyphidae > Dermatophagoides > Dermatophagoides farinae. Next base: position 2,821,418 of record NC_134685.1, on the reverse strand, counting down.
TTCAAATGCAACAAAAATCATCATCACCATCATCATCATCGAAATTATCGACAAATGGTGGATCACCATCGAAAAAAACCAATGGTGTTAATGGTCATAATAATCATCATCATAATGGTAATGATGATGTTGTTGTTGTTCAACAACCAGGTAAGATTTTTGATTGTGTATGTGTGTGTTTGGATTTGGATTTGATTTAAATTATTCTATACGAATTTTTTAGATTTAATCATGATGACACCGTTGAAAAAAGAATTGGATCATACAATACTACGTGTAGAACGTATTGTTGATGGTAAACAATTGGATCAACAACAACAGAATATTCGTCATGTTGCTGGTGGCCAACATCAAGGAATTATTATTAATAAACAAATTGCTCAACAACAAGACCATCAACATCATAATCGAACGAAATTTGATTTACGTCTTGCATTCAAAGTATTTCTTGTCAATGCCATTACAAATGTTCATCAACAAGAATCACGTGAACTTCGATTCTGGTTTCACCATCATGATGATGATGATGATCATCATCATCATCATAATTCATCATCATTAAATGGTGGTGGTAATAATGATCAAAATCTTCTTCAATGTGCACAATCATTTTTTCGTGCACTTGTTAATCCACAAGATTTTCCAAAAAATTATGTCGGTTTCATAATGAAATTGATGAAAACAATGCAACAACCATTGTATAGGCCATTATTACAAATAGAATTGGAAGTAAAACAGATTGATGAACCATTCGTAAGACCATCATCATCATCAACGTCATCATCACAACGTTCATGTAAGTTTATTGTTTTCCACTATTTTTGTTTTTTTGTTTTCAGTACTCAAACCTGTTGATTTGTGACATTTTATATATGTGGTTTGATGATGATCTTTATCAATTAATTACTACCATAGTAGATAATGATGATGATAATTATAAACCAATAGAATCATTATCTAAAGAATCAAATTTACATGTTCATGATCTTATTGATCGTATTGATAAGATTCAAGATATGGCTGCAAGGTTACGAATGTTGAAACCAAGACCACCACCACCGGTAAAACCAAAACGAAAAATTTCGATCATCATTAAAATGAATGATGATGATGATGATAAAAAATCAAGTAAACGTTTTTTTTTTTTTTTTTTTTTTTTGGTTTCTATTTGGACCTCTCAGCTGAGTGAATGGCATATGCCTTGCAACAAAAAGATTAACCAACAAGCCTTAATCATAATCAGCTTATAATGTTGTGATTTGCTTTTCTCTTTCTTTCTTAAAAATTAATTTTAAAAATCGGTAAAAAAAAACTTAGATTTTCTTGAAGAAGAAGAAGAAAAAGAAAAGGCAGCTGCTATAATTGGCAAAATTTATAGATGTGTTTGTGTGTGTGTCAATAACACCCGATGATGGTGTTTGTGTTTTATTTTCCCGTTTTGTATTTTTTTTTTTTCGGTCAAATTGATCACGAATTTTGTCCGAATAACTTGTTGACGCATATGTGTGTGTGTGAATGAGAGAGAGTGGCTGTGTAATAAATAGCCATTATTATTATCATCATCTCCTTTCACTTGAATGATAGATAGATGTGTTGTGTTGTATCGATATATTTCATACACACACACAATCAATTATATCACATATATGTACACACTTGATTGATAGATTCAAGGGATTTTTTTGTTTAAAAAAAATAGAAATAGAAATGATCCATCATTGATCATTAATTATAGGTTAAAAAGTTTTACCGTAAAAAAATCACAAATCAATGATGATGATGATGATGATTACAACTTTTTTTTGAATTTTGCTAGCTTTTTGCACGCATCGTGCGCATGCGCTCAAATAATCAAAAATAAAAATTTTTCATTTGTTTTTTTTCATTTTTATTTTTATTAATAGCAATGGATCTTAGTTTGAATTCAAACAATAATCACCATCATCATCATTATCAATTGTTGACTGAAGAAAAAGTTCGTGAAATGATTGAATCGGCATATCCGAATCCGCTTTCATTACCCGATATTGCTGCGTAAGTTTTTTTTCTGCTGTTTTCGATGTTGAAATTAATTTTTTTTTCTATATAAGTACAACCTGTTCGAATCAAGAAGATGTTGAACGTTTAGTTAATGAATTATGTACAAAAGGTGTTGCACGTTTAACCGATCTTGGTCAAATTATTCGTGTTACAAGCGATGAACAACAGGTGAAACGTGTTAGTCAGATGCCTAAAGTGATTCGATCACAGCAACCAACTGTAGCTATAATAACGGCACAATTTTGTGAAAAATTAGCCGTTGATTCAATGATCGATAATAAAGATACATATGTCCGTTATAAAGGTGAAGGTGAATCAAATGTTTATACATTGGGCAATATTGGACAACATCGTGTTGTTGCCACAAAATTACCGGCTGTTGGTAATAGCCGTTCGGCTATGATTGCCGCTGGTAATACAACTACAAGGCTTTTAGGTAAGAAAATTTTCAATTCAATCGATATTTAATTTTTTTTGTTTTGTTTCTTTTTCTGAAACACACAAAAGGTACATTTCAACATGTTGAATATGTATTTCTTGTTGGTATTGGTGGCGGTGTACCACATTATACTGATTATCATCAACATGTACGACTTGGTGATATAGTTGTGTCGGCATCTCCAAGAAAAAATTCCTCATATTCACCAATCAACCAGAAAACTAGTAATTCGGATATCGGTGGTGATGATGATGGTCATAATGGTCATGGAAATAATCGTCCACAACAATTGCCAACACGTTCAGATTTTATTTATGTACATTGTGAAAAACTTCGTTCATCACCGGATGAACCGATGAATGCATCGAATTCAACATGGAAAGAATTACAGACAGTTGATTCATTTAATTATCGTTTTTGGTGTCCATTATCATTAGAATTACAGGATATAGCTCGTCATATCTATTTGGAAGCACAGAATGATATTGTTGGCGGTGGTCAACCATCATGGGAACGTTATATTGAAGAGGCACGACATCGATTACAAGAAAGCGATGATCTTGAATTTGTACGGCCAGCAGAAAACACTGATAAATTATACATGTCGATCGGTACTAATGATGTAATTGAAATGGCACATCCTGAACCGGATCATCGTTATGAAGATACCGGTGAAGATGATCCACGAAAACGTGGAATGCCAAAAATTCATTTTGGTGCTGTCGGTTCTGGCCGATTGGCTGTTGGTAATGAACAATTACGACAGGATATTGCATTGAAATTCGGTATAAAAGCATTCGATATTGAATTCGATACGGTTATTGAATCAATATTTGGTAATCGTAAAGATCGTTATATAATCATTCGTGGTATTGCCGATTATAAGGATGGTTCAAGAAAAAAAGAATGGCAACCATATGCAGCATTATCGGCGGCTGCCTATATGAAAGCAATTCTTTGCCGTCTTGAACCAATGAATTAAACAAGACAGCTTGGATTTCTCTTCTTCGTTTTTTTTTTGTTTTTTTTTCAATTTTATTCTCCACATATTTTGTCACCATAACGAAAAACTAGTCATCAGAAAAAAAGGAAAAAAATTATTTACACATCTATTGCCATTGTCATCTTACCTTGTTTTTTTTTGTTTTTATTTTTTTGACCCGATGAATTTTTAATTTTTTTTTTTTTTGAAAATGATCTAATCACACACACACACATTTCTAATCTTGCCACATGTATTACTATATATGTTTTCGATTCTGTTTTTTGATTTTAAAATTTTGAAATACCTGAAAATGAAAACAAAAAAAAAAATATTATTTCTCGATAATTACAAATACAAACATTTTATTTTTTTTTGCTGTCAATGTTCGAAAATTTTTCTTGTTCCGTTCATATACGACGTTTGTTTGGATGTTATATCGTTTTGTTTTCCATTATTTCTAATAATAATGTGAAAAAATTAAGATTTGCATGATAATCAACAAGTGATCAGGCGTATCTTTTTTTTTGTTGTTGTTGTTTTCTTAATTTTACGCCCGATCGATGATTGTTGTCGTTATCATTGTCGTTGTTGTTCATTTCGTTTATAATCATTGCTGCCAATTATGAAATCGATTAACGTTTTTTTTTCTCGTTTTGGTGTTGGAAAACAATTTTTTTTCCGGTGGAAAATAATTTATTATATGGTCGAAGTTTTTTTTTTTTTTTTGAAGCCGATGTTGTTCAATTATCAACGACATAATCATCACTGTTCAATGTGTCAATTGTAAAATAGAAACAAATGACAAACACCAATTCCAATGCCTTCTGCTGCTGCTGTTGTTGCTTGTCATTCATCATATTTGATTGGAACGAGGACAAATATCACTGATGATTGTAAACAACCTGCAAAACAAAAAGAGAAAAAAAATCACTTCAATCCTGTAAAGATTCATCGAGATTCAATCATCAATATATTTATAGTGGTTTAGATCATCAAAAAATTGTCGCATTTACTGGATTGATCCAAAAAAAAAAATCGAATACACGTTTTTCATTCATCACCACAATTTCAAATGGCCAATCTATTGAATTCATCATTTTCGAACATGAGACAGAGTCGAATTTCAAAAAAAAGAGTTATGGCTCAATGGGCATAAATTTTTTTTTTGTTTTGTTTGTTTGTCACAATTCATTTCTTATCGTTTTCTTCCACATGACAGTTATCTATTGGGCAATATCATTTCGTTGTTTTTTTTTGTTTTTTTCGTCTTCTTTTTTTCTGGTTTCCAATGAACGATGATTCAATCAAGCATGAAAGAAACGAATGCCATGCGTTCGTAATTTTTTTTTTTTTTTTTGGCTACGTTATCCCCCGCAAAAAAAAGAGAACGAGAAAATGATACGACAAAAGTTTTTTTTTCTCGTTTTTTCCATTCTTGTCATCATCATCATCATCATAAAAAATCCCTAGACACACACACAGACAACTATTCTTCCTTTTTTTTCCACATCTAAAAACCTGATACAATAATTTACCTGAACAATCCGAATGTTGGAATCATTAATATGGCCATATGAATGGCTAATGTCCAAAAGTGGTATGTTGTTTGTTGGAATTTGTTTCTCGTATCTTCGTGATTTTGTTTGTTTTTTTTTGTCAATATATAGATCCTCGAACATCAGATTGGCCATTGATTGGATCACCATTTCCAATATGGTCGATAATATTATGTTATATTTATGTGGTGAAAAGTTTAGGACCACGATTGATGAAAAATCGACCACCAATGCGTATCGAATCGATCATTATTGTCTATAATATACTTATGGTCATAGCATCTGCTGGATTTTTTCATTATGGTGGCCAACTGACTTATATACCACCGGGCGGTAATTTCAGTATCATATGCGAACGTGTTGATTATACGGTTACCGATAAAAATATGCGTCTATTACATCTTTCATGGTGGCTAATGATATTGAAAATGATTGAATTTCTTGATACAATATTTTTTGTTTTACGTAAAAAAAGTCAACAAATATCAGCATTACATGTTACACATCATTCATTAGTACCATGGGGCATTTGGATTGGATTGAAATTTGGTGCCGGTGGCCATAATGCTTTTGTACCGTTGATCAATCTATTTGTACATATGATTATGTATAGTTATTATTGTTTGGCTGCTTTTGGTCCCCGTTTACGACGATATCTTTGGTGGAAACGATATCTAACACAATTACAGATGATACAATTTGCCATTGCCATTATACATTCATGTATACCATTAATTATGGATTGTGGTTTTCAACCATTTTTTGCTTATGCAATGATTGCACATGCCATATTATTTTGGATCATGTTTTATAATTTCTATTGTAAAAGCTATTATTCAACGGCAATCAGTATCAACAATAACAACAACAACAACAACAATAATCAATCTGAAAATATCATTCAACAACATCAGAAACCAGAATAATCAAAAGGAATAAAATTATTGTTTTTTTTTTTTTTTTTGGTTAATTTAATGAAAAAATTTCAATTTTAACTACAATCAAATTCATATGAATATCAAGTGAATATGCATAGAAATTACAAAATTATAATCTGTTTATATTTATATATTATAAGATGATGATGATGATGATATCAATCAATCTAGTTCTGCAATTTCAATTTTAGATTTTATATCTAAATCTTGATCTTGTTTCTGGTCATCATCATCATCATCAGCATCGTCATCAACATCACCATAATCATTAGCATTATTACAATTATCACCAATTGGTTCAAATTCAGAATTATCCAAATTACTACTATCATCGTTGATTAAAATTTCTTCAATTTTTAATGCTGATGATGATTGTTTACTACTATCATTATTTGTGGCCATACATTTATCATTAGATGAATTATTCAAATTACAAGTAGTATTGCCATTGCCATTACCATTACTTAGTGTCGTTGTACAGTTAGATGATAAAACATCATTTCCATTGTTAGATGATTTATCATCATCATCAATATGATTTGTTGTTGTTGTTGTTGTTGTACCATTTGTTGTTGTTCCATATGTTTTCAATGATTGTGGTTTTGTATCTTGTTCATTAGATGAAACAGTAGGAATAATTCGATTCTTCACAAATGGTTTCTCCGAATGTACTGCTTTGATATGTTCACTTAATTTATCACGACGTGAATAACAACGATTACATTTTTGACATATAAATGGTTTCTCACCAGAATGGATAGGTAAATGACGTGTTAATTTATATTTGGTTGTAAATATTTTCGCACATATTTCACATTGAAAAACATCATTATTTGTAACATGTTCATCAAGATGTTTTAAGAATTTATCCATATCATTAAGATTTTCACTACATATTCGACATATCAAACGATTTGTGGATGAATCAACAAAATAAAATAAAGCAAGATTAATTTCTGGCAATGATGATGATGATGATGATGATGATGGTTGATTAGACCCGTGTATTTTGATATTAAATTTTTCCTCAAATGTTGTCAATGATGACATTGTAGGTGATTCGGTTTTTACCTGCAATGGTTTGATGATTAAACTTTTTGATGATTTTTCATATAATTTGATACTATTATCATTGTTGTTATTTTTACTATTATTATTACTACTAGTAGTATCGAGTAATGATTTTGATCCAATTGTTGAATTCATTTTGACAATCGGTTTCAATGGTCCGGTTTGTTGCTGTGATATGGCATTCAACGATAGAGGCAATTTTGGTGAATTTTTATTATTAACCGTTTCTGCAGAATCTATTTTGAGTAATGAATTTTTCATTTTAAATCTTGATCTAGATCGTATCGATTGCATTAATTGATCATTTGGCTGTTGATGGTCAACTTTTGTCTGTGCAGATATTCGAGCTTTTTTATTTTGATTTTTACATTCATCAGTCGAATCGTTAAGTGAAGAAAATTTACGTGGTCTTCCTCGTCGTCCAAAAATCTGAATATTTCAAATGAGAAAAGTTTTTTTGTTTCTTAGCAAACAAAAATGGAAAAACTGGAAAAAAAATACTCACCGAGTATTCTGGATCTGGAGCATTTGTTTTATTATTATTATTAGATAATGCAGCAACAGCAGCAGCGGCAGAAGCAGATTCAGCTTTTGCTTTAGTAGTACATCTTGTTTGATGAATTTTATTGGCAACCGCTTTAGCCAAATCCAATGATGTCGGTTTTGAATCCTTGATTCGATTCGATATATCGGAATTTGTAGAATTCAAAATTGATTGTGTTGGTGATGTGGAACCACTACTACTGTATGCACTATTGGAACAACTATCCGATGTTATTATAGATGGAACAGGTGATCTAGGCTGTGCCAATAAAATTGATTTTAATTGACTTTTCGGCTGCAATGATGATGATTGTTGTTGAGGCAGTAATGATTTACCCGATTGATTATTATTATTATTATTATACATCGATGAAAAAGAAAACGACAGAGGTTTGATTTTTGTTTGAGGCGCTGTTGTTGGTTGAATTGCAGTTTGCATTTCATTTATTTGTGTTTTATTATTTTGTATCAATGTATTTTTACTATTGGTCGATTGTAAACGAGATAATTGCAATTGTAATTGATCATTTTCTTTTGTCTTCAATTCAAGCTGTTTTTTTACCAATAAATATTTTTCATTCATCAATGTATGTATTAAACGTTCATGTGCTAATCGATGTATGATTATCTGATGGATTTTATCATAACGAAAAAAACATTCTAAACGTTTTTCAAATGATTCTAATGGAAACCAATGATCGATGAATATTTGTCTAATTTGTGGTAATGAATCACGTAAATGATTGAATACATTCAATATCATCATTGTAAACATTTCCAATGGCGTTGATGATGATTGTTCCATTATATCGATTGATTCTGATCATCAAAAAGGAAAAGTTATTATTAGTGGTTATATAAATAGAAAAAAAAACATTACCAATGATTTCATCACAAGTGTAGAATAGATAAAGCCAACAACGAAAATAATTATTCAATTGACGAATTTTCTTTGAATCCAATTCTTCGATAAATTTTAATCTTTTAGATGATTTATCCATACGTAAACTGAGTGGTAATCGTCCTAACAATGGCCATATTTCTTGTGGACGAAAATAATCATTGAATAATTGTATCAAACATGTAAGACGTGCTAGAACATTTTGAGCTGAATCATTCAACAATGATGATGATGATGATGATGATAATTTTGATTTTGATGATTTTTTATGATGGTTCGTGGATAAGTTAAATGAATTCAATGGATTCAAATCCGGTATAATCATGTTTAATAATGATAATAATTTACGTTTATGTTCTTTACTAAATTCAACCGGTTCATAGTCATTTGGATCAAAATCGGATGGATATTCGAAATCATCCACCATCATTTCATCATCATCATCATCATCCGATTCCATTTCATTCGTTTGTTTCTTAGAATTGAATGAATAATTTTGTAATAATTGTGATTGATGATCCAGTTCCAATTGGCCAATAACACCATCACCATCATCATCATCATTATTAATATCGTTCATGGATGATTCGGCAACATTATTGATAACGGCACCAACCATATCGGCAACTGCCGTTGATACTGTAGTTGATGGCGATACAATCGTTAAATGATTGACATTTGTTTTTATTTCGGTCATTATTTCGGGTCAAAATTTGGTTTGCACAATTTCGATAGAAGAAAAAAAACAGGCTATAAATTAACAAACAAACAAACAAAACAAAAAAAGAAAGAATGATGATTAGAAATAATCGTCAAAGCTTTAAAAATAAAAACTGCGTAATAATGATCATCATCATGATTTAATTTGTGTTTTATATGACCAAAAAAAAAAACATATCCATATTGTGCATTGATTATTACGCTATTAACTCATGACTTTGCTTACATTGGATAATTGTTGTTTTTGCGACATAAAACATATATATAGGATGCACATGGATCGAAACAATCGATAACGAAATTCAAAACAGCAACAGAATTTATATTCTCGATAATTGATCAAAAATACCAAAAAAAAAAGTTTCAAACAAATTTTCAATTATTCTATCGACCAAACAAATAACACACATTCGAAATCGAAAAGCCCCCTGTTTTTTTTTCAATGTAAAAGCGCTATATAAACTCATCACTAAACACACACACAAGTGGCGACATCACACTAAACATAAATATAAAAAAATAAAGACATGGACAACGCCGACCGATAATAATCATTTTTTTTTTTTTTTTGGTGGTGGTGGTGGGTATCCATTATCAATACGTACCGTAAAGAATTGTTTAGAATTATTTTTTGGACAAAAAAAAATTCATCAATAAAATTCCAATCTATTCAATTGGCTGCTGTCGTTGTTATGATTGTTGTTGTTGTTGGTCGATCAATCGATATACATTTGGTCAAACACGCATTCTAAAAAAAAAGGAGAAAGTGAATCCAAATTCTCTCTCTCTTTCTCTCAATATTTGAGATTTTGTTCACAAAAATATAGAAATTTTTTTATTTTATTTTTTTTTTTTTTTTTTTATTTACAATGTGTATTCCATTCATAAATGATGTTATATTAGATTTTTTTTTTCATTGTTTTTGTTTCTAATTTTCAAAAGTAGTAGCATTCGTTTATGAAATAAATAGCTAATATATACGATGGAGTAGTGGTGGTGGTGGATGATGGTTATTTTTTTCGATGTTTTTTTTCTGTGATGATATTTTAACCATTAGAATAGAATTTCACCACCACCATCATCATCATCATCATTGTAATTTGTATCCAATGAATTCTGGACGATCATGGAAAACATTAGGTTGGTTTACATTGGGCAGCCTTTCTACGTATGGATTTCTGAATCAATATCCTGATTATCTTACAATTTTGAAACGTAAAAATGTTAATGTTGATGATGACACATTTACCGGTACTGATGAACGATCAAAAAAAGTTCTAATTACCACGGAAAATAATCAGATGGTCGAAACACGATCATTTGAACAGGCAATCAATAAAAGTCGACAACGATTATTACAATGGAAAATCGAACAAACCATACCGGGTTTTGTAATTGGTGTTAGTGTACGGGGGAAAAATGTTTGGATCGAAGGTCAAGGTTTAGCCGATATTGAAAACAATATTCCATGTCATTCGAATACCGTTATGCGTATAGCATCGATATCGAAATCAATAACAGCCACAATGTTGGCAAAAATGGTTGAAGATAATAAAATTAATCTTGATCATTCGATTTATGATTATTTGGTGGATGGCCAATTTCCAAAGAAAACATGGGAAAATCAACCAGTCGATATAACATTACGGCAATTGGCATCACATCTTGGTGGTATACGTCATTATAAAGAAGAAGAAGAAAAAGAAAACAAGAATGGAGAGAAACGAAAATCAAACGAATTCGAATGTAAAGAATATTATTTAAAAGAACATTTTTCAAATGTAACCGAAAGTCTTTCATTATTCAAAGATGATTCATTAGGTAAAATTTTGAATTTTGGTTTTTCCTTTTTTTGTTTCAATGAGATTTCTTTTTTTTTTTTTTTGTTTGCCAGTGGCCAAACCGGGAACAAAATTTCATTATTCAACATTTGGTTATACATTGATTGCAGCCATTATGGAAACAAAAATGGAATCCAAAAATTTTGCTAAAGATTTAATGAAATTCATACACAATGAACTTGGGTTACGTCATACAAGATTAGATCAAAATGATGTTATCATTTATGATCGTTCACGTTATTATTATCGTGATAAAAATAGTGGTAAAATTCTTAATGTACCATATGTAGATAATAGTTATAAATGGGCTGGTGGTGGTCTTTTGTCCAATATACCGGATCTATTACAATATGGAAATCTAATGCTTTATAGTTATCATGGTGTTGATCATAATGGACGTATTGGTTATCTACATAAATCTACTGTAGAAGAAATGTGGAAACCAATGGATAATTCATCATCAAAATGGTCAGTAGATAAATCTAAAGGTTATGGTATTGGATTTTCTGTCATACAAAATGGTCAAAATCAAAATCGTCATGCATTTGCATCTGAACCATTATTCGATAATGTTGCTATGCATAGTGGTGGTGCTATCGGTGCATCATCAATTCTTGTTATTGAACCAGATAATGAAATTGTTGTTGCCATAATTGCCAATCTACAGGAAGCTAATGAAATTTCAAAAATGGGCATGGAAATTGGAAAAATATTTTCCACTGCATGATAATTTCAAAAAAATTTTTTTCCATTGAATTGGATTATATTATTAAAAAGACGTTTTGCAATTTTTTTTTATAATAATAAAAATTTCCGGTGAAAGAATTTTTTCGATATTTTTTTCCTGTGTGCAATTACAGCGCATGGAATTTTTTTTATCGATTTGCGCATACAATACATACATGAACATATTCAACGAATGATTCCAATATTGGCAATTCTCTGCAGTGATGGAAAAAAAACAACAGATTCCATTCGTTTCCAAGACTTACTGGTGTATGGATCAAATGATTTTTTGTTTCTCTTTTACATCTCTATAAAGATTTAATATATTCAGCAATAAATTCTTGAGACATTTTACATCTGTGGCCACAATTCCTTGTGGTTTCCTTGTTTTTGTAATGCTGTGTGTTTTTTTTTTATTCTGTATGTATTAGATTGGCATGTTTCTGAAATTTTCATGAATATAGATTGTTTAATTAACTGGTGAAAATTGGAACCAAAAAAAACTACTAACCGAACAAATAAAAAAAAATGTTGCCTATAATGACATTTGAACCTATTCAAATTAATCTTCGAAATTGTCATCAATGTTCATCGTCATCATCATCATCGAAAACGGTGGCCAATGATAATCAATCAAAAACATTGACATTATATCCAATTACAGGTAATGGATGTTCAAGTGTTATTAATAACGATTTATTGTGGTTCATTTTTTTTCAGTGGAATTCAACCGTTTATTTCGTCGACAAAAACAAATTTTGAAAAATGAAAATGAAATGATGATGATGTCTACAACATCAACATTCGAATGTAAAACAAATGTTCGACCGCCGAATTCGAATAGCCTATGGGTAGATAATCAATTGGATGCATCCACCACTAGCGACATACTGCAGGATGTAAGTTTATTTCGGAAATTTGAATTTTTCTTTTTTTTCCTGAGAATGGCAAAAGGACAAAAAAAAAATCCGTTTTTTTTCATGTCAGCCACCATTTTCCAGTTTTTTTCCATTCTTAAATTCTAAAAATATGTGAAGTGGCCATAAATCACACGTATCATATCATATTTCAAATATATTTGACAATGTTCATTTGTATCATATTCTGGTTTACATTTGAAAATCTGTATCGTCGTTGTTGTTGTTGTTGCAGTCGGTAATGGAATTTGGAATTTTCAGATTTTCTGGTTTTTTTCCTCTCTCTTTCTCTCTCTCTCTCTCTCTTGCTATTCAGAATTAGAACATGGAATATGCAAATGATGATGATGATTATTACAACATTTCATGAATTGGAATAAATCTTTTTTTGTTTTGTTTCTCACACAATATGGTGAATAACAACAACAACAACAACAACAAAATCCAGAACCAAAAACCAGCATACACATAGGAAATGTAGCAATATTTCATCTTGTTTTTTTTTGTTGGCAATGTTAATATATACCTGAAACAAAAAACCAAATGATGTGGTGTTTAGATATAATTTAAATAAATTATATCGCCATTTGTTTTCCATTTGGAACAACAACCAAGGTATCACATAAATCGTTGTTGTTGTTGTGTATTATGTTGAGGCCATTATGTTACATTACATAATAAGACGGCTATTTTGACCTTCATTCGATGTCTTCATCATCATCATTGTCGTATCAAGAATCCAAAATAATTGATTTGCCTTTTCATTTATTTGATTGTTCAGATTGTTTGTTTGTTTGCTAGTGTAAAAAAATAATCGCCGAAAAAAAACAACATCTGCCTAATAAATTCTGAATAGCGACAGATTTGGCGGAAAAAAAATCTTTACTCTATAGGGATTTATTCCGAATGAAAGAATTTTTTTCCCATCTTCTTTTTTAGTTCTGTGTACGATTCTGTACGGATTTTTTCAATTTCATTTCCAACATATTTTATGAAAGAAGAAAAAAATGTTCTTTACACTGTCAAAATCATTCCAATCGATATTTGATATGTGTGTGTGTGTGTGCATGTGTTCGTGCCTCGATTCTTGTAAGAATTTCACATTCTTTTGAAATACAAAACTTAATAGTCTTCTACTATGAAGTGAAGATTTATTCTTCAAACTGTTCAACTTCAATTAATCGAATTACAGCAGTGGCAGCCAATTGAAAGAGAAAGAGAGAGAGATAGATGAAATAAATGGTTCGTGTGAGAAAAAAAATTGTGTATTCACACGAATATCAAATGGTCAAATGAAAAGAATTTTCATCGCCATTTATTGAAGCACATAAAAAAAACGAAGGACAATTGGATTCCATTTTAATCTGGAGTCTTTTTTTGACCTTGTCCTTTTGTTGTTGTTGTTGTTGCTGCTGCTGTTATCATTATCAATTCAACCATGAAACCACCAAGCAGACTAGAATGAAACCAAAAAAATAAAAAAAATTCATTAATTTTTTTCCGGAATATGGTATGATAATAAAGAGATTAGATCATGTTTCATGGTGTGTGTAACAAATCACCAGGCTAGTTTAGTATTAATCAGTGTTAAGCTTACCAAATGCCAAAGTGTGGGTTGGATGAAAATGAGAATAAAAAAAAACTTTTTTTTTTGATCATCATTCTCATTCCAAAGTTTCATTATGTCTCTCTCTTTTTTTTGCAATTTGATCATGTTGTTGTTATGGTGGTGATGGATTGACTGTGTCTAGTAATTTTCTTTAATGATACGATAATGATGTCGATGGTAATGATAACCGCCTCCCCCTCCCCCCACAGTATTCAGTATAGTCGTCGATGATTCAGTCCGATTCAAATAATGATGGTCGATTACCAATGACAATAAACAAGACACAATCCACACATAGTGGGAGTTTATTATACGTTTCTAGAATGGCCAATATATATAGATCTATTATTGATGGGCTTGAAAATTGGAATTGTCCATCTATTTTTTTTGGTACAAAAAAAAAATTATTCACATATGATGACTGTTTTTTAAATTCCAAATGACTTACTCTGTTTTTTTCTGTTTTTTTTTGTTTGTGTGGTGTGTGCTTTGAATTTCAGTGCAATGATGTAAATGGTTTACTTTATTCAACCATTATACATTATATGACTACCACAATGTTTGCCAAAAACAATGACAATGACAACGAAAATGTTGATGACAATGAGATGAAACGAAATTCTGAAACTGATTTATGTCGATTAAATCGAATATTATGTATGCCAGGCACACGTACATTATTATTGATGGCCAATAAACAAGACGTGCTTGATGATCATCATCATCATCATCATCGACAACAACAACAACATTGTAATGACAATTCTTTTGATGATGGTGATAATGGTAACAAAGGAGAAGATATTTCTGATGATCAAGAAATGTTTGATGATTTGACCATTGCTACTGTTACTGCTGTTGATACATTTAATGAATTGAAAAGTTCATCATCACAATCACCATCACAATCACCATCATCATCATCATCATTATCAACATCAATGACAATACCAATGATGAATCGTTTGATGAAAATTAATTCTATTTTTAGCTACAATAATAATCATCAACAA
Organism: Dermatophagoides farinae; assembly: GCF_024713945.1. Lineage (NCBI taxonomy): Eukaryota > Metazoa > Arthropoda > Arachnida > Sarcoptiformes > Pyroglyphidae > Dermatophagoides > Dermatophagoides farinae. Next base: position 2,806,119 of record NC_134685.1, on the reverse strand, counting down.
CATTCAATCATCAACATAGGAAATAATGATAATAATGATAATGATGATGATGATTACAACAATTCATCATCAACACAATCATCGAATAGTGTAATAATGTCAAACAAAACTACCGCCAGATGTCGCCAATCGAAAAGAAAATCAAATAATTTTTTAACAAATTTCGAACATTATCTTAATCATTGTTTTGAATGTAGAAAAAAATTTTTTGATTGTACTCGACATGGAACAATAATGAATGATAATGATGATAATGGTGATGATTATTATAAATCATTGATTGGCATTGAACAACAGATTTATGGTGCCATTACATTCTATAAATCATATCGTTTGGAAAGTTTGAAAATTCTTGAAATTGCTTTGATTGCCGTAAAATGTGGCCATGAACGTTCTGGTATTGGAACACAATTGATCAAGGTAATACCAAAATGGAATGATCATTATTTAATTGATGATTTCTTTGTTTTTTTTCTTCAGTGTCTGAAAGATAATTGCCAGATTGGACCATATGATTCAATGCATGTAAAGATTGCCGGCAATAATCATCGATTACGACAATTTTTTCTTAAAAATGAATTCACTGATGATATCATTTTAAATGCTGGTTTTGATCAATTGATTATACGACCAGATGAAAGTGATGATGACCACGATGATGATGATGATAATGAGCTCGATAAACAAATACAAGATGATGATGATGATGATTGTAATTCGATACGAACAACGAAAACAACAAAGTCAAGTCTTCAACATTCAATTTCATATTATGAACAGATGAATCATTATTGTAGTGGAAAAAAACGTAAACGTGAAAAAAATTCAAACAACAGCAACAATGAAACAATAATGATATCGATGTGTTATTTACCACCATTCAGTGTGGGTACATTATCTGAATCCATAACTAATCATCGAACATTAGAACGAATGGATGGTCATTTTGTTGACGATATGATCGATCAGGCACAGATGGTTTGGCGCCGTAATCTACTTGCTTCTTATCGTACACAATGGTCATGTGTAGGACGATTACGTTCGGAAATTGGTCGTTTACGACAACAATTGACCAAACGTGATACAATCATTGATCAATTACGAAGAGAAAATTTTCATCTTCGTAATACATTAGTTCATAAAAGTAAGTTTTCAATGAAATTCATATTATGTGAATTATTTGTAATTGAAATGAATTATTATGTTTACTTTTCATAGATAGAACAACATCAACATCGAATAATCATCATCAATTACAGAAACAATTGTTAATGTATCGAAATTTTCAATTCGATAAATTGAATTTTTAAAACAACAATCACCATATACAATGTTAAAACAAAGCTAACGCAATAGATGGCATAGTTGTTTACGTTTTTGTTTTGAAATTCGAAAATGTTTTCACCATTTCGATCAACGTGTTTGGCAAAAATTCAAACAGATAATGGTCGCTGTTCACGATTTGAATATGCTGTTGCCAATTGTCAAGGTTGGCGACGAACACAAGAAGATGCTCATCTAGCTATTGCTGATCTTGAACGAAATACATCCATATTTGCCGTTTTTGATGGACATAATGGACCTGAAATTGCTAAATTTGTTGCAGAATATCTGCCAAAACATTTGTTAAGGAATCGAAATTATCGCCATGGTAATATTGAACGTGGTATACAGGAATCATTCATGGCATTAGACGAACTATTGATCACTAAAGAGGCGAATGAATTATTAGTAGGACAATATCGTGATCGACGACCAATGATACCACATCTTGGTATGGATGAACCATTGGGTTATTTTGTTGGTTGTACTGCCGTCGTATTGTTGGTTAAAAATGACATCTATTATTGTGCTAATATTGGTGATTCAAGATGTTTGGTTGGAAGACCAAACGGTGGTCGTCTAACAGCTCATCAACTATCATTTGATCATAAACCAACAGTACAGGAAGAACGAACACGTGTAGAACATGCTGGTGGTACTATTATCAATGGTCGAATTAATGGTGGTATCGATATATCCAGAGCATTTGGTGATCATAATTATAAACTAAATAAACGATTGAATAGAAAACAACAGATGATTATTGCATGGCCACATACGGCTGTTGAAAAAATCAATGCTGATGATCGTTTTATTGTATTAATATGTGATGGAATATGGAATGCTATTAGCAATCAAGATTTAATTGAATATATTGATAAATGTATGAATGAAGAAATGCCATTAACTCGTATTTGTGAATCAGTTATACAGCGGATATTACCGGTAAATTCAATGCCTAAACAAGGTATTGCCGGTAAAGATAATATGACCATAATGATTATAAAGAAATTACCATTAAATTTTGTAACATTAGAATCTATGCAGCAACAATCATCGTTATCAAATCTTTCATCAAGTAGTCGTCGTGGTGGTGGCGTACCATCAACTTCATCATCATATAATTCACCGACTTCGAAAATAATTTTCAGCCAGGATATGGTTCGTCGTCTTTGATTTTTTTGGAAGAAAAAAAGAAACAACCACCACCTACAATCAATACACTCTCAAAGACAACAATTAATATGTGTAATCCATTTATTCATCAACAACAACAACAACAACAACAACAACAGAAAAAAACACATACAAACATCATTTGAAAAAAAAATTTCCAAGTAAACGTCATCATAATTTGAATATGAATCATCATCATTGAATCGGAAACATGTAAATTTTTTTTCTCATTGAATCCATTATCGCGCGGTTATTCATCAAAACAACAGCTCATAATAACACATCATTTTTAGAAATTCTTGTTTCCGAATGAACACCATCAACAACAACAACAACAACAGCGAATACATGTTTTTTCAAAATTAATGGCTTTTTGAATAGATCGATTATTATTCATCAATAAAAATAAAATAAAATAAAATAAAAACCAAACCGAACACTTATTTTGATGTATTGATCAGTTATTTGTATAGAAATGTGACATCAAAAATAAATAAAAAAAATTTTTCTTCGAGAATTCCTATACGGAATTAAATTCTCTACTGAAGAATGGCAACATAATTTTTCTCGGAATTTGAAACACATCTTTCTTTCGAAATAATATCTCTGTAATGATGATGATCATGATTTATAATTCGGTGATTTTCGAATTGTATTTTTTGGCTTTATTTGGATCAATTGATTTTTTTTTGTTCATCATAATTTTCATTCATTCAATGTTTACTCAACAAGTTTATTTGTACTTTTTCTTTCTTATTCAAAAAAAAAAAAATTGATGATGATGATCGATTCGTCATATATGGACATGCTCTAATTCTTTTTAATGTTTTCATTTATTCATTTTTTTTGTTTGTTTATTTATCGAGTAAAAAACAAAAAAACGATCATTATCGTCATCATCATCATCATTATATAATAATGTAAATTATGATTATTGTTTTGTTCTATAGAATTGATTTCTTTCATTCCATCCGTTTCCATATATTGTGATCATCAATAATCGATTATTGAAATTAGTTCATGGATCAACAAGGGAAACAGAAAAAAAAATTTGAATTCGAATCCAAATCATATTTTGAGCTGAAAATGTACTTGGATATATTGATTATTTAAATGGCTTCTCTTTCTACTTGCAAAATATTCATTCATTAATTCATCAAACAAAAAAAAAATATTGGAGAATAAATAGCCAAGATAATTTATCGATATATGGAAATAAAATAAAATGTTATATATTCATCATTTCAATTGATAATGGTCAATGATTGATGATCGATTCTTATCAAGAATTGTCCATTATAATATTCAATGATGACGATGACGATGATGACCATATTTATAATGAATTTTAAGTGATTACTTTCAAGTGGGCAACAAATTTGCATTTATGCATACACATTTATATCAACATATCATCATCATCATCATCATTATCAAATGGCAAACCGACAGACACAAACAAACGAAAAAAAAAAAAACAAATAAGAACAGAAAAACAAACTCGATATCCGGTTTGTTATTTGTTGTTGTTTGTTTGTTGAAACAAACTGTCCAAATCCAAAATGGTGGTGGTGGTGGTGGTGGTGGTGATGAAAAAAAAACCAGCAGGTATGTTTATCAAGAATTCATGTATATTAATATAATACGTAAATGTCCATTATATAGCGTCAATATGGTATATGAATGATGGATAAGAAGAAAAGGTGATCATTTATCAACGAAAAAAAAAAATTATGACATGACAACCAAATGGTTCGATGGAAGCTGCGTGCATTTTTTTTTTTTTTTTTTTTTGTCATTGTCGTCGTATCCGATAAAATTTTCGAGTATAAAAACTAGAAAGTTAAAATGGATCAAGATCTTTTCAATAAAAAAATGATCTTTGAATTTGAAAAACTGACCATATAAATGATATAAACTGAAAATTATGATGATGATGAATCAACGTTCCAAAAGAATTTCAACAACCATTCAACGTATTTGTACGGTACGATTACATCTGTCAAATGTAATGGTCATTTTGGCATTATTAACATTGCCAATGTTAATGGTAACCGTTGTCAATGGTCAAGATTTACACAATCAATTGAATCAAAGTAAATTTATTTTTTTAATTTCAATTTCAATTTATTTAATTTGATCATTCATTAATTTTGATTTTTCTTTTCTAAAAAAAAAAATTAGGGAAAAAATGTACCCAATATGGACATTCTTGTCTAGGTGGTCATGGTAAACGGAGCGCTGTATCATCATCATCATCATCATCATCACAATTATTTTCACAACAACCATCGTCATTATTATCATCATCAGAAAATAATTTTCCATTGATACAACAATTACAGCAACAAAACCATTTGAAACCATTATCGATACCTTTATATATTTATCGTAATAATTTTAATCATCAACAACAACAACAAGAATCACCACCAGCAACAACAACAACAAAATCTATGACAAATAACGGTAATGATGATGGTGATGGCCGATCTCAAACAGCATCATTAGCACGATTAGCTTTTCTGGAACATTTGTTGAATATGGACAACAACAACAATAATAATAATAATAATGAATTTGATCAACAGCAAACAAATGAACAATTATCATCATTATTGATTGGTTCATCAATATTGGAACGATTACGTGCACAACAACAACGACAACATCAACAACAACAACGATTATGGAATGGATTGGCAATAAGAAATTCGGTGTAATATTGTAATCAAATTTTCGATAATCAAAATTGAAAAAAAACGACAACAACAAAGATCAAACAATCTGAATATTCTGAAGAATTCAATGTCAATCAATATGGACGAACAAAATATCGAAATTCTTTCTTCATCTTTTTACCACCACCATTACATCCCATCCTAACACAATCTTTCTTTTTTGTTGTTTCGAATTGTGCATGGCTTGTGTGTGTGTGTGCTTGCGATGAAAAATCTCGATAATCATCATCATTATTATCATTTCCTATTCACAATTTCCTTATCTCATTTATTACCTACATTTATAAAACATCAACAACAACAACAACAATGACAACAACAAAAAAAAACACAAAATTTGATCATTTTTATCCTTATTAATTGATTGATAAATCATTGATTAGATTGAGAAAAACATATCCACATACAGAAAAACATTAATATTACAATTGATTGATTGATAATGATAAATAAAAATATTTCATTTGAAAAATTCATCGTTTGATTAACAGGGTTTTTTTTGAATATTCGGTGTTATTCACAAAGGATGTATATCTGATGATGATAGTTGTTGATTCTGATGATGTATCATGATCTGATCGTTTGATTGTTGTAATTGATTCCATGGTATTGAAGATGATGATAATGATAAATGATTATCATTCATTTTATTCACTAATGCCATCGATGATTCATATAGAAATTGAAATACATAATAACGTATCGCTAATAATGGTGGTAATTCAGGATTTTGTACAATAAAATTAACATAACCATCATATGTTTTATCCGGATCACATGGTTTACCCAAACGTGCAACAGTAAATCTTGATGAACATCTATAAAGATTCCAACGACGTACATAATGGCTACGAAATCGTCTTATTTCACAAAGATGAAATTTTATACGAATCTGTTGATTGGCTAAAAAAATTACTGTACGTAGAAAATCACGTTGTTCCATTTCATCGAAATCATATTTTGGTGGATGTGGTTTTGGATGCGGTTTTGGATGTGGTAGTGGATGATCATCATCTTCATCATCACGATCATCATCGCCATTACGACCAAGTAATTCAGAATCATTTGAATCATTCGAAAATGGATATGGATTACGCCAAACAATTACGAATCCTTGTTGTGAATGATTCATCGGATTGGAAATCATATCAGATGGGATACCACCACCACCATCACCACCACCACCACCACTATAATCAAATGTCGATACATTCGTTGTCATTGTTGTTGGTAAGTGCATACTATTAAGAATTTCTTGTAATTCATCATCAGTAAATGATGGTTGTATACCATCACCTGTACTAGTGGACATATTCCAAAGATAATTTTCTGGATCTTCTTCTTCTTCTAGTCCCATATCATCATAATCATTATCGCTGTTTCTTGTCGCTGTTGTCGAGGTTGTCAATTTACCTGTAGGTAATCCATAAACGAATCGTTGTTGTTGTTGTTGTCGATCAACGATTCTGGTTGCAATACACAGAAAAATCACGATAAAAAATTTCATTTTTTTTAAAAAAAGTTTTTCAAATGAGTAGAAGAAAAAAAAAAGAAAACACAAAACACAAATAATACATGAAAACAATGAATTCAATGTGGATGTGAATAAATGAATTGTTTTGATCGATCAAAGTTAGCTTTTAAAAGGGACAATTGAAAAAATTTTTCCTTCAAAATTCATTTTGTTTTTTTTTGTTGTTCATTGAATTCGAATCATTGATGATGATCAGGTGCAGAATGTGTGTGTGTGTGTATGTGTTCGAAATCGAACGTTTTTTGTTTTCTTTTGATATTGATTTCGGTGTTTTGTTTTTTTTTTTTTTTTTTTTTTTTTTTTTGATGGACTGATGATCTCAATGTAGAAAAAAAAACGTTTCAAATTCATAGAATTATCAAGGAAAAAATTGAGGACAAATGTCTGGCTCTCGCTATCATCGTTGATCATCATCATAATCAACAAATGATCCATCATTTCGGATAACAGAAATGTTTTTTTTTGTCCGAAATTTTTTTTTTCAAAAACGCCGATTCATTCAAGGCTTTTTTAATACAAGCAGACACACAAATGCTGCAGCAACATTCGATCATATATCACATATATATCCATACAGATGATGATGATAATCTAGATAATCTAATCCAACAACGGTGAACATCAAAAAAAAAAAACAAGGACAACCTAGAAACACATCATCAACAACAAAAGAGAATCGAAATGAAAACAAAAACAAAAACAAAAACAAACTTGACATAACAAGTTTTCACCGGTTATTATTTTTTTCTCTCGCTAAGTTAGTGACCGGAATAATTTTCGTTTTTCAAAAATTAGATATAAAAATTTATTATATGATGATGATGAATAAAATGATTAATTTCAATTAATAATTAGTCGATGAATAAAATGATCAAGAGATGTGTGAGTAATTTTTCGATTAAATTAGACAGAATAATTTTCGTAAAAATAATGCCAATGTTAATGATGATTTTGTTTTTTGTTTCAGATTCGATTTCTGTACACCACCACCACTAGCACCACCACCACCACCGTCATCGTCATCACCATTATTGTTCATCAATTGTCCATTGAATGGATCATAATCAGCGTCATCATATAATTTTGTCGATGAAATGGATAGATCATTTGAAACAATAAGCCATGATGTTGTTTGTTGCTGTTTTGATTCCATAATTATTGAATCATGATGATCATACGAGATATAGTCAGATCGATGATGATTGGAAATGTTGTTATTATTTTTCATTTGTTCACGTTGCTGTTTACGACAATATGAATCGATAATTTGTTTGGTTATATCTTCAAATAGCTGTTCAGTACCTTCCATTGTTAATGCCGATGTACAATACAAACGAATATTTGGCTGTATGGTTTTTGAATATTTTTCAATACTTTTCAAATTATTAATATCATCGATATTTGAATCCAATTTATTGCCAACAATCATTATTTTAACATCATCATCATCATCATCATCCACATTATCAGATCGATAATAATGGTGATGATGATGAAAATCATTGATCCATTGTAAACAATCATGAAAAAATGATTGTTCCATATTGGTTAGATCGAATACAGCAATCACAAGATTAACATCACGATAATAAAATTGTCCATTCGAAAGGCCAGTATTTTTGCCGCCAGCCGTATCCCATAATTCAACATTGATCAGATGGTCATTTTCATAATTTCTACATGAAATGAATGGAAAACTTGTCATAATGAAAAAAAAATGAAATGAAATGACCATTACTTACAAATCTAATGTCATCAAATTAAAACCAACTGTTGGTTTCATACGTTGATTGAATGGACGGCCAAGAAATCTGCCAACCAAACTGGATTTACCGGAACCTTTTGAACCGATCAATAGGATTTTATAATCACATTTCATCAATTCATTTGGATTCATCATCATCATTTGTTTCATTTCAATTATTTCTCGATGTTTTCCTTTCGTTTGTTGTCGTTGTTGTTTAATTCGATTCTTCGTGTTTGCCTTCGAATGAAATGATGATAATATCATTGATGATGATGAATGCTTTGATGAAAATGTTAATAACAACCAACAACAACACCAACAACGATCATCGTCATGATCATGATCATCATCATTTGTATGGTTCATGGTTTTTTTTAAATTATATTCAAATTGAACTTGACAAAATTGAAAAAATTTTTCACTGTCAAACACAATTGAAAAACTGGTCTGAAAATTTTTTAATGCTTAAAATCGATTGATTTGATTCGATTGAAAAAAATGATGATGATGATGAGACTCTTAATAATTTGTGAATTTTTTTTTTAGTTTTGTTTTCTCTCTTTCTCTGTCCAAACCAAATCAGCTGATTGATTTTTTATTATTATTCGATTGAATATCAATCAAAATCATATCATCATATCATTATCATTATTCAATGATAATCAATGATTTATTGATCTGAAAATTTGCCTACTAATACATGTGATTTACCATTAAAATTTTCAAAAATTTTTCGTTCGATATATCGAATAGAAAATGAGAAGAAAAAAATTAGAGCAGAAACAAAATTGTTTTTGGCCTTGAAAAACGTTTTTTTTTTTTTTTTTTGGTTGCTCAGATTGAAATGCCCCAAGGACCATGGTCAATATTTGGTTTTTTTTTTGCTATTTTTCGGTAAGCTCGGCCATGTTTTTTTTCTCTTTCTCTTTAGTTTGTTAACATTCATTTGTGTATACACAAAGACCAACTTAGTAGTATTATTATTAGCTCTTTGTACACTTGAAAATTATACTAAAATTTAAACCTTTGACCTTGGACCTTGGACCTAGTAGTGCATACGTATGGTAAACGGTTATCAATATCAATTGATCGATCGATCAAAGTTAAAACCCACTAGTTGTGTGTGTGTGTGTGGTTGGTGATTGATTCGAACTGGACAAAAAAAAAAACGAAGAAAAATATTTTTCGTTTCGAACTAGCAATCTGGTCATCGTTTCGAACACACACACACATTGTATCGTTGTCGTTTTTTTTTTGATTGTCGAAAAAATAACATTGAAAAAAACATTGATGATGATGTATCGATTATTATTGATGATTTTTATGGCAACTTTAATGATGGCCGAATGTTGTCCATTACATGATGCCATTACAATGATGGCACGTTCATCATCATCAACAACATCGGATCATCTTCGTTTGAATAATGAAACAATGGCTAAAATCTATCAAAATGTATCGGGATTGTTGAAAGAAATCAATGGTAATGGTGTTGCTGGTGGTAATGGTGGTGGTTCGGCTGATAGTATTTTGGTACATTTAAATCAAACATCAACAAATACATCAACAATGGCATTGATTGTTAAAAATGAAGCATCGGTTAATAAAAATAATAATAACGATATTTATGAACAATATCGAATGTATTATGTACAATTAGCTGATGAGCCAATGGCAACAAACAATGGTTATTATCGTTTATATTGGAAATTATTTATCGATACATTTCGTAATCAAATGAACAATGTAATGACAACAGTTTGGTCACCAGTTACGGCTATTACAAAATATTGGCGTCCAAATGGTCCAAAACAACAACAAAATAACGATAAACATTCATTTGGTGTATTGAATCAATTTACATTGCCAATTATATTACATGCTATTGATTTACCCGAATCAATTGAACAGCGTATTATTGAAATACAGGATTTTGAATTGGAATCCAAAAAATCATCAAATGAATCATCATCAAATGGTGTGGCCACTGCTAAAGTTGTTAATGGTGGTAATAATAATGAATCAAAAGTAACAATTGAAACTAATATTGTACAACAGATGGCTAAAAAAATATTGATGCGTGCCATAACCGCATTCAAGGGTCATCTTTGGGCACAATTGCCAAGAATTCGTCCATCAATGTTACGTGTAACTGGTAATAACAATGGTATTGGTGTGTTCATCACCGATAAAGGTGTACGTATCAATTTGATTGGTGAACAAAAATCGAATGGTGATGTTGAATTTTTTGAAAAAAAAACATTGATAAAATCACAAATCAAATAAGCCGTGAAAAGAATTTTTTTTTTTCTACTTTTGTCTGTCTGTATGGTTCTTTGTAATAATAATAATAATAATAAAAATAAAAACAAACAAAATAAAAGAAAAAAGATTTCACATTTTAAACATAACACTTTCATATTGACTTTGTTCATCATCAGCTATATTCGGATTTTTACCATCATTATTAGCTGATGATTTTGGTGTTGGCATGGCTGGTGAAAATGATCGTGGTGTTTGATGAAAATCGGCTGTTTGTGGTTTAGTAAAATCACGACGATCCAATAATAATGGATTTTTTCGTTTTGATGATGATGCAGATGTAGATTTTTCTTTTTTCTTCTTTGAAGTTGATTTATTCAATAAATGTTGATAGATTTGTACATAATCATCTGGTGTCAATTCGATTGGTAATCGTTGAATATTATCATCATATTCGGTTAATGAGAAACGTTCATGTTCTGGATCAAATGTCATGAATTGATAACGTTCATATATTTCATTAGTAAATGAACTATACACCTGACTTGATGTTGGTGTTTCCATCGTACCATCATTGATATTCGTACGAATATTACAATGTTTTAATGGATCATAAAGAACATTTGGTATAAGATTAAACAATAGACCTGAATGTGGATGATATAATTGATTTGTTTGCAAAAATTTAACAGTAGTTTTTACATCAAGAAAATAATGCCCTGGTTTCGGTTCACTATGAATCATTGTTGATAATGGTGATTCATGTGGCTCTGGAAAACGATGTTCATCCGATAATGATGGCAATAATTTGATTGGATAATCAAGATTCGTGACAATTGTTGATCCATGTGATCGAGATCTTTTTTTACGATTTTTATCCTCAAACAATGTGATGAATAATAGCAACAATAGAATTGATGCAATTAAAATCATTGGTATGAATATGAATGCAATGAATACAATCCATGGTATTAATGGATCAGATTTTTCCGTTGTTGTTGTCATAATCTTCATTGTCGTGGTCAATATTGTTGTTGATATTACAGGTGGCAATACGGTAATATTCGTTGTATGATTTGTATCCACAGTGACATTTGTTGTTGCTGCGGTAATCATTGTTGTTTCATTACCATTATGAGTGACGTTGAATGATGGTGTTGTTATCGTCGTCGTCGTTTGATTACTTAAATCATCAGTGACGTTGAATGATGTTGTTGTTATCGTTGTCGTCGTTTGATTATTATTATCATCAATAGCAGCAGCAGCGAATATTGTTGTATAGATTAAAACAGTAAAAAGATAGAGAATCGGTATCAATGTTCGTTGTTTAAACATCATCATCATCAACATATGTGTGTGTGTGTGTGTGTTTAAAGATTCAAAATAAACTGAAACTGAAATTTAGTAGAGAAAAAAAAAGATTAAATTAACAACAACAAAAAAAATGGTAATGTAAATTGTGATCAACATACTTATCGGATTTATATACACACTTAATTTTGGACCAAAGCAAATGAAAAAAAACAAAACAAAAATTCGAAATTGTTTTACCACATTGTTGAAAGTGGCGCAGACTAGCGGTGGTAATTCGTAATAATGATCAAATAATTGAATTTTATACACAACAAATGATGAACATTCAACATATGAAAACATCACGCTGGCCAAAACTCATCTGTGTGTGATGTTTATTTTTTTTTTTGTTTTTTAATTTCTTCTGTTCATGTGTGTCGTTGATATTTTATTTTGTAGATTTTTCTCGAAACGAAATTTTCGTTTTTTTTTCTGATATTTTTACAAATGTGATAGTAGATTTGAATTTTTTTTTTCTCCTGATCATCAATCTGGTTGATCCATTTTTACATCTCAATCAAAAAAAAAAAAAAATGGATTATCAAGATTTACTTGAAGCCGCACAACGAAATACTGAACAACAATCATCATTACTTCGACGTAGACAAATGAATGGATTGAATCGTGGACCGGATCCAATGGCAATAGCTAGATTTAAGGCACGTAAAGAACGTGAAGAACGTCATCGTTTATTGCGTGCACAGGAAGAAAAACAACGTTTGCTTTCATTACGTGCACAGAATTCTAAATCGATGCGAAAAGCACAGATGATGAAATCTCGTACAAAAGATAATAATTTTGGCCGTATAGTTACCACCGATGATGATCGATTGATTGAAGAAAAAATTCGTCAAAAATCCATTGATGATACGAAAAAACGTATGAAAGCACGAATCGATTTGGATCAAAAATTAAATGGCCTAAGTCGTAAAGATCGTGATAAAGTTATGAAACGATTAGAACAAGAAGAACCGGTAAAAGTTCAGCCGAAAACAATGAAAATTTCCGATATAATTAGGCAATCATCAAAACAGAAAACAAATGGCCCAAATGTGACAAATAATCAAACAAAACTGAAAACATCAAAACAACAACCACCACCATTATCGTATGATCAATTGCTCAATATGGCGGCAGAAAAATCAGCACAAAAAATATCATTAGAAGATGAAATTAAAAGTGAATTAGAATTTCAAGAAAAAAATTCGGAAAAAAAACGTCAAGCATTGTGTGCTAAAGAAAAACAACGACAAATTGATTATTATCGAAATGATGCTGCTGAACGACGACCGATGGCAAAAACCAAAACCACCACCACCACACAAGAGGTCAAAACACAGAATTCAAATTGCAAACAATCGACAAACGATAAATATCATCATGTGGTTAATCGAACACCAGCTTCGAAACAAATGAAAACAACCATTGACCAGCGATCAAAAAAGACTGATCAAGAAAATCCAAAAAAATTATTGGATCATAATCGGAATTCGAATCACCATCACCACCACCAACAACAACAACAACAATTTAGACAGCAACAGCAGCCACAGCCACAATCAAAATTATCACAAAATTTGACAAAACATTCTTCATCGGTTGGAGCAATGACAAATATGAATGGAAATCGATTACAATCAATACGATCAGAAAATGATGGTAAAAAAAGAATGGCATCATCGTCATCATCGTTAACAGCATCTTCATCTATGAAGAATCGTGATAACCAATCTAAACCAAGCAAACCTAGACTGCAACAGCAGCAGCAACGACAACAACAACAACAACCAATTCGAACGTTATCACCGGCAAACATGTTCGATACCAAATCATCGATGTCATCAAAACAAACGACATCTCTATCAAAATCTTTGCCACAAAAATCTGTGATATCAAAAACTACTTCATTATCATCATCATCAATGATGGACAATCGTAATCGATTACAACAATATCAACCACAACAACAACGACAGCCAATACATCAACAGCAACGAATGCCACCGCCACAACAACCAAGGCCAAAATTACCGCCAATCGGTGCTACATATCGTCGTGGTATTTATTATGATTATCAACAAGATGATCAATATAAAAATGATGTTGATGATGATTATTATAATAATGATGATTATGAAGATGATGAAATGGATGAAGAGGATGATGAAATGGCCGATTTTATTGATGATGGTCCAATCGAAGAACCAGAACCGGAAGAAGAATATTCACGCCATATACGTGAAATATTTGGCTATGATAAACGAAAATATCGTAATATAATTGAAGATGATATTGAAGAGGCTAGTTATGGACAATGTATGAAAGAAGAGATGCGTTCATTACGTGAAGGTATCCGTGAAGATTTGGAAGATATTCGCCGTGAAGAACAGGAAAAACGATTGAAAGCATTGCAGAAAAAAGCACGTATGAAAGGCCTAAAAGGATATTGATTCTGATTCTGATTCTATTTGCAATTAATCATCATCATCATCATTTTATTTTTTACTTAAAATTTATTTTTCTTCAAAAGTCTTTCAAATTTTTTTTTTTTAAATTTTATTTTTGTCCAAATTTTTGTTGCATTAATGATGAGAGATTGTAATGTGCTAAATTATATTATATTTTTTTTTGTGTATGTGAAAATTAAAATTAAAAATGAAACGAATGAATATAAATATGTCACTCTTTTGTTGTTGTTGTTGTTGTTGTTGTTGTAATTTAAATGGAAATTATTATATGCAGTATATATATGGTTTGGTTATGATACCATACAATCAAACATTAGAGAGACAGACGATGACCATCATTCATAAATTTTGGTGCAGCTGTTAGGTTTGACCTCGATTTTTTTTTCTCTCGATTGTTAATGTTGATCATCATTCACCATAATAAAAAAATAAATATATGCTGCCCGTCCTTATTACTTTTTTTTATGGAAATAACAAGCCAGTTATATTTCTGTGCTCAGTATATTTGTGTGTGTGTGTGTTTGTAAATGGTTCCATCATCATCATCATCATCATACCTGTTTTTTTTTTTTTTTTTTGGGTTTGTTGATATATTTGTGCTCAACAGCTGCAGCTGCTGAATTGTTGCTTATTTGGCGCTCTTTTTTTCGTAAATTTCTTCGTTGTTGTTGTAGTTTTTTTTTTGGTCATATAATTCTCACCACCACCATCATCGTCATCATCATCATAGGTAGGTTGTGATATGTAATCCGGTTCAGTATCTAAGTAAAAAATCTGGATTTTAGAAAAAAAAAGATTTTTTTTTTTTGTTCTTGGATTCTATTTTTGGATTTGTTTACTTCATTTGTTGTTGTTGTTGTTGTTGTTATGGTTGCTTTATATAATAAATCACTCTCACTTATCTATTGAATCTTGTTTTTCATTTCATTTGTGTGTGTGTAGGATTATATTTCCACAATTCGATCGAACATCGATTTTTTCATATCGTTTGATCGTTGGGTGTGTGTTTGTTTTTTACCATGATTTTTCATCATCATCATCATCATCATCATCATCACATAACAATCAACGCCATCAATTATGAATAAACTGTAAACAACAACAATATATTTCATCACGGTTTATTGTTGTTTTTATAAACTGAAATAATTCACAAATAAAGAATTTCTATTTTCTTCTATGCCAAAATAATAATAATAATAATAAATGGCCAATACACCGAAAATTGAACCAAATCTATTACGATCGAGTAGTCGTCGATTTCATCGATTCGGTAATCAATCATTTCGTCGATTAGCAAAACGTTCGGCTGATGTTGGCTTAACATTTACCGATGATCAATTTAAACAGAATGATCGTCATGTATATCAAACATCAGCATTTCGATCTCGTTTCAATATTGGCAAAGTTGTATGGAAACGTCCAAAACAATTGTTGAAAGAAAATGATTTCAATTTTGATTCAACATTATTGCCCATTTTCAAGACTGATCATAATCATCTTTTTGTTGGCCATTCACCGAATTCATGGTTAGTGGCAGCAGCATTAGCCATTGGCCAACATCGATCATTATTCGAACAATTAGTCAATATTGATGAACAACATTTTCGTGATCAAGGTATTGCCCGTTTTACAATATGGCAAATGGGTGTATGGCATAAAGTTGTTGTCGATGATCGTTTACCATCCATTGATTCTGAACCAATATTCACTAGACCAATTTGGTCATATTCATCATGGTGGATACCAATGTTGGAAAAGGCTTATGCAAAACTATACGGATCATATGAAGCAATGGTTACAAATGGTTCATTACATAGTGCATTGATTGATTTTAGTGGTGGTGGATCCGTGGAAAGTATTGATCTTTTACGTTTTGGTTATTCATCCGAACAATTATGGCATATAATTAGCCGAGAATTTCAATCAAAATCATTATTGATTCTTAAAACCAAAGTAAGTAATCAATAAATAAACATTTGTAATCAATAATCTATTAAACAATTTCGGAATTTAGGAATTTAAACCAATCGGATCAGCACCATTTGGTTTGGTATCAAATCGTTATTACTTGATACGTAATATTAAAAAACCAATGGGAACATTAAAAAGACTTTTATCATCAAATTCATCATCATCATCATCATCAACTCATCATAGTAATCAAGATAATCTTCCATTATTAATTACGAATACAATTGCTGATGGTGTAAAAAATTGTAAATCAAGTTTATCAATGAATCCAAAAAAAGGTTTACAAGAATTTTGGATACTGTCAAATAATATTACGAATCTTTTTGATACACTAACTATATGTCGTCCATTTCAATATCATAAAGATTCTATTCATCGATTGATTGTTAACAAATCAATTGGCTGCGATAATTCATCATCATCAAGTCTACAATTTCGATTCGATGTTCGTCCAATGTCTAATAGTTCATCAGCTATGGTCACTACCGATTCGTCTAATGGTGTTGGTGATGGTGATACAAACGGCCAACATAAACCACATCATCATCATTCACAATGTGTCGATGTACATTTTAATTTGATACAAAAAAATTCACCAATCATACCGATCGGATTTCGTATCTATTCAATTGAATTGAATCGTAAATTCAAGGTTCATCAATTTTCATCATTACCATTGATAACAACAATTGATCCTGTTCAATCAAGAAATCTAATAGTAACAATATCGTTACCAGCCAATGCACGTTATCTGCTAAAACCAATCTGTCCGGAAATATCAACATTATTGGTATCAATTTATTCACCACAAATCAATGATCTACGTCAATTAACAATGGATATGCCACGTCATCAATTATTATCATTTATGCAACCAGTCTATCCAAGTGCAATGACACGTATACATGTATTGGGTTGCGAAGGTCTTGAACGACAAGATAGATTTGGAAGTAAGATTCAAAATATATTTAAAAAAAAAAAAAATTTTCAACTATTGTTTTTTTTTACTGTTACATAGCAGCCAATCCTTACTGTATAATACGTTGTGGCCGTAAATATGTAAAATCATCAATAGAATATGAAACACTAATGCCTGTATGGAATAATTTTTCTGCAATATTCTATCATCGTGATATTGATAAAATGGAACCGATTTGGATCGAGGTAAATAATTTTTGAGCTAATCATTTGATGAAACCTTTTTGATATTTATTGCTATTTATTCTAGATCTGGAATCGTGGCATACTTGTTGATTATTTTTTGGGTGCAATTAAATTTATACCAAAATTAACAATGATTATCGAGAATGATAATCACCACAATCATAACTATAAAGAGGAACCTGTTCTCGAACAACAACAACAACAACAGGATGTACAATCCAATGATATGGTCAATCAATCAGAAGAAATATCGATGCCTGATATTACGAATAAAGATCACAGTGATTTTAATTATCAAATGAATATCGAAACGATAAACGATGACGATGTTCATAATGATCGAACATCGGCAAAATCGGCACCATCTTTGATCGAAAATCAAGACTTAACATGTGAACAACAACAGCAACAAAATGTCAATGAAAATGATGTCTATGGTGATAATGATGATGATATTATCTGTCTTCAACTGATGGATAAAAAAGGCCATACAAAACGATCGGGTTTCGTTTTATTACGTTCGGAAACGGTGGAAGATTTGAAATATTTTTAATATGTGCATTTTTATCTTGTCATTTTTTTCATTTTTTTTTTAAAATTTATAATAAACACATTCCAAAAACCTCTTTTTGTTCAAGTTTTTTTTCTGAAACAACGAGTTTCATCATGTGTAGTAGTGTTTCAACTATTGAAGAAAAAAATCTCAAATAAACGAATTCAGGTCATATTTTTTTTATATAAATAAAATAAGGTTTTATTGAAAGAAATTGTAAAAAAAAACTAAGCAGAAGAAATTTTTTTGTTTTGTTTCGTTTCGTTTCGTTTCGTTTCATTTGGTCTGTGTATTTGGGATTTGGTCAGTTTCAATTTTCAGTTTATTTTTTTTCGATTTGTTTGTTTGGCCATTAAATTTGTTCGCGTTTCGGATTCCTGATGTACATGTTACGTTTCGTTATTTTATGAAGTTTTATGTATCAGCAGCAGCAGCAGAATTGTTGATAATATTTGAGCAGTTTTGTTCAAAAAATTGGAAAAAAATTAAAGAATCGCTGAAATGAAAAAAAAATAGTCCATTTTGATAGTATTGTTGTTGTGCGATTAAATTTATAATAATGATAAAAATCAATAATCAATAAATGAATGAATGAGAATCAAATCATTATTGGTTCTCATGCCAAATTTTGTGCCTCCTCTTCCGTGATCAATGTCAGTTTAAGTTTGATCAATTTGGTTATGTAATGAAGATGAGTGGTGAGATATTCTTCTTCATTACCGATGACTTGATAGACATCAAAACGGCCGATGAAATCCTATATTATTATGGAAATTCAAAAAAAAACAATTGTTAGATAACACTATTAAAAACTATTAGAAAACGTACCTTTCGAGCGATACCATAACTAGTAAGTAGGATATGGTTCAATTTATCGATTTCAGATTCTTGTGTCATACGTTTGATGACAGATACATTGACGGTAATTTTCTTCATCATTTTTTGTACGGTTTTCTGTGTAAAATCACGACCAAACATTCGAAGTTTACGAATATTTTTCTGTTGATATTTGAGAATCATTTCAGAACGGACGAATGAATCTTTGATAATATCATCAATATCTTTGCTATTAATTGCTTTACCACCATGTGATTTCAATACATCGGCTATTCTTTGGATACATTCTTGTTCATTTTTCACCGAAAGGGCTTCTTTACGGACTTTGTCGACCAAACGTTCGGACATGAAATTACGTAGATATGATAAGATCATTTCAACCTTTTCATTACGATCAAATTCTTCTTTAAAGTTAGATACATCCATAGGATCGAGTACGATCATTGTTTTGATTGGTACGGCTTTACGACACATGTGAATACCTACAATGGCACCAAATGAATGGCCAACAATTTCATGTTCACCTTTTGGTTCCAATTTAGCCAAAACACCTTTAAAGTATTCGGCTACTTTTTTGATATTGTTCAATTCATTCATTTTTCGCATCCAATTCAATGTAATGACTGGTCGATGTTTGGCCATATCCATAATGATTTCTTTCAATGATTCATAGATACCTTCAATTGGTGGCAAGAAGAAAATCGGTTTCATTTTCGATACTTCTTGATGTGGACAAACAATCGTATATGGTTCGCTTGCAATTTCGAATCTAATGTTAGCCAAATGCATACGGGTCTTTTTAATATCTTCGGCAAATGATTTAAGGCCTTCACGTTTGCCATCACGAAAATCTTTAATTTCACCAATAGTAATACGTTTGACATCAGCAACCGACAACGATACTTCATAATCACGTTCCAAACGTTGTTGAATTTCAACCACAGTCATACTATCCAAACCGGCATCACCAATAGTTTCTTCACGAGATCGTTTGTCAACGTTCAAGTGAGCACACAATTGATCGAGAATGTCATCTTCACTCTGATTACTGTTATCTTCCAAGTTTGATTTGATCAAAGAAGATAATACTGGTGCACCGACTTGCAATAAACGATCCAATACTTCCAAACAGGATGCGATACGTTGCAATGAAATACCGCCAAACAATTTAAGCATATCTTCCTGTTTCTTGTCATCGGCATCGACCAACAAATGTTCGGCAACAACACCGACATCACCGATTGGACCCCATTGAATAGCTGTACCAGGCAAACCTATATATGAGAGAATAGAAAGATAGAATTTAGATCAAATTAACTAAATCAATTATTAATTCTTACCTTCAGCACGACGACATTCACAAATACGTTCCATAGCCGAATTAGCATAACCATAATTAATTTGACCGGCATTACCACGACCAGCGGTCAATGATGAGAAACAGACAAAGTAATCAATTTCCGGACATTTAGCACGAGAAATTTTATCCAAATTAGCCAAACCAGTCAATTTCGGTGAACAGACTTCGATGAATGTTTCGGCTGTTTGATTTTCAACAAAAGCATCGTGCAATACCAATGTCAAATTGAAGAGACCACCAACTGGACCTTTAGTCATGGCTTCATCAATCAAAGCACGAGCGCCATCTTCAGTGATAACATTATCTGTAGCGATCGTAACATCGATATCGAAGATTGAAATGAATTTGCTCAATTCCTTGAGTCGTTTGAAGTACAATTTTTGATATGAATTTTTCAAGCCACCTCTGGATGAAAGGACGAATTTTTTGGCACCACGCATAACCATCCAATAAAGTAATTCCAAACCGAAACCACCAAGACCACCGGCAATAACATATGATTTCGATGGATTGAATGATGTTCGTCGATTAGCAATGACTTTCAATGGTTTAGCAAGGATTTGTTTTTCCTTTTCTTCTTCACGCATTTTGATGATCACTTTACCAATATGTTTACCAGTAGACATGTATCGGAAAGCCTGTTCAACTTCGTTCCATCGGTAAGATGTTCGTTGAATTGGTTTGACAACACCACGTTTAATACCATCATACAATAAATCAGTCATACGTTTCATGAAACGTTTCAAGTTTGGTGAATCAAAACCTTCACGGAAATAGGCATCCAAACAGACACCATGGAAAGAAATGTTTTGCAAGAAAGCAAACATGCCAATCGGTTTGTTCATTTGCATATCATATTTGCCGATTTCCAAGAATCGACCATTCAAGCCCAAACAACGAAGTGATGCCTAAATGAATAGAGAAAAAAGTCAATAAACTTTCTTAAATAAATCGAAATCGGATATTTTACCTGAAGTTTATCTTCAGCCAACGAATTCAAAACAATGTCAACGCCCAAACCTTTGGTTCGATCTTTGATCAAACGTTCGAATGAAATGTCACGTGAATTGAAAATGTGATCATCTGGAATGCCAAATTCTTCCTTGAGGAATGTACGTTTTCGTTGATTACCAACAGTAACGAATATTTCACATTTATAATCTTGACAGATACGAATGGCAGCCTGGCCAACACCACCTGCAGCCGAATGAATCAAAACTTTATCGCCTTCACGCAATTGACCACGAACAATCAAAGCGTATAAAGCTGTACTGTAAACGACCGGAATACTGGCAGCTTCTTCCAATGACCAATCATCCGGAACATCCCACAAGAAATCTTCAAAAGATGTGATTGTTGTAGCGAAGCCTTTGAATGGAACCATGCCCATGACACGTTTTCCATTGTCACGACGTCGACCAGAGAATTCTAAACCAATGACACAATTGAAAATGGCCGATTCTGGACCAGGTTGAATACGACCAGTGGCCAACATAACATCCTATTGAATTGAATTTTAAAAATAAATATATTAGAGAATACGACATATTAAAAAAATTGACAAACCTTAAAGTTCAATGATGAACAATAAACATCGCACATGACCATATCCTTTTCTTGGTCGGCTTTGGCAATTTGATTGAAATGTTTGTGATCTGATTCATACCAATTGAATGTGGATAGATCACCACGGGTGGCAATATCCAAATAAGCATATTCAGTTTCAACTTTTTCACATTCATCTGGCAAAGTGATGAAACGGAATGAACCCCATTGTCCTTGTTTGTAAACATTGAATACCAAATCCATATAGCCAATTTCGTTGAATGGACTTTTTTCAAAATCAATTTGATCGGGTAATGAATTGTCCAGATCCAAAATACAGCGAACATTTACGCCACCCGGTTCCAAACGCAAACAATTGACCATACCGACAACGCCAGTGTATTTCTCTTTGGCAACCAGCCACAATGGTTTGTTATCATCTTTACTTTGTGCCATCAATGCTTTAAGTTTATCCACCCAGGTATCATATTCAAAGTTGACAATTTTCAATACATTGAATTCAGCCGGATCATAGACCATTTTAAGTTTACGGAACAACAAAGCGGTACAACCATAAATGCTAGTTTTTGTACCGACCAAACCAAACGAAGCAGCTTTAGCTGCTTTGATGAATTCATCCACAACACCAGATCGAATGATTTCACGTTTTGGGTCAATATTGAAACATTTATACAAAGTGCTTTCCACTTTGTTCAAATCATTACGAGCGATAACCATGAGGAAACCATTTTCTTTAAGAGCATCATAGAATGCTTCCAATTGTCGATCGATACTCCAATTTTCAACAACACCATCTGTCAATCGATACAGGATCAAATCGATAGTATTGATATCGTTTATGAATGAATTTGTTGATTGATTCCATTCAATCGATTTCATATTCAAACTTTCCAATTCTTTGTTAAGAATCTGTGAACCAGTATTGGCGTAGGTATAATCAATATTCAGATTACCAACATAGGATGTTTTAATCAATTGAACAATACGCCATGCATAAAGATATTGAGCTGGATTCACTTCAATCATTTTCAAATTATTACGATCAGATGAATTCTCCAATACGGTATCGATCAATGGTCGTACAAGACGTTCATTTGTTTGCAATAAGACAGCCAAATCTGCTGAAAGATCATGTTTGGTCAACAATTCATTGTTGAGGCCACCTTCACCATTCAATTTATCTTCAGCAACACAACAGGACATCATCAATTTTTCGTCACCATCTTCCATTTTTTCCACTTTCAATTCCAATAAATCTTTCAACAACATGAACACACGATATTTATTGACTTCTTGCATTTCAACAAATTTCGTGTAATGTCGAATCAAATCATTAAGTTTGCCTTGAACGACCAATTCTTTCATTTCGGGTTTAGCAACCTTTTTGTCCAACACGAGCAATGTAGCTAGATAGTTACACATTTCAATATAATCCATCAATTCTTTATGTTTATCTTCGTTCAATCGTGATTGTTCTTTATCCAAATATGGCATATGTGAATATTTTTCCAATATTAAACCTTTTTGATCGATTTTACGAGGAACTGGGAATGGAATCATGCCTTTTACTTCTAAACCTTTAGTGGCAATTGAACGATTATTTCCATCGAAAATTATTGGAATCAATGAGATTTTGTTATCTTCATTTTTCATGAAAGCAGTTTCATAAAATTGAATTGGAAGATCGGCACGGCTTTCTTGGTTATCTTGATCAACTTCTTCTTTGTTGATGGCACCTTCAACACGATTGGAGAAATCTTTTTCCAATGTTTCATTTTCTTTAGTTTTATCAGAGAAATACAAAAATTCACGTTTCAAATGGAATTCTTCTTCTTCGGTCTTTTTCTTTTCCTGTTTGACACGTTCAATTTCACCAAACAAAACTTTTGGATCGATACGGACCGATTCAAATCCGACCGGTACAAACAAAGCACGAAGAGGTAGAGCAATAAGTGAAATATGAAGCATTGAATCCATGAAACTAATGAAATGGCCGTCCCATTTGACTTTGCCTAAAGATTAGAAAACGAAAAAAAATCGACATCAATTATACAAGAAAAAAACATTGAAACAATCAAAATACTAACCGATAGCACCATCTGAACGAGCTTCAGTAAGACCTTGGAATTTAGTACCATAATCATAGCCACGAATACGTAATTCTTTATAGATTTCTCTTGTGGACAAATAATCAAATTCACTTGAATGACGTTGTTTATAATCTTCTTCAATGGCTGGTTCAATTGTATCTTGAACTTCCAAACCATTATCATTGTCCATAACGGTGGCTTTACCAGTACAGACAAGATTGTTTGCTTCAAACACTAAAAATTCACCACTACCTTGCAAAAGACGAATGGTGAATTTGATGTCACTTGTTTCGGACACCAATGTTGGACGATGGAATCTATAATGATTAATGGTAGTAGATAAAATTGTATTAATAATTGTATTTACAAGTGTTGAGCAGATTTCGGTCACTTACCGAACGTTTTCAAAATGAACAGGTGTTTTACTCCAAGGTTGACCAATATGATTGGCAACACGACGCCATACCAGATACAAATAACCAGTAGCTGGAAACAATGCTTTACCTTCGACTGCGTGGTCACGCAAGAAATGCCAATCAGTTTCATGAACAGAAATTTTAACATAAAAATCGGATGCTGTTGAAAAGTTATGGAATTCGGGATATTTTTTCACATAGAAACTCTTTGAATGATCCCAATGTACCAATGAACTCAAGGATTGTGTTGATCGTGCAACAGGCCATTCAACACGTGGATACAAGTTTTCAATATCCAAATTCATACCGAATGTATAGATTTTACCCAATGCCGTAAGGAAAAAGTTCAAATTATCCGGTTCATTACGTTTCATGAGGCCAATATAATGATGTCGTTGATAGCAACGTTTGAAGATTGAATCAAACAATGAATGTGGAGCAACTTCAATAGCGATCGAGTCTTTGCTAATTTCATTCATGCCTTCATTGAACAATACAGGTGATACCAAATTGTTGGTGAAATATTTGGCCGATGCATAGCAAGCATCTTCAATATACCAATTGCTTTTATCGAACGAGGTGGAAATCCATTTTGAACTACGTTTTTTCGGTTCCGGAATGATTTTGTTCAATGCGGCCATCAAATCTGGTGCAACAGCATTCATATGTGGACTATGGTATGGATATTCACCACCAGCAACCAAACGAGCAAATACATTTTCAGCTTGTAATTTTTCGACAAATTTTTTCGTCTCTTCATAAAGACCAGAAATGGTTACGGAATCCGAACCATTGTGACATGCCGGTACAATGCCAGGTGGGCAACGTTTTTTAGCTTCTTCCCATGATAAACCAATGGCGGCCAATACACCACGAGGTAATTTGGATTGTTCAACAATTTTACCACGCCAAAATGATGTCAATACAGCTTGTTCCAATGTTAAACAGCCATCAGCATAAGCACAGGCAACTTCACCAAATGAATGGCCAATAATACCTTCGATTTTAAGGTTAAGCAATTTGATAACATCATACAAGGCGACTTGCATAGATGTAATGGCAACGAATGGATTGACAGTACTTTTCCATAATTCTGGATCATTTTTGGTCAACAATTCAATCAAATCGATGCCCATTGGTTTAAGTACGGCAGCCGATTGATGAATTGAACGAGCAAATGGTTCCAAAGACATCATACTGGTAGCCATGGTCAACCATTGTGAACCCATACCAGAGAATACAAGCCATACAGGATATTCCATACCAGTACTGGTAATTTTACAATCATATTCATATTTAGGCACTTTTACTTCACCACATTCAATATTGATGGTTGTAAATTCAGTGTTGTTTGGTTTTTCTTTGATAATCATGTAGCCACGTTGTGGGAAATTGGATGATGATTCAACCCAGCCAGTTTTCATTGATTCATTCAACAATGCAAGGAAATCACGATGAACTTTTTCCGGATTATTTTTAATGAAATCGAACATCATGTTTACACCTTCTTCAGTACGGCCAGCAATGGTAACCAAACGTGGAATTGGTTTACAAATTTCATACGATTCAGGTGTCAATTCTTTGTCATTACTTTTCAATAAAATGTGAGCATTCACACCACCGACACCGAAAGAGTTGACACCAACGATACCGTTCGGGAATTTAGTATTCTTGATGACAGGTTCAATCTGTTTGTTAACAATAGCATAGATTTCTTGTTTTGGTTCATTGAAATGCAAATTGGCTGGAATGCATTTATTTTCAAATGCAACAACAATTTTGGCCACCGAATTCAAACCAGATGAACCTTCTGAATGGCCAAGATTTGATTTTACAGCACCGACCAATAATGGTTGCTATATTATTATTATTTGAAAGATGAAAAAAAAATCTGATTAGAAATCCTTCTGGATCAATAATAATTGAATTTAAAACTTACTTCACGATGTTTACAATAAGCTTCAGCAATAGCTTTAGCTTCCTGTGGATCACCGACATTGGTGCCAGTACCGTGAGCTTCAAAATAGACCAAATCATTTGGATCAACACCAGCCTCTTCATATGTAGATACCATTAAATCTTTCTGTCGAAGCCAATAAGGAGCAAAAAGACCGACCGATTTGAAACCATCGGAATTAACTTTTGAATGCAATACAGTTGCATAGACACGTTTTGCTTGCGAACGACGTTGTAGAA
Source organism: Dermatophagoides farinae (assembly GCF_024713945.1). NCBI lineage: Eukaryota > Metazoa > Arthropoda > Arachnida > Sarcoptiformes > Pyroglyphidae > Dermatophagoides > Dermatophagoides farinae. The sequence continues at coordinate 2,779,359 of NC_134685.1, read as the reverse complement.
TAACTGCACCAATTGTTTCTGAACGTACAAAACCATCAGCACGTTTATCCCATACTTTACATTTACCATCGGAAGCCAAAAGACCGACACAGGAATAGATTGAATTACCGAATGGTGCCGGAACCAAATTACCCGTTGCAACAACAGCCGTATCACAGACACCCATACGGATATCATTCATGGCTGTAGCCAAAGCGACCAATGATGCTGAACAAGCCGTATCGATAACCAAACTAGGTCCTTGAAAATCGAACAAGAAAGAAATACGATTGGCGTACAATACTTTTGAATTGCCATAGACCCAAAAAGCAGCCTCTTTAGTGAAGATGTCATTGAAATCATCCTGTGGCAAACCATCAGCTTGAGCTAATAATAATAATGATGATCAACAATGGTAAATTTGAGGATTATTGAATAACCAAAAGAAAAAAAAATCGAATGATAAAATACAATGACACTATTTCCACTTACCGATAGTGTTGATGCCAAAATAGACGCCAGTATTGGAACCACGAATTTGATGTGGACAAACGCCGGCATCATGGAATGCTTCATAAGTTGTTTCCAATACGATACGTGATACAGGATCCATAGAATGTGACAAATACGTCAACATGGAAAAGAATGATGAATCGAATTTGTCCAAACTTTTAAGTTTGCCTGTACGTGATCCAAGACTATCGTTGATTTCTTGATTTTTTTTTTGTTTTGGAATTTAAAAAAGAAAAATTTGAATCATTTTTTAACGGTAAAAAATTATTTAAATTTAAAAAAAAAAATCAATACATACCAACTGGCCAACGACGATCATCACGGGTGACCATATCTTCACCGCTAAATAATTTCTGTGCAAATTCATCCATATTATCGGCTTCAGGAAAACGGCCCGAAATGCCAGAAATAACGATATCCTCTTTGATTGGACATTCGTTGGCTATTTTTGAAAGTGGTTCCATGATTGATTTTTTTGATGTATTGATGGTTTAATTAATAATCAGTATGGTGGTTTTTTTTCTATTAAACTTCCAAAATTTGGTGATTATGATGATGTTGATTGATAAATTGATAAATTTATCGAAGTTTTTTTCTTTGATTAGAAGTAAAAAAAAATGTGAGAAAAAAAATTGCACGAATTTTTTTTTTTTTTTTGTTATTTAAATAAATTCCAAATGAAGAATTAATAAAAAAAAAAAAAAAATAGGAGGAACACTTGTATTGCACAAAAACGAATGGACAAGAAAAAAAAACACGGACACGAATACTGTAAAAACACACGATGATTTTTTTTTAATCTGATGAAAAAAAGTGCGAAAAAAAATTTTTTTTGTTTTCAGAATTCGAATCAAATTGAGCGAAAAAGAATTTCGGGAAAATAAAACAAAGAATTTGAACCAGAAAAAAATGAAACGAAACGAAAAATAAAAAATGAAAAATGAAAAACGAAACAAAACGAAATGTTGAAGAAAAAAAAATTGCAATTTGTGGACCAAATGAAACGAAACAAATCTGCTACTGCTGCTGCTGGGTATGATGCCCAAGAATGAAATGAAAAAAAAATTTTTTTTTTGTAAAACTGAAAAAAACGAAACGAAACGAAACGAAAAAAAAAACGATCGCGATCAAGTTTACTAGCCAAATGAAATGTTCATCAATGGTGAGATGAACTTTTTGTATCGGGGAAAAAAAAGTAAAAAAAAAAAAAAAAAAATAAAAATCAAATTGAAATGAATTGAGAATGGAGAACTAGAGAACTAGAAGACGAAGAAGAAGAAGAAGAAGAAAATTTCAAAAATTAGCTAGCCGCTCTTTATTCCTAGATTATGTGTGTGTGTTTGTGTACTCTGATACCTAGAGAACATCATCATCATCATCATCGTATCATCGTATATCAACAAGTGTGTAAGAAACAAAAACAAGTGATACACACACACACACACACACACAACAAACAACTTGGAGCCAGTCCCGAAAATCCTGTATCCTGTATATGTTTAATGTTGTTGTTGTTGTTGATGTTGGTTTTTTTTTTTTTTTTTTTTTGGAGAAGAAGAAAATTTTTGAGAAAGCAAAGCAAAAAATAAAACAGATAGATAGATAGATGGATAGATAAATTAGATGGATAGATAGATAGAGGCAATGGCCACAATTATCCGATTACATCTTATAATATATAAATATATATATCCCATTAATTCATTTTAAATGAAAAATACGAAAAAAGGCAAAAGAAGAAGAAGAAGAAAAAAGAGGATGTGATGTACATTTGCCCCCTTTTTCTTTCCTCTTTATCCATCTGTATTTTGTTGTTGTTGTTTTTCTGTTTAGCAACAACAACAACAACAACAACAACAACAACGATGAATGTGTGATGGGCAACAAATTATTAGTTACCAATAAATGATGGAAATCTATCACAGATTAGTTTCTCTCTCTTTATCTCTTGCACACAAATTCTCTTTAATTTCTGGACTAAGACCATTACGCAAACTGGATGAGAATTTCCAATTTTCCAAGTTTAAAAAAAAAAAATTTAAAAAAAGAGAAAAATAAAGAAAAAAAAATTAATTATTGTGACAATACAGCAATCAAGTGGTACCTAAATTTTTTTTTTCAGAGAAAACAAAAAATGAGAAACACATGATCATCATCATTCATTTATTCATTTATGCTGCTTCTAATCAAATCATCGTCATCATCATCATGATGAACATCTGAAACAAAACAAACAAACAAACAAACAAACAAACAACCAAGATAACTAGTAATTTTTTATCTGATTAATAGAGAGAAAATAAGAGATAGAAGAGAGAGAGAGAGAGAACAAACCGATTCGATGGATCGATCGATGAATGAATTTTTTTTTGTTTGTTTTTTTTTCATTGAATTTCCATTATTGATCGATTGAGTATTTTGATGTTTGTCAATGTTGTTGTCAAGAGAATTTTTGTGTGTGTGTGTCATTGCTGTTTTTTTTTCTCGTTTTTGTTTGTTTGTTTTGTTTGTTTGTTTGGAATTTAGAATTTAAAAAAAAACGAAAATAAAAAACCATAATAAAACATACCGAAAGAAAAAAAAATTATCAGCCAGCTACCGTGTAATGAAACCGTTGGTGGTGGTGGTGGTGTGTAACTGGACTTAAGCCAGTTTGGTTTCTGATGAAGAATTTTTTCGTTTCTAGTTTCTATTTAATTTCATAGCTAATTGAATAATAATAATAATAATAATCGAATCGACAATGAACAACAACAACAACAACAACAAAAATAACCTCGAAAATGGATTGAAGATGCTTGATAATGTATAAAAAAAAGCTTATTGACCTATAACCTACATATATATATACCTGTAGCTGATACATTCATTCATTCAATTCTTTTTTTTTTTTTTGGTTCAAAATCAACAGGAAAAATTTTTCAGATCTCTACTTAGTATACATACCGAAATAGAATGGATACTTGGTTGGTTGGATTGGATTGGATTGGTTAATCAAGATTGTTGTTTGATTGAATCAGTGGTAAATAATGGCCAAATGTATTGGATGGATGGTAATCGTGAAATAAATAAATGAAAAAAAAAACTTGTTATTGGTCAATCTTGTCGAACACGATATGTTGTTTGTCCAGTTGATTTTTATTCAAAAAAAAAAAATGCAACGATGATGATCGGACTTCCGGTTGGATCGTAAAACAGTTGGAAAAAAATGTATTAAATTATTATTTTATATGTCATTTATGGATGGAAATCTATTTCCACCAATAACTAAACACACACTGATCGATTATTATTGGAGAAAAAAAAAAGAAATACGGAAAAAAAATTTCACATTACAGGCCAAATTTTTTTTTTTGTTATCGTGTCTTGTAACCTGTTATTTGATACTTGTTTTTTTTTTAATTATTTTTTTTTTCTTTGCTGGACAGAAGTTCAATCGCCAAAAAACACACATACACAGACAAAACTAGCACTAATACAAAAAACACACACACAGACACGAAAAATCAAATCGGAAATGAATGTGAAGAAGAAGAAAAAAAAATGATCAGCCTTCAAGCCTTTAATTATCAAACGATGTAAAATGATTATGATGATGATGATTGAAAATCGTCGTCGTAGTGGATTTAAGTCAAAAGTTTGGTCAAGTTGAAATGAAACAAAACGAAACGAAAAAATACTGCTTCTGCTTAGTATCGATGATGAATGATCGAATAGTTTGGTATTTGGTCCGATTGATCGATTTTTATATTTTGAATTTGACAAAAAAAAAAAAAATTTTTTTTTTGTTCTCCTTACAATTTGGTCATTATCACATATGACCAATGTGTGTATGTGTGTGTGTGTGTGCGTGGTAGTTTAAAACTTGATATAATTTATTCCATGGACCTAGCTTGCGCAGTTTGTGGCAAAAAAATAAAAAAAAAAATGAATCATCAAATTCATCTACAATAATACAAATGATGATGATGATAAAATGGAACAAAACAAAATAAAACAAGAAAATAATCAATCGATATGATAATCAATTATGATTCATCATCATATCGATTATCATGCTGTATAATAATAATAAACGAGAACATTTGATTACTTGATGGATCGCTTATCGCTTCCTGGATAATGGCTAGTTATCTCGAGTTTTTCGTAGTTTTTTTTAACAAAAAAAAAAAAAAAAAAGACATACTTGTCGTCGTGACTAGTACAGTGATTTTTGTTTTGTGTCCATTCACTTTCAACAACAACAACAACAACAACTGACCAAATCAAATTTACAAATAACAAAAAAAAAATCAATCGTTCGATTGATTTTTTTTTTAAATCAATTTGATAATCATTGGCCAAAGATAATCGATGATCCATGATTAATGATAATACGGACATAATAATCTTAACGTACCACGTTTGACCACGATTTGGTCATCGTCATCATCATTATTGTTTTGGTTGTCTAATTTAATCATTTCAAAAACAAAAACAAAAAAAACAGATACACAGAGAGAGAGACAGAAAGAAATGTTGTTTTTTTTTTATTTCAATTTCAAGTTTAAAATTAATCAATCAAAAGAAAAAAAAATCAGCTAAAAATGTCCAAATGAATCATAGGATTTAATATCATCATCATCATGATGATGATGTTGATGGCCATTATGGCCATTATGGCCATTATTATGGAATTTAATCTTTTTCGCTACAATCGTATGATGATGATGATGTTTACCATCACCATGATGACCATGATGACCATGATGATGATCATGATGTTGAATATAAACAGGAACTTTAACCTCTTTGATTACTTCTTTTATGATTGGTACCTTTTTGATGATTGTATATGGAATTTTTTTATAAACAATTTTCACTGCAGATGATGATGGTGGACAACCAGTACTATCGACAACGGTGGCAACAATGACCATGGCCAACATGAATGATACAATCGATATGAATAAAAATAGACGCAACATGTTAATATAATAATGATAATAATAATTGTTGTTGTCTTCTAAATCCAGAAACAAAAAAATTCCAAAATCCATATTGTATGATTGTCGTTTATATAGCTGTTGATCACCTGTTGATATCTGTTATTATTTCATTTGTTTCGGTTGGTCAATTACCGATGGATGGTTGTCGTGGTGGCTGAGGCTATGATTGCAACGCGTGTTTTGTTTTCATTTTTTATAACTAAATTTCTTAAATTACATGAAACGGAAATTGGATTTTTTTTTTTACATTTTTTCATTGTGTTTTGTGTTTTATTAGAATGGCCAACATTTTTTTTTTTTTTTTAGAAAATTTGAAAACAAAACAAAAAAAAATTTCAATTATAAATCTACACACACCATATACTTGTTGCGCTTTTCAAGACACGTGAGATCGTGATTTGAAACAAAAAAAAAACAAAAAAATCATCATCACCACCACAACCACCAGCAACAAGTGTTCTCCACAAGCAATATATAGTATATATATGAATAAATATGTTCCAAATGGAACCACAAGTGTGAATGTGTGTGTGTGTGTGTGTATGTAATATATTCGACAATTTATATAAGTAAAAAAAAAATATTTGCAATTTACTATCTATATGATCAAATCAGATGATTGTTGAATATTGTTGTTGTTGTTGTTGTTGCGTAATGTATTGATTTGTTTGTTTGTTTGTTTCAATTTCATTAGATTTACAAGAATTAGTGTGATCACATGTATTGAATAAAAATTTTTTCATTTTACTTCGATGATGATGATGATGATGATGAGGCTCTTCGGTCATAATGTAGTGATGATGATGATGACCACACCATTGTTATTGTGTGTGTGTGTGTGTGTGTGTGTGTACTACGATCGATCGATCGATCGTCGATGCTAAAAAGTAAAAGAAAGAAAAAACGATTATGCTAAAGATTTTTTTTTTTTTTTGTTCACTTGATAATGATGATGATCATATCATGGTCATTTAAGTGAATGGAAAAAAAAGATTAATTATATATAAAAAAACAGCAAAATTTCGCAATTCAAAACAAAACAAAACAAAAAGATGCTACAAATGACAGAAATTAATGGGTCATTCATATTTATATATGTGGATCAGATATCACCTGGATAACAACAACAACAACAACAACAACAACGAAAAAACCGATAGATTTGTCATGATCATCATCATCATCGACGAGAGGGAAAATCTGATCATTCATCAAATAATTAGCGCACGCGCCAAAAAAAAAAAAAAGTTCACATCTTACAAACAGGATTGTTTCGTTTTTTCATTTTCATTTTGTTTGTAAATTAGTTTAAAAAAAAAACAAACGAAAACGAATTAAGCTACTGTTTCATTTCAAAGGAATGGTGATACAAAAAAAAAAATTTCAGGAACAACAATACACTCGATAGTATCGATAGTATTCGTTCCAAAAAAAAAAAATATTTTTGAATTTTTCGCAAAAAAAAAAGAAGAAAGGATTGCAAGTTATTTTCGTTTGCTGTTTTTTATTTTTTTTTTTTTTGCGATTTTTGTTCCTGATTCGCTCTTGTTGTTGTTGTTGTTGTTGTTCATAAACATTTGTTGGAATGTTTGTTTGTTTGCCATCATTATCGATCGATCAATAATCAATGATCAATGATAATAAATGGATGCAATAAACAAAAAATACCAGATACTAGGTGCAATATTGGATACCGATCAATGAATTAATTAATTTTTTATAAGCAAAAAAAAAATTAATTAATTAATCAATTACGTCATTCAAAATCAAAAAACACACATGAAGATGGTACATAACTTGAAAATTTTTGGATTTCATTAACAAAAAAAAAATTTTCTTACATCATTCAATATTCAAACGAAAACAACAACAACAACGACAACAACAACAACAACAACTGATATTTTGGTTACAAATTTTCAGTCATCATCGTCATCAATATATAATATACATTACACTATATAAATTGATTGTGTGCTCGATTGCATATTATCATTATCATTGATTGATGATTGGAGGTTACATAAAAGAAAAAAAAATTTAAATAAACGCATGCAACACACACACACAACACGATGCAACAACAAAGATGGTCAAGATGATGATAAGGAATGTGAATGATGATGATGATGATGATGATGATGTTGATAATTTGTGAAGCTCCTTGACATTTTTCTCGTGTTTTTTTTTTTTTTTTGAAATTTGGTTCGGACAAGCAAAGCGAGCAAGCAAGCAAGCAAAAAAACATCAGTGCCCTGAAATGAATGTTTCATTATTTCATTGCAATCTTTGTGTCTGTGTGTGTGTATGTGTATGTTTCAAATTATCATCATCATTATTAAAAGTTCGAATGAGAATTGAAAGTTTTTATTTTTGTTTTAATTTCATTGAATAAATGGTGGCCGGTGGCCATCCGCATATGCTGCTGGTCATGGCGATATTTTTTTTTCTTTTTCTGTTGTTGTTGTTTATTTCATTCAAAGATCAATGAGATGGTGTCGATCTTTTGTGCAATTGACGATCTGATTTTGATAATTTTGATTTTTTTTTCTTCTAGTGCAAGCACAATGATGATGATGATGATGATGATGATGTTCAAACTGGATAAATCGTGTTTTTTTTTGCTGTTGTTTCATTTTGGATCGATCCAAAATCATGGAGAAATGTTTGAAATACACAACAAAAAAACATGAAAAAAGATCAATGTAAAAATCAATGATCGATGTCATGGTCTCTCTCTAGTTTAATATTCGAATCATAGAAAAAAAAATGGGAAATTCAAATATGTCGTGTCATCAAAATCATTGAAAAGTGCACATACACGCACACATTATATAATTGGCCATGATTATGATAATGAAGATAAGAAAGAAAAAAAAAATTTCGACATTAATAATCAATTGTTGGCTGATTGATCAAAATGATTATCATCATCATCAACATTTTGATCAAAAAAAAAAAAAAAAAAAAAAAAAACAAGAAAAAAAAACAAGAAATTGATACCGAAACACACAGAGATGAAATTCTAATTGTAGATTGTCAAACGAATGAACCATTCAAATATACAATGATATTCTATACATTCAAAAAATGGATGGCTAAGTGATAATTTTCCTATATATAAATTGGTTATTTAACCTGTTATTATCAAGATCAAAAAAGAATGACATCATCATCATCACCATCAATGATTATCGATTCACGATGAACGATTGATCCATATCATTAAAAAAAATATGACAATTGACGCGTCATCATTATTATTAGCGGACAACAACAACAACAACAACAAAAAAACATCATGGTCAGTTATCCATGGACCATGGTGGTGAAATTTTTTTTCCATTTTTCATTTTTCACATGATATCATGATAATTTTTCTGGCCATTGGTTGGTTGGTTTTTTTTTGATTTTTTCTTTTCATAACATGAAACAATGTTTGTCAATAAAAATTGGCTGAAATTCCAGAATTTAAAAAAAAAATATTAAATTATGGAAAAACAAGCAACAAGTGAGCAACAAGTAAAATTTAATTATTACAACCATTGGCCGTAATAATCCGTTCAATGGCTATAAATAATATTTTTGGTGGTTTTTTTCATTGGAATTTTAAAAAATTAATTAAAACTTGTTGCTTGCTTGCTTTATTTTTTTATTTTTTTTTTGTTCTCGACAGATTTTTGCCATTTTTTTTTATATTTTGATTTTTTTTTTTATTTTGTGTTGATAATCACTCATTAGATAGATATAGATAGATAAAGATAGATAAATGGTACAGTTACGATTAAAAAAACCAAATGCCATACTATTCGATATAACTGGTACGGTGGCAAAGACAAAATTTATTGATAAATTATTAGTACCATATATACCGGCAAATTTTCATCGTTATATGCATGAAAATTGGAATACAAAACAGGTACGTATGGATTTGGAACAATTACGTTTAGAATCAGAATTGGATCCAAATGCACCAAAAATGTTACCATTAATAGATGATGATAATAGTAATAACAATAACAATATTGATAATGATATTGATACGGCATTCGATTATGTTCGTTATTGTTTGGATAATCGTAAAGAAAATAAAGCAATGACATTGTTAAGGTAATGGTTTTCTTTTTTTTTTGGTCATGTTTTCATTCATTCATTCATTTTTTTTAGATTCCACATGTGGTTTGATGGTTATGCTAAAAATCGTTTAGAAACACCAGTATATTCTGATGTAGCCATACAGATACAAAAATGGCGTTGTGATCAAGATATAAAATTATATGTATTCAGTAATGGTTGGTCAGAAGCAACACGTCGTTTTATGATGAAAACAAATCATGGTGATCTAAATCTATTAATTGATGGCTATTTTGATACTAGTCTTGGACAGCTAAATGATCCGGATACATTTAGAAAAATGTTACAACGTATTAATGAAAAACCGGAAAATGTTATGTTTTTAACAAAATCACCAGAAGAAGGACGTGCTGCTGAATCTATTGGCCTGACAGTTGTATTAGTGCTTACACATCGTCGTAATATTGAACGTTTAGATGATGATGGTAGACGTATGGCACGTGTACGATCATTTAATGAATTAGAATTTGAATAAAAAAAACAAAACAAAAAACAAACCACTAACCACTACTACAGAATCAAAAACCAAAAAAAAACAAAAAAAAATACACGAACAACATGATCAAATTGTTTGAAATTAATTGAAAAAAAAAATTATCGGATAAAATTTTACTCATCCACTCTCTCTCTCACTCTATCTCTTTTTTTGTTTGTCCAAACAATCGACCCGAATAATCTGGACTTATTATCATCAGTTTCATCACGATCCATAATCACACTCACACACACACACACACGCGTGTGCACGCAAGTAATAAATGTGGTAATTTTTTTTTCTTCTGTCACGAAAAATAAATAAAACCTCGTAACTTATGTTCGAAAATAATGTGGCTAAATTTAAATCTCTGTCTCTTGTGTAAAAAAAAAAAAATCCGGATATCAAGTATCATGGTGTATGTGAACGGATTTTTTTTTCTCAAAAATAAAAACTACGAAAAACAAAAAAAAAATGGAAATTAGTCTAATTTTGGATACACACACACACACACTTAGACAGAGAAAATTATCGTCGAAAAATAAAATTAATGATGGTGATGATAATAATAAACAGCGACGACGACGACGACGACGACGAACGAGTTCGACCACTGGCTATTTTTTTCCATTTTTTTTTCAAGAGAAACAAAAATTTTCGAGTCCATCGAGTAAATTTTTTGTTTTCCATGATTATTTCTACATTGTAATGGTGACAAATTATTAATCATAATGATGATGATGATGATTATAATGGTGGTGGTGGTGGATTAATCATTTGTTGTTGTTGTTTTTTCAATTATCGATTATTATTGCTTTTTTTTCGCTTCCCTCCCCCACACACACTCAGTATCATCATTAATTGATTTCAATAGAAAAAAAATTGATAATTTCATTCCAAACAATCGATTAAAAGTTGTTGTTATGCTGTTGTTGTTGTTGTTATTAACATCTACAATCATTTATTATTAATCCCATCATATCGATCGATCGATCGATTGATTGATTGATGGATTTTTGGCTTTTTTTGCTTTTTTTGATCATCATCATCATCATGATCAACATCACCAGTTTCCAAAAAAAAAAAAAAATGTTTGACGATGAGAAAAAAAAACAAAATTTCGGTGCTAAAATAACTGGTTCGGTCTTCTTTTTTTTTTGCTAAAAAAAAAAAAAAATTTTCTTCAGATATTTATATATTATCGGATATTTAGATCTTTGAAGAAGAAGAAAAAAAAACAACAAAAATGATGCCACTTGTTGTTGATATTTATACAACATCAACATTTCTCGGATTTGTTCGGTTATGAAACTTGTTTTGATAAATTATCAACTACCACCACCATTACCATCACCATCATTTTGGTGGGGTATATTTTAATTTCTATGGAAATTAATTTTGTCACTATCTCGACATCAGATCAGATGACCATTGATCAGAGTCGATTGATGATAAAAATCAAAAAATCGAAAAAAAAATGTCAAATGATTTCAGCATCAACTGGAAAATGACATTGGATTTTTGCGAAAATTGATAAAAAAAAATTTTCGCTCATTTCTCCATCATCATAATATATTTCACCACAATTGGATGTTTTGTTTTCATTTTCATTTTCATTTTCATTCTATCAACATATTGATTTCATAGATTGATTGATTGATTGATCATGTCGATTTGTTCGATAGAAATGGGGTGAACACAAAAAACAATTGTGAAATATGGATGTGGTGGCGGTGGTGGTGTTAGTTCGTTCCAACTATATTTATTATTTATAACCATAAGTGTGAACAAATCGATTGGATGTAGAGAACAAACAGAAAAAAACTGGAGTAAATTACCAATAATGGACCAGCACAAGAGAAATTGTTTCAAATTTTTTTTTTCATTTTTCGTTTTTTTTTGCGATTTTTTTAAAAAAAAATCACTACTACATTGTCACACAGGTAGTAAAGTTTTTCAATATCGTCAACAACGACAACAATGATGTCCTCGACAATAATAATTTGTCTATTGCTTGATGATAATGGTGGTCGTCGTTGATTGATTTTTTTGTTTTTCAACAAAAATCAAGACCATTTAACTTAGCTTATAATTAGTTCCGATTTTTTTTTCATTTATTTATTTTGCCATGAGACACACCTACACCTACACACACACACCCAGCGGCAAATTGACAATTTTCTTCTTTTATTACGTTTCACTTGAATTGACAAAAAATTTTTGCTTGTGTGTCTGTCTGTCATTTGTCCAATCTACCAGAAAAAAAATTTATGTAAAACAAAAAAAAATTTCTTCTGTAATGAGAATGAAAAAGAGGACAAAACGTTTTTCATTTTGGTTTTGTTTTTTTTTTGTGTATAAACGACCAATAGAAAAATTTTTTTTTCGTGATTCAAATCTTTCAGATTTTCCACACTATAGGATTGTGTTTGTATTCTGTTTGTTGTTGTTGTTGTTGTTGTTGTTTACACACACCCATCACCACCACCACCACCACCACCAGTGATGACCCATCGGATCTTCTTTTTTTTTCTTTTTTTTTTTGTTTACCGATCGATTGATTGATGTGATGTGATGTAATGTGATGATGATCATCATAAATTGTTTATGATCAACAGCGAATACCTTTGATTTTTTTTTATTTACATTTACACCAAACAAACAAACAAACAAACGATCAGACGAACATTAAACAAAAAAAAACGAAAAAATCAGCTGAAAACAAAACGAAACTATCATCATCATCATCATCAATAAACAAACACAATCCATCCATTCATCCATTCAAAAACTATGATCCGATCAATTCGTTTGATCGGATCTGTGATGATCAAAAATCTGATCAAATGTAAATGTGATCAACATACCCAAAAAAACAAAAAAAAATCCTTCAAGCCAAACATCAACAGGCAAAATGGTGTTTATGTGGCATTATAACTGCTAAAAATAAATTAATTTAACCAATCAAATTCCAAGACACAACATCTCGGCCATCGGTCATCATCATCAGCATCAGTATTCGGTAATCCCGGTTTTTTTCCAGTTGTTTTTATGACCATCATCAACAACAACAACAACATTGACATCAAAAGCTATATCGATATAGCTAAGCAAAAGAAAAAAAATTGGCCAGTCTGGATGTGAACCTCCGGGCATTTTTCTTTTCATTTTTTTTTCTTGATTCAGGTTCAGCTACGGCCATCCCATATCAAAATACATTTATATGATGAACATCAACATCTATCGATGATGTTTTCATCTTTACAACGGTCAATGAATTTTTAGTTTTTTTTTAATAAAAAAAAAAAAAAAAATGAACGGATCACCATCACCATCACCATCATGAATCATGATGACCGGCTTTTCGATTCATCATCATCATCATCATCACATATAAGATAAACTTATCTGTTTTTTTTTCTCTCTCTCTCTCTCTCAACCATAATATTTTCGAGGTTAAATTCAATGTAAAAAAAAAAATTTTAACCTTCCTTTTTTTTGGAAAATTTCTCAGATTGCCGAAAAAGTTTCTCGCATTTTTTTTCTATATGAATCAGATTTAATAATAGTGATAATAATAATGGTGCTTGTATTACGTTTATTAATATATGGTATTATCACTGAAGTGGCCAACAAACAGAATGCATGTGGTACAACAACAACAACAACAATGAAATCATCAAACAAATTTCAATCAACAAATAATTCATCAACGACAGCTACAACATTTCGTCGACCAGATGGTATAACAATTATTTGTTTGCCACTACAATCATCATCATCAAAAACTATTAATGATGATGATGATGGTGATGGTGATGGTGATTCATCATCATTTCAATCATTGATGTTACGTATAACACCATCAAATATTGGACAAAAACAACAGCAACATCAGCAACAACAAGAGAATGGTCAATTCAAAGACAATTTTGACAAGAAAAATTTAATTAATAATGATAATAATCACGATGAAGATGATAAAGATGATGATGACCGTAAACAACAACATCATCATCATGCTGAACGTCAAGAACGTCGTGCTAATCATCAAGAAAAAGATGATGATGTTGATGATGATAATAATGATATGACAATGAACGAAGAAAAAAAAGAAAATGATGAGAAGAGAAATAAATTTGGTCATCATCATCATCATGATCATAGTGGTGGACATGATGAAGAAGTGGAAGAAAAAGATGACCAAAATGATAAAAAAATGAAAAAGAAAAATGATGTGAAAATAATTAATAAAAACAACAGCCAAAATGATGAAATGAATAATAAAAAAAAATTGAAAATGAAAAAAAAACAAGAACATAGTTTAGTAATGAATGAAAAAAATGATAAAGATAATAATGAGCCATTCATAAATGACGACCATCATGATGATGATGATGGCGATGATGGTGATGGCGATGGTGAAATGGAACAATATATACTGATAAGACGTATTCGACGACGACGACGACCACCACCAACAGCAACAACAACAACAAAACGAAGACCAAAAAAATCATCATCAATAAAAGGGGAGACAAAATTTATTGATAAACAAAAATCAATGATGAAAGAAAATGGACAACATCATGATGATGTTACAGATGAAATTTGGTTACGAGTTCCAAATAGCAACAGCAACAAAGATGGAAAAAAACAATCATTGATAACAAATTCAAATTCAATGATAATGAATGAATCGAAAAATGAAGAAAAAATTGTGGCGAAAAAATTATCATCACCACCACCATCACCACCACTGCTAAAGATTAGGACAGGAATGGGGCCCAAATCTCCATCCTCATCATCATCATTTTCATCCATTATGAATCCTATTTTGTCTTCATCCACAACAACGGCAACAACGACAACGACAACGATATCACCATTATTCACACAATCATCATCATCATCATCATCAAGTGTTTTTATTGATCAACAGGTGGATAGTAGTAATATAAAATTAGACAGTATAATGGATAGTTTACTACTAAATTATAATAATAATAATAACGGTGACGTTTATAATGATGACGATGATAATGATAATTATAATTATGATGGAAAAAAAATTCAACCATGGGAAAATGGTCAAAAGTTGTCAAAAAGTAGCCATCATCATCATGATAATAATGACGATGATGGTGGTGGTGGTGGTGGTGGCAGTGGTAACAAAATTAAAACCATAATGACAAATAACAAAAAAATCAAGATGGATGATAATGGTAATCATAATAATCATCATCATCATAAGAATTTCAATGTTGAAATTGAACAAGAATTCAATGTGGCAAATGATGATCCATCAAATCATGGTCATGATGGTCATGATGCAAATGATGATGAGAAAAAATCAAAATTAAAAATTCGTCAACAAATTTTCATTATAAATGTACCGGTTTATGCCGCAGCGCATAAATCCAAATCATTTTCAACGGAAATCAAGGAAAAAAAGCCAAAAATAAAAATGGAACGTTCGATAATTGTCGATGATGATGATGGTAAATCATCGAAAACGAAAAAAAGCAGTGACAGTAGTACGGAATCGCCAAAAAAATCAATAAAAAGAATCCGAAAAAAGAAATTGGTGAAAAAGAAAAAAATTAAAAACCCGAAAAAAGATGACGGCAATGATAATTTTGATCATTTTTTAAAAGTTTTCAATTTCCGTCCTGAAGATGGTATTAATTATGAAATTCAACCGGAAAACCAGAAAAATTCTCCAAAACAAACTACTACTACTACTGAACCATATCCATATTATGGTCAACATCAACATCAACATCAACCACATGAAATCAAACCACCAGAAACTATTTATTCATTTTTACTTAGTTCCAAAATTAATGATGAAATAAAAAAGAAAAATGACCATCATGTGAAAATGGAAAAACCAGAATCAGATCCAATTGAAATGATACCAAAATTTGTGTTTGGTGATAGAATCATACCGAAAACAACAATGTTCAACAAAAACGATGGTCAAATTGATGATGATAGAAAAATGAAAAATTATAAAAAAATAACCAAAATGATCCAAGTACACGAAGAACAACAGAACAGCAACGACGACGACTATGGTGATGATGAATTGGCGAAAAAAAAATCCACTACTACCGGATCCCGGAATCCAGATACCAAACAATTTCTACATGAATATAATCATTCATTTAATTTTGAAAAGACAACCGAATCCAAACATGGTAATGGTGATGATTTGGCCACATTCCTGAGGATAAGCAATGATTTTGTAAAAGATTTTCATCACTTGAAACCAGATGATGATGATGATGATTTAATAATCATGGATGATCAAAAAAATGATCGAAAAAAAACGTCATCGATAAGAAAAAAAAACACAATAGATTAATCGATAATCCCCATATACAAATCCCGGATCATTGATAACAATAAATAGTAGCAACAGCCAAATCGATCAAATGATCAAACTTAATCGATTGAATTGAATTGAATTGATTGATTGATTATACATGCCTTTGTTGTGCCTTTTCATCACTGTGTGTTTGTGTGTGTATTGTGTATTGCATTGTCTGTGTGATATATTAATTTTTTTGTTTCTTTCAAATCAATCATTTGATGCAATCATCATCATCATCATCGATTGATTGACTGATTGATTGATTGATTGATTGTTTCTATTGTATTTTACTTTCTGTTTTGTTTTGTTGCTAAAATTGTTTTTTTTTTTTGTTGCCCCCGAAATAAATACAATAAAACCAAATAGACACTGATTGATACCACAATAAATTTTTTTTTTGTTTTTCAATTTCAATCTGTTGCAAGTTTTTTTTTGTCAAAGAAAAAAAAATGAAAAATTTTCTACCAATTTTATTATTATTGACCTTGTCATCATCATTATTGATTGGCAATCATTTTATGGCCAATGGTCAATTGATTATCGATGAAAATGATCCTAGTGGACAACGTATCATTCATTTGTTGATGGACACCATTAATGATTATCAACATAAACATAGTGATAATAATCATGATTATAAATTAAAACGTTTAGTATATACATTTGGTGAATCACCAAAATATTCAGTTGAATTGATTGTCATTGATGATCAAACAAAACAGGTAAGTTGTTGTTGTTTATTGTTGTTGTTGTTCATTATTCATTTAACCTTTAACCTTTATTTTGCTTGTTTACATTCTACAGACTTTAATGTGTACGGTGGAATTATTTGAACATGAATCATCTGACCATAAAACAATGTCATATACAACCGGTGCTGTTAAATGCCATCATGAATGAATGATCGGACATCGGACATGAAATATGGTCACATTGTTTTTTTTTATTGATAATTTTTGAAATTTCAAATGAATAAAGTTTAAAATTTAAAAATTCAATTATCATTTGTTTTTTGTTTCACGAAAAAAATAACGGAAATAATGACGATGATGATGATGACTATGGGAATCAAATTTTTTTTTTCAAAATTGCATTACACAATGATGACATGACATGACATGACATAATTTTTTTTTTTTTTTTTTTGACACAAAATGATCATCTAATCAGCTGATAATTAATATAATTAATAATTACCATGATGATTGTAATGGTGTTATGTTTGCATACATATCCGGTATTGTCAACAGAAATTCAAATACTAATGATGATGATGATGATAATTGATCAATATTGATCGATTGATTGATTGATTGATTTGTTTGTCTGTTTGTTTGTTTGTTTGTTTGTTTACAATTTGATTTTTGCAATTAATAATTAGATGAATCAATTGTGATCAAGAGTCATCTGGTTAAATGTTGTTTGTTTTTTTTTGGATGTTTGACAAACAACATCCTGGATCCGGGTTAAATTGTTGGAATGAAAATCAACAAAACAAAATGATTGATCATTTTTTCAATTGATCAGCAATAATTATTCAGTTGAACATCATTGATTTTTTTTTACTTGAAAAAATCGATAATTTTTCAATAAATTTTTCAGTCTGTTTATCATAAATGTCAAACAAAAAACAAAAAAAAATGAAAAATGAAAAATTGTTGTACTGCAGATATTTGGTCAGACTTGGATTTTTTCTTTTGGCTGTGTGGTCATTTTTCGACTCTCTCTCTCTCTCTCTCTCTCTCTTGCATATGACCGGTGTCATTGGACGATCCTCTTTGCACATCCATCCAATCTCAACCACCGGTGATGATGAGAAATTTATATCGGTTGACCCCGGCAAATATTCCGGCATATATAGAGAGAGAAGGGGGCGGCAAACAAAAAAAAAAGAAAAAATTCATTTCTATATATACTTGTAATGACCGGTTATTGATGATTGAAAAAAAAATTGATAAATTTAAAATAAACCCGTCGTCCTCAACATGCATACATACATGAAAGATCATCATCATCATCATCATCAGGATCATTATTGTGAAAACAGAAAAAAAACAAAAAAAAAATCACGGCGCCATTTTTTTTATATATATCAATTTTCAATTCATTGAAAATTATCATCATTGAGAATATTATCATTTTGGATTTTATAGTGGATTCCAAGAATTTTTTTTTGTTTCCACTTTGAAACGAGTTTTTTTTTGTCATTATTTTTGGCCATGTTTTTACACTTGTAACGAACTTGAAACGAAATGCAACAAAAAAATAACCGTGTTCACCTGTCAACCAAATGACAAAAAATAAAAAAAAAATTGAAAAAAAAATTTTTTTGGCCTTGAGGGAACATTTTCATAAAAATACCATCAAGAAAGATTAAATGAAAATGAAAAATTTGATTTCATTAGAAAGAAAAAAAAAGTTTGAAATTTTTTTTTTTTTTTTAAATATTCAAAGACATGCTATCTATCCATTTAAATCTAGACTAGATCTTATTCGGGATACATTCACACATGCACACACAGACATTCATAATATTTAAATGATGATTCGAAATCTTAGCACACACAAAAAAAAACCAGTTGATCATTTTTTGCCTGTGTGTGTGTGTGTGTTTTGGACAGAAGGAAAAGATTTTTTTTTCCTTTTTTTTATTATTATTTCCAGTTTCAAGCTTAAATTAGACTAGATGTAGATGTGTGTAGTTATTTTTTTTCTGTTCAGGATTTTTTGTGATCGCACATTAATATATAACCACCGTGATTCGGACTTGTTTCAAAAAGGTCCAGTTATATCTTGATTTTTCGTCTTTTTTTTTTGACCGTTTTAATCACATTGCAAAATAATCACCATCATCATCATCATCATCATTGGATCTTGATATACATAAAATGTTTTAGTAGTGTTTTTTTTTTTTTTTTTTTTTTGCTGGTGCAAACGATTTAAATGGGTAAAAATTGCAATAATGATGATGATGATCATCATTCATTCATTCATTCATTCATTGATGATGATGAATCAAATTAAAACTGGAAATTTTCGCGATGTTTTCGAATGAAAAAAAAAATGAAAACCTGTCTTGATGATGATGATGATGATTATTGTAGCTAAAAAAAAAAGTTAAAGTTAATAATTATAAAAATATCGATGATGATGATGATGATGATGATGATGATGAAGTTATCGTTCATGCTAAAAATATAAATGAATGAAAAATTTAATAAATTAAAAAAAAACAAAGTCCACAATGAATATGTGGACCACCACCACCACCACCACCACCACCATCAATGAACATGTTCTTCTTAAATTGGATGATGAAAAAAGATTACAACGATACAATTTGATTCGATTTGTTGTGTGTGTGTGTGTAATCACGGATATTAGCCATTCATAAACAATGTAAATGTGTAAACAAAAAATGTTTTGTTTTGTTTGCAAACAAAAGTTATTATCATTATCATCGTATCGTATACTGAAGATTAAAACAAAACAAAACAAAAAAAATTAGGACATTTTCTGCCGTCTATGATTGTGATCAAAAAAAAAAAAAAAAAAAAATCATTGATTTGAAAATCTATTTTTTTTTTGTTTCTTGCTTCAAGCAATTATTAAATTTGATCATAAGATTGACCCGATCGCTGACCACCACCACCATCATCGCCAAAACCATTGATGATGATCAGGGATTGACCTAATATATCGGTCGTTTAATGACTATGTGATTACTACCATACACACACACACACACAAATCAGTTGTAATCAATTAAATATTTGTCGTTTATTTGTTTTTTTAGTTGTTATCGGTTGTCGGTTGTTTCATATTTTCATTGAAATAATTTACGTTTTACAATAATTTTTTCCGGTTCAAATGTTCGACATAGTTTACGGATTTTATCTGACATTTGTCTTTTTTTTCTAATTGTTTCCATCATTAATGGTGTATTATTATTACATGAATTATTTTTTTTGCCCATCATCATCATCATCGTCATCATTATCTTTGAACGATTTGGTGTCATTATTGTTGTTGTTGTTGTTGTTGATGATGATGAATTTGGCCGGATATTAGTGGTAGTGGTGGAATAACCACCACAACCACCATAAACAATACCACGACGATAACCATTACCGGTAGTGGAAGTAGTATTAGTGGCTGTTGTTGTTGTTGTTTGTTTGTTTATGGAACGATGAACAAATTTATTACCACCACCACCACCACCACCACCAACATAATTATGATTGCGGCTGCTATAACTACTAAATGGTACCATTTCTCTTGTTATTTTCGCCGTCGCTGTTGCTGTTTTTGTTGCTGTTGTTGTTGTTGTTGTTGTTGTTGTATTCAATCGATTATTGATTATGGATCGATTCAATAATTGATTTTGTTTATATCGTGCAGGTGATTGATAATAAAGACGATCATAAACATTCAATTTTTCATTCATTGTTTGTTGATGATTAAAATATGATTGAAGATTGGAAACTTTTTTACTTGTTGATAATAATGACGATGATGATGATGATGATGATGGATTGACGATACGATAACGTCGTCGATAATCGGCCACTATTATATATAAGCCGATTCGATGATTAATGGAATTTCATTTCATTTTTTGTTTGTTTAAAGTGGAAGAAAAAATTGAATTTTCGTTTTAAAATTTTTTTCTTTTTTAAACTGAAAAAATCACTCACGTAATGCAACAAATTTTGTTTCCAATTCACGATTATACTGTTCCCAGCGTTGTAGTTGATGACGAAATTCACGTAATTCAATTTTCAATGATTGATGATTATTATCATCATCATTGGTGATTGTTGTTAAATTGTTTTTCTGTAATCCCAATAGAATGGTTTGAAAATTCATTCGGTTCGTTGACATTTGCGATGGTGGTGGTGGTGGTGGTGGTAAAAATATTGGCGGTTTTCGATCTAATCGTCTTGGTGGTGAATGTTTTGAATGTTGATCCAATTTTTGCACTGGAAAAAAAACAAAAAAAAAATTTACATTTGTCGCTGCTGCTACCTACACACACCCACACCCACACACACACTTACAAATAGATTCCATTTTCACTGATGAATGATTCAATTGAACTTCTAATTGTTGAATTTTTTGTCGAAATTTTTCAATATTTTTCATTGAAACAATCTTAATCGGATCACTGTCATCTTCTTGATCATCGTCATCATCATTGTCACCAGCAGTGATCGATTGTACAGAATCACCAGATAGTTCTTGTTTTTGTTGTTGTCGAATATGAACACCGGTATCCAATAATCGTATTCGTTGTACTTTTTTACCAAAATTTAGTATACGTAAATTTTCATTCAAATCCTCGTCATTCAAACAAACACATAGAATCATTCGTACAATGGTGGTGGAACGTGATTCAAAAAATCTTTTCAATAAATATGTTAAACGACTTTGACGATATGGAATGATTATTTTACCATTCTGGTTCTGGTTCTGATTTTGATTCTGATTCTGGCCACCACCACCACCACCATCATCATCACTGCTGGTTGTTGTTGCTGCTGTATGATTGTTATTATTCATTTTTTGTATGGCATCAAAACAAGCACGTAACGTCATCAATGAACTATTAATCTGTCCAGCTTCACAAAGTTTTCGGCCAGTATTTTTTGTACGATTTGCACGTTCTAATCCAGCCAAATCAATGATTGAAAATTGATTCACTTTCAATTGTGGTTTATTATCACCACCATTATCATCAACTTTATTATGGATCAATTTGATTGTAAAAACACTATGTGAACGACTAGATTGTTCATTCATCATTGTTTGTGCTATTTGACGATTTTGTAGACCGAAAAGATAACAACGAAATGCTTGATTCAAATTTCTTGCTTCAATTTCTTCGGCACCATGTACATACACCATTTGATTTGTATCATTAATCAATGTTCGTTTTGTGCGTTCCAATTTCATTTGTTTTGGATCCGGAATTTCCAATAAATCATAAATATAATTATTATAGATCTCTATGAATGATAGAAATATTGAATATTTTTTCCCATTTATCGTTGTTATCGGTGTCGCCACAGCCGTTTTGTCATCATCATCATCATCATCGAATATTTCAATACCAATATTTGACCATTGTTTCAATGTTTGTGAATATCGTCGTTCATTTGATGGATTCATCGATGCAATTGCTTTATCGAATGGCCACCAATCATCATCACCATCATTCTCGTTATTATCATGATTATTATTGTTGTTGACGATAAAAAATCCATTCTGTCTATTTGATCGAACAGAATTTTTACAATTTAATTTGTCCACAGTAATCTTATCGAATAAATAGGCCAATGTACGTGGTATTAAACCCGGTGTTTTGGGCATTCCATTTATTGTATATGATTTACCTGATGATGTTGCACCATAAGCAAATAAAAGACCATCTTTTTCATCATGAATCATTGATTCAATCATTGGTCTACAAATCCTATTGAATACAGTCAATTGATTGGCATTTGTATTGAAAACATGATCAAATTCAAATTGTTCCATTTGATCACCACTACTATTATTCATCATTATTGATACAATTTTATCATCATTGGCAATAATTTGTCGACGTTTTTGGTGGTCACCATTTCTACCAGCACCACCACCACCACCACCAACACCGCCACCATTCGCCATTATTGGCCGTAATCGTAAAAATATTTGTATCGATTCGGTATTCATAATTTTCTCACTGCACGATAATAACAACTTTGGTCAACTTTTTATAATTTTTTGAATTTTAATTTCATTTAAAAAAAACGAAAAAAAAAATTTAATTTTTCTCCAATTCAAACAATATAAGTGCTGCCATCGTGTGTGTATCGTGTAAAAAATAAATTTCATTTTAAATCACGCGCCATTTAAAACTGTTTTCAATGGCTATCAATAGATGGCACATACACACTTGAATAATAAAAACTAAATCAAATCGAATCATTTTCACTATGTGTGTATGTTTGTTGTTGTTGTGTGTAACCAAAGAAACCATGGAAAATCAATCAATCAATCAATCAATTGATTGGTAATATTGCCGAAGAAGAAATGAAAATGAAATGAATGAAAAAAAACCCATGATTGAAAATTGATCGAAATCAAAAATCAAAAATAGACTTTGTTATTGATTTGATTGTTGAAATGAAATGATCAAATTTTTTTCTCTATCTCTCTCTCTGTGTGTGTGTGTCTGTGTTTGTATGGTAAACATTGAATTTAATCAGAGTTTTCACATGTTCCAAATTTCATCTGAGGTCATTTATGAAGTGAAAATAAAACCTTGAAAATGGTAAAAAAGAGTTGAAAAATTCATTCATCAATTCAAAATCATCATCTAACGGCACGTATACACACCTCTCTTTTTTTTCTCCAAATCATTTCATTTTCACTACAAATGAAAGAGAAAATGTTCTCAACGACAACGACAATGATAACAGATAAACAAACGAAAAAAAAAGACAACATTGTTATTCGTTGTTGTTGTTGTTGTTGTCCATATCGACACACAAACGATAATTTGATGATGATGATGATATACCGTTTGGCAACAGAGTAATATGTACATAAAGTACGTCACATTCAAACATCACATACACACACACACACATTGAGTAACATTATCATCATCATCATCAAATTTAATGATGATAATGGGCCATCATTATCAACAACAATAATCAACAAGTAAAAAAAACATCATCATCATCATCAATATGTGTGTTTGTGTGTGTTCGGTGTGAATCAAATTTCGAATCAAATGTAAATCTTTTGAATATGTATCATTACCATATCGTATCCATTGATGATGATGATGATGATAAAGTGATGCACATTTGTTTTTCATTGTTGGTGACAACAATCTACATTTATAGCAATATTCTAGCAACCAGAAAATTTTTTTTTTCATTCTGCCAAGTTTTTTTTATAATGAATCTAAGATCTCAATAGATTGTGATTAATGGCGTAAATGAAAAATTCTTTTGTGTTGCCAGAGCAAAGAAGAAAATCCACACACACACACACACACACACCGATAATCCAATTCATTGCCAAGGTTTTTTTTTCTGTTTTGACATAAAAAGGTTGTTGGGTGTGTGATTTGTCGTCGTCGTCATCGTCGCCGTCGTTGTCGTTGTTCAGTTTTCTTTTTTATAAAAATCTTGACATTTATCCAACAAAAATTTTTTTTTCTTTTTTTTTGAAGAATATTGAATTCATCCTTTACCAACCTCATCATCATCTAGTCATCAATGACTTGATCGTTTTTTTTGATGATGATGATGATTCAATTTAGTTCCGTTCTCTTTTTATTCGCGAATATCATCATCATCATCATCATCCACCAATTGCACCAATAGAAATAATTTGGCTTTCAACAAGTCATCATCATCATCATCATCATAATCATAATCATAAACGAATTATAAAAAAAAAATAGAAAATGAAATTCAAAGAACAAAAAAATTGAAAACTCATCATCAACATCGACATCGAATTGAAAATTGTTGATGACGAAACACAGCTGTTTTCGAATTCGAATTCAATCGTTTGAATCGTTCATGTACACATAACAACGACGTATACACAATCGATGAATCGACAATCGAATCTTGTTTGTCTGTTTGTTTTTTCCAATCATCATCATCATCAATATTTATTTTTTTTTCTGTAAATCACCAATGGTTATTATCATCAAAAATCAAATCAAAAAATTTCTTTTTTTTGTTGTTATGAAATAATTTTAGCAACAAGTTATTTGTGTGTGTGTGTACAACAATATTGGTGGTAGTAGTAGTTATACAATGCATGTACATTAAAAATTGGTCCGAATGAACCAAATTTTTATTAATGTGTGTGTGTTTTGGTTGGTTTTTTTTTTTTGGTTTCAATCATGACGATAGCATAAATTTTGAATATAAAATATTCCGTGTGTGTGTGTGTATTTGTGTTTCATCTTCCGATACCAGCAAACAAAAAAACAGAAAAAAAATTTCTCAAATTGAATGACCCAAAAAAAAGAAGAAGAAGAAGAAGAAGAAAACGAAATGGAACAAAACGTAATTTTATGGCTCAAATCTGCATATGATATTCTTATTGGTAAGGATAGTATGAAATTTTTATCATTCACAACAACACCGACGCCTACAACAACGACGACGACAACGGCAAACGATTCATCATCATTGTTCATTAATGATAATGATGAAAAAGAAATTGATCAAAAGCAACAGCAGCAGCAGCAACAACAACAACAACAAACGGATATGATCGATATGAATAATAATAATGGAAAAAATAATGAACAACGACAAAATAAAAACCATTATTATATCGATGAAATTCATTCCAATCAATCAATAGAATCATATCATTCAATTGTAACAATGCCATCACCACCACCATCGCCAACAAATATAGTCATACATTCTAATCATAACCACTGTGATAATCAACAACAACAGCAGCAGCAACAGCAACAACAATGTGATTCGAAACAAGAAGAACGAACCCAACGAACAATACAACAACAGCAACAACAACAACAACAACAAAATAATCAAACATTGAATTTGATATGGTCAAAATTTTGCTCAAAACAACCATCACCATCATTACGATCAAATCAATTTATACAGACAATGATCGATGCATATCGTAGATATTTACCCGATCATTGTAATCCATTAAAAATTAATGATATTCGTGATCATAGGCTCAATCCTTTCGGTAAGTTGATTCTTTGGTTTTTTTTCATCTATTGATTTCATTCAATTTTTTTTTATAACATAGTGACAATTCGAACACGTCAATACAGGATATATGGTCTTGGAAATGTAACGAAAACAGCTGAAGATGGT
This sequence comes from Dermatophagoides farinae, assembly GCF_024713945.1. Classification (NCBI taxonomy): domain Eukaryota; kingdom Metazoa; phylum Arthropoda; class Arachnida; order Sarcoptiformes; family Pyroglyphidae; genus Dermatophagoides; species Dermatophagoides farinae. The sequence continues at coordinate 2,753,001 of NC_134685.1, read as the reverse complement.
TTCATTAAATTCCTTGGCAATCATCGATTCATCATTGATTTTATTATATTGATTAATGATCTTAAAATTCAACTTGATTGTCAATTGAAACTGGGTCATCGATGGCAAAAGAAAAGATTATCATTACGTAATAAACATTATGAAATGGATCTAACTAAATGTCGTTTATATGTTGAATTAATAATCGATACTAGTGAACAAACAATACGATTCGAACGTTTATCGCCCATCTCTCAGGAATATGGCCATCATCTTCACCATCAACATCATAGCTCATCATCATCATCTGGACAATCATCAATCAACAAATCTTCTTCATGTTCATCATTACCATCATCATCATCATTGTCTTGTCATTTTCCGTCTTTCACTAATCATTTATTTTCAACAATCATTGAACGTTATTTTAAAAATTATTTTGCCGCCAATCTAAGTCATTTGGAAATGATTGTCAATCGTAGATTATCATCCAATGATAGACGACAACATCAACAACAACAACAATTGAAAAATGGAAAAAATGGTTATTCCATTTTGGATTACAATAATCTCATCATTCAAACATCATTGTATAAAATATTGGACGTTTTTCCATCATCATCATCATCATCATCATCGCCATTGCCATCACCATTGCCATCACCATTACCATTACCATCATCATTACAATTAAAATCACCATTATTATATAAATCAACAACAGTATAATGATGATATAACCGATTACGAAGGATAATAATGATACTAGATCATAGAAAACAAATAAAAACTTTTAAATGATATTCTGCTATTCAATTCATAATCAATGATCATCATCATCATCATCATCATTCAGCCATCTGAAAAGCATTTTTGTTTCATTCCTTTAAAAAAAATTGTTGCCTTATTTTAAATGATGATAAACATATTCTTCTGTTAAAATCTATTTTCATTTTAGGTTTATTTTGTTTCATATCTATTCTTTTAATGGTAAAAATAAAAAAAAATTCAAAAGTATCGATAGTCTGTTAATCAATAGTAATTCGTTCATCACTAGGTTTCCGAAGTGTTCGAATTTTTTTTTTGCTTAGTCAAAATGCCGACATTCTTTTTTCTTTTTTTTTTAATTTTATTTTAAATCAACACACAAGTGCCGCCGCGTTCTAGTCAATTATCAAACACTTGATTTCTAAAAAAATTTTTATTGACTTCAAGACCTAAAACGATATGACATCATGTTCAACAGAAAATTGTCATTTTTCCCCCCTCTATCTATATCGAACGTTGAAATGAAAACTTGAAAGCATAAGTTGAATTTTTAATGGTGAACAACAACAACAACAACAACAACCAACCGAAGAAAAAAAATCTTAATTCAATTACACAACCAATGAATGAATGATTCAAATCTAATCTAAATCTAGTCTTTAGATTCATCATCAAAATTGAATTGTCATCATCATCATCATTGCATTCATCATGATTTTAATTTTTAATTCGATATCAAATTTCTTATCTAAATACAACGACAACAATTTGACTAATTTCATCAGTTAAATATATCAAACGAAAATAAAAATCAAACCATTCAATCAAATGGTTGATGATTGATCAATGCAATGTTGTGTTTTTTTTCAGAATTTTTTCTTGTATAAAACAAGAATCAATGATGATGACATGACATGATGATGATAGTTGATTACTACTATATGATTATCATTTTCTGTTTCGGCAGTAGCAACTAAAAAAAAACGAAAATCAACAGGTTCGACTTTGACCAACCGACCAATCAATCGACTGGCTACAATTGCAGCAGCCGGCGGCTAATTTATCAAATAAATATTATAAAATCAATACAGCATGACCCTATCAAGAATGAAAATATTTTCCCCTCTTCAACACCACCACCACCAAAAGAACCATTCAAAGTCCAGGTAGGCAATAACAACAACAACAGGTAGGTAGATAGATAGATAGATAGATAGTCAAGAATTAACTACTAATGATGATAATTGCATGGTAGTGGTTCATTGTTGCTGTCGTCGTCGTCGTCGTCGTCTAAGTCAACTATTTTTTTTTTACTGGCCACGGAATGTTGTTTTGCCTTCAAACACAAGATGAGTGGTTGTCGTTGGTTGGTTGGTTGGTTGGTCATGTTATTGGCGCGCGTTTGGTCATCATCGTCGTTCGAGAGGTTGTCGTGAATCGATTCGAATGACTGTTCATAGTTTTTTTTTTGGCTTGATTGGTTAGAGGTGGTGGCATTTGTTTGTTTGCCATTAGCTTGAATAGTTCAACAAACGATAACGACAACGACGACAATCAACATTGGCGATATTATCACCAACAAATGGATTGATTTTTTATTATTGATTTAAATTGAAATTCTTGTGATGTGTACAAAATTGATTCATATGTGTTCAAATTAATTAATCCACGTCATGATTGATTAATGAAACCTGATTGATTGAAAAACCACCTGTCAAAACAAAAAAAAAATGGAATCAAGAAATTCATTGGATCTTGAAGAGGTTAATGTTTTGAATTTAATTATTCTGATGACAATGCATATTTTGATTGATTGATTGATAATGTACAAAAATTAATAATTTTTTTTCTTTCTTTCTCCACAAATAGATTGTATCAAATGAATTGGATTCACAAATAGATTCATCAAACAACAACAATACAATCGGAAATGATCAACAAAATTCCATTAGCAACAACAGCAGTGCAACATTGATAATTAATCAAAATATTCAACAAATATTTGCTGATCGTATACGTTTGGCTGCAAAACGTATACAAACAGGTGATTATAATGGTGCCATACGTTTATATAGTGAAGCATTAAAATTGGATCATTCAAATCATATTGTTTATGGTAATCGTTCAGCTGTTTATTGTCGATTAGGACGTTATGAAAAAGCATTGAATGATGCAATCAAAGCAAGAGAATTGTGTCCAAATTGGAGTAAAGCTTATTATCGTCAAGGTATTGCATTACAGGTATGTGTGTGTGTTTGTGTGTGCGTTTAATGTTTAATAATGAAAATCAATGATATTTATAGTTTCTACGTCGATATCCCGATGCATTGGCAGCATTTGCATCCGGCCTGGCACAGGAATCAAAATCTACACAACTTTTATCTGCATTTGTTGAGACGGCAATGAAATCACCATTACGTGCTACATTGGAACCAATATATCGTCAGCTACAAGTGATGAATTTTGATAAATCACCATTTGTAATATCATCGGTTGTTGGACAAGAATTATTAGCTGCATCACATTATGCTGCTGCTGTTGTTGTATTGGAATCAGCATTACAAATTGGTTCTTGTTCATTGAAACTACGTGGATCTGTATTCTCGGCATTAAGTACAGCATATTGGACATTGAATGATCTAGATCATGCAATAGATTATATGCAACAAGATCTACAGGTTACAAGAGCATTGGGTGATATTCTTGGTGAATGTCGTGCACACGCTAATCTGGGTTCAGCTTATTTTGCTAAATGTAGCTATAAAGAAGCATTAGCATCACATCGTTATCAATTAGTATTGGCTATGAAACATAAACATAGTGAACAAGCTGCCCTAGCACTTACATCACTTGGTCATGTTTATTCAGCAATTGGTGATCTAAAAAATGCACTATCCAGTCATCAACAATGTTTACAGATCATCAAACAACTTGGTGGTGATCCATTGGCCGAAGCCAGAGAAATCGGTAATGTTGGATCGGTTCATTTGGCTGCTGGTGCATTTGAAAAAGCAATAGAATGTCATCTGGAACATGTAAAATTAGCCAAATTATTGGGAAACAAAACAGAAGAAGCAAGAGCATATTCTAATCTTGGTTCCGCTTATCATTATCGACGTCAATATGAACAGGCTATTCAATTTCATGAACAAGTATTACGAATATCACAAGAAATTGGTGATCGAACCATTGAATCGAAAGCATATGCCGGTCTAGGACATGCATCTCGTTGTATGAAAGATTATATACAGGCAAAACGTTGGTATGAACGACAATTGGATGCTGCATTGAATACAAAAGATCGTACTGCTGAAGCTAAAGCCTGTTCAAATCTAGGAATTGTTTATCAATTATTGGGTGATCTAGATGGTGCATTAAAACTTCATTGGTCACATTTAAATATTTGTAAACAGCTGAATGATCATGCTGGAATCGGACGAGCATATGGTAATATTGGTAATACAAATTTGGTAATGAAAAAACCAGAAGAAGCATTAAAATATCATAAAATGGAATTACAGATTTCGAAACAAATACATGATCGTGTAGCCGAAGCAGCTACACATGGAAGCATTGCATTATGTTATCAATCATTGTCGTTGCTGGATCAATCATCGATACATTTAAATCTACATTTAAATATTGCACGTGAAATCAATGATATACAATGTGAAGCACAAGCACTTTGTAATCTTGGAAATTTTCATCAATCAAATCGTTGTTATGAAAAAGCAATCTATTATTATGAACATTATCTTCGTACAACGCAAACTATCGATGATAAAGATGGTCAAACTAATGCAAGCCATTATTTAGGTGTAGCTAATTTATCATTGAAACGTTATCAATTAGCATTGGAATATTTTCAATTTGAATTGAATCATTCTAAACAATTACAAGATCGTGATTATATTTGTCGTGCATATTGTCATCTTGGTTTAGTACATCAAGCAATGGGCAATCTAGATGATGCATTAGAATGTCATAAATATTATCTTTGTCTTGTACAGGATGACCATGATGGCCGATTAAAAGCAATGGGTTATATTGGTGATTTACTTGCACAACAAGGTAAACATATGGAAGCGATTAAAATTTTGGAAAAAAAACTTTCCTTATCCAGATCAGCTAATGATATAGTAAATGAAGCAATGACATTGCAATCAATGGGAAATTGTTACCGTATCGTTGGTGATTGGGAACGTGCATCGGATTTTTTTAAACAAGAATCCATTCTAAGACAACAACAATGTTTACCAATTGATATTAAAGAAGAAATTCGTTCCTTGAATGATTTAGGTGAATGTTATCTAAAATTGAATAATTATCAATTGGCATTGAAATATTTTATGGAACAATTAGAAAAATGTGAACAATTTCGTAATAGTAGCAGCTGCAACAACAACAACAATAACAATAACAACAGTATTGAATCTGAATCGAAAACAATAATCGATGATGAATATGATTCAAATGGTTATTATGGTCGACGACTGAGGCGACAATTAGATACTGTGATTATGAATGATGAACAAATTGAATCCTGTCAAATGATGGCCAAAGCATTACATAATGTAGCCACTACAAGATTCCATATGAATCATTATGAAGAATCGGCCATTTATTATGAACAAGAATCAACATTGATCCAGGAAACAATTGAACAATTTGAAAAGAATAAAAATCATACAATCATTGCTGTGGTATCAAATGATGAAACAGAAGCTGATAAAATGAATGATTCAAATAATAATAACACTACTGCCAACAACAACAACAACAACAACACCAATGGCCGTACAGAAATAATAGCCACAATCATTGATGATCTTATTGTTCGTAATGTTAATTGTTTACGTTCAATTGGTGATTGTCATTTTGCACAACGACGTTATGATGAAGCAATCAAATTCTATACGGATTTTGTTTCCACCAGTAAATCATTGATTGATCAAGAACATGTTTATTGTTTATTAGGTAAATGTTATCAGCTGGTCAATAATCTACAACAAGCATTGGTTTCATATGAAAAACGTTTAGTAATTGCACATGAAATTGGTTGTGATCAAACCAAAGCAATGGCATATGGTGAACTTGGTCATCTACATCGTTTACTTGGAAAATATGAACAAGCAATCACTTGTTTTAAACATGAACAAGAATTGGGTAAAAAGAATCATAAACAACAGCAGAATGACCATGATAAACAAATTATTGGTCCAATTAATATTGGTCTATTGATTGAAGCTGAAGCACTTCATGGACTTGGTTGTGTTGCACAAGAAATGCATGATTATGAACGTAGTCTTAAATATCATTCATCAGCATTGGCTATTGCACAGGAAATTGGTTCATTAGAAATGGAATCACGTGCATATGGTGCCATTGGTAGTGCCTATAATGCACTTGGTAATCATGAATCGGCAATACGTTATCAGGAAAAATATCTTTCCGTTGCACAGATGATTGGTGATCTAAATGCACAGGTTTCTGCACTATCAGCATTGGGTAAAATTAATTCATCCAATAGTAATTATCAACAAGCACGGCGTTATTTTCAACAAGCATTATCAATAGTTGAAAATCAAAACAATCAGAATCGTATTGGTTATCGTGATGAAGAAGAAGCACGAATCTGTTATGAACTAGGCATGGTATTATGGGCAATGAATGAATTAGAAGTGGCTGAAACACATCTACGACGTTCAGTGGATTTGATTGAAAATTTACAAAATCTTAATTCATCCATAACTCAATTAATGATTGCACCGATGATGATGATTTCCAATTCTTTAATTTCCAATCATTATGGTAATTCATCATCAATAACAAACACGACAACGACTGCAACGTCTACAACAACAACGACAACCATGACAGCAGCAAACGGCGGTGGCTGCTGCGGAAGTAGTACTAGCGATGCATCATCATCATCAACATCATCATCACATTATGGTCGAATTCATTGGCAGAACCTAATGATGATACCGACAACATCGGCTACGATATCACAACCACATCATCATTATCTTCATTATCAAGGTGCATCATATGAAGCATTGATCAAAATTCTAATTGCATTACAGCGACCAACTCAAGCTTTATTGATTGCTGAACGTTCACGTATACGATCATTTTCAAAAACAAAAAAAGGTTTTCGTGCATTTTCCATCACCAGTATCGAACAAATTGTCGATATGGCTCGTAGTCAGAATGCAGCCATTCTTTATTATTCAATGACAATTGATGGTAGATATAATTCATGGCTCATCACTCCGGAACAAGTTCATTTTGCATCATTATTAAAATCTGATAGAGAGAAAATTTTACAATTGATAAAAAATGTACAAAATTCACTATTTGTTCAGGAATCAAATGCTCATGATCCTCCACATACAACAAATGCCAATCGATCAATTGATTCGACAATAATTACCGATCATGATGATTATCCAGATACATCATTCGAACGTTCATCATCGATGCATCACTTAAGACGAAATCATTTTTTAAATTCATCCAATTATTCACTAAGTTCATTGTTTTCATTAGCATCATCAGTAACGACAACATCGACAGCTTCAACAACAAGACTACGGTCATTACATCGTTCATCAACATCTACAAATGTTAATTTATCACAGCGAAAATCATTTGATCATAGTGGATCATGTCCATCGAATATTGATTCACAGGAATCATTATCATCATCACAATTGGCTGGCAAAATGAAACGTTCTGCTAGTTATCGTTATCTGAATCGTAATTGGCAAGGATTTTCAGCTGCCACCGCTTTATATGATATCCTGATTGGTCCATTTCAAAATCAATTGGATCAAAATGAATCAACTATCAATCAATTATTGTTAGTATTGGATGGTGACCTATTCTTGGTTCCATGGAATATGCTTCGCAATAAAGATGAAGAATTTCTTAGTGAACGTTATTCATTACTTGTCATTCCATCATTACATGTTTTACGTGGTGATCAAAATACGAAAACATTACGAAAAAAATCTGATGATTCTCATTCAACAATAACATCGTTGGTTGTTGCTAATCCAACAATGCCAAATAAATTATCATCCATCACCACTACTACTAATGGATCTGGAACAGCTTCAAGATTTGGCCATAATTTTCATAATCATCGGCCACAATTATATTTTGAAAATCCAGCATCAAGTAAAGAGGCTGCATTTGTTAGTGAATTATTATCAACTAGGCCATTGATTGGAACCGAAGCCAATAAAGAGGCTGTATTGGCACAATTATCGACAGCTCAATGTATACATTTTTCATCATATATTATTGATAATACTGATGGTGATCCACTTAAAATGGCTACAGGTCTTGGTATTGCCATATCACCATCCGATGTACTTATTGGTGATAGTGCACATCAATTACATGATCATGAATATCTATTGACACCACATGATCTGATTAGTATTGGCCTTTCATCCAAATTGGTTGTTATTTCTTGGTGAGTTTTTTTTTCCTATGAAATTATTCAAAAATTAATCAAATTTCATTTTTTTTTTCAAAAAAAAGCCCGGCAATATCATCACGATCGACTAATCATGCAGCTGCTTTGAATGCAGCAACCACATATAATTCATCACAAGTATTGAAAACAATAACATCGGCATTACTACAAGCTGGCGCTGCTTGTGTTCTTCTTACATTATGGCCAGTATCATTAAGTGCATTGCAAGTTTTATTTCGTATATTCTATTGTTCATTATTACAAGGAACTAGAGTATCGACAGCATTAAAAGAAGCAGTAAGCACCATACAGAATACAACACATTTTTCACATCCACGAAATTGGGCCGGTTTCATATTGATCGGTTCTGATGTACGACTATCATCACAAGTGGCATTGATGTCATCATCATTAGCAACGATGATTAAAACACCGGAAAAATCACGTGATGCAATGCGTGTTGTATTACATTTAGTTGAAAAATCATTACAACGTATTCAACGTGGTCAAAAAAATGCAATGTACACTACTGTTCAAAGTATTGAGAATAAAGTTGGCATCAATACACAAGGATGGCGTGAATTACTTATAGCTGTTGGATTTCGTTTCGAACCATCATCAACAAATGGCCTACCAGCTTGTGTTTTTTTTCCACAATCCGATCCAAATGGTCGTCTACAACGATGTTCGAATGCATTGCAAGCAATATTAGCACTTTCACCGGCTACCATAGCTGCCGTTTCAAAATTGATCTCAAATTCATCTGAATTTGTTAGCCATATAATTGATAAACTTGATCATATTGTTCAATATGGTCAATGTCATGATGTACATCAATCATCATCATCATCATCATCATCTTCGTTATCATTATCATTACTTGCATCATATCTAGAAACATTGAATCTCAAACTTTGGTCCATACAAGGTTGTCATGAACTTTATGCATCACTTGGTTTTGATCTAATGGAAGTTGGTGCCGATTCTGTTACGCTTCGTGCTGGAAAAAATGCAAATTTTCGTACTATTATGTTTACATTACAATCATTACAGGCATTATTTGACAATGAAAATCGTGAAACAATCGACAATGATCAACTGCAACAACAACAACAACAACAACGAACAAGTGCTACAACCAACAATCTGAATGAAAATGATTCAAAATTGACTTCAAGTAAGTTTTTATATGAAAAAAAAACATTCGTTTTAACCAAATTTTTATTCTCTCCAAACAGAATCACCGGATGAATGTAATATTCATACACGACAATCAAGTTTATCGACAATCATATCATCACATAATAGTATAGCATCATCATCGATCATAGCTGAATCATCACCAGGATCAAGAGGATTTTCAATTGGTCGTAATCCATTGGATGTTGAATTGATTGAAATGAAATTAAAATCAATGATGCCCAATACTAATAATAATACAATACGAACAGAAGATCATTCACAATCGACAACCAGTTCACAATCATCGATAGCAACATCAAACACTGTATTGAATAGACAATTATCATCGTATACATAGACATATAAACAAACAGGAAAATCTAGTCAACAGAAAAAAAAAATTTTTTTTTTTATTGTCACACACACACACAGAGGAAAATTTCTCATTTGATACTAGGTCTAACTATTTCATGACTATTCAAAATCGAAAAAATAGCTTGAATTTTTATCAAGAAATAAATTAACTATATACCACAATCATCAAACCACATTTAATTAAGTCATAAAATGTTCAGACAATTTTTAAATAATAAAAAAATGATAAAAAAAATAATAATAGTAATCAATTTGTAATCAATTTCAATTTGTTTTTTTTTAGATCAATGATGAGTTTTTATATGACGAAAAAAAAACAAATATCTTGTTTTAAATTTATATATATGAACATTTTGGACGGCCAAATTTCCTATTATCAGTTTTGATGATATCTTCGGAATTATTCTTGTAAACGTTGCTATGTTTCCGCTCCATGCAACATTTTAGATACAATTTTTGTCGAAATTGACGATCAAAAACACGATACAATGTTACTGATTCCGAATCATTCTGTAGTTGATCTTGTGTTGGAATTATTCTTGTTATCGTTACGATGAAATCTTTTCATCTGATGAATTAAGATTATATTTAAATATTGAAATTTTCGATCACATATATGGGACATGTTACTGGTGCCAGATCCAGATTTGTAATTGATTCTTATCGCGTAAATTTGGGTTTAGTTTTGAATTTTTTTTTTACCACAAAAAATGTCGCAACTAAATTAATCGAGTTGTTCAAAAGTAAGAGAGAGAACGAGAATAATTGCGTATGTTGCTTGTGTGTCGAACAAAAAAAAAATGAGCATGTCAAAGCCAAACAAAGCGCACTATATCCTGTGCCGTGGACCGGTCATAGAGTACGTGTCTGAACAATTTGGTGAAAAATAATGGTGAATATCTCTCTCTCTCTCTCTCTCTCTCTCTCTCTCTCTCTCTCTCTCTCTCTCTCTCTCTCTCTCTCTCTCTCTCTCTCTCTCTCTCTCTCTCTCTCTCTCTCTCTCTCTCTCTCTCTCAATATATATTCTGGCTGCAAAAAGTCAAACTATTTCTCATTTGATACTAGGTCGATACTAGGGGTCTAACTATTTCCTGATTCATTTTCCTGTGTGCAATTATAAAATTTGAATTTGGCTTAAAATTAAATCTCATTTTTTTATTTTATTTCATTCATTCGTCGAAATATTTAAAATAGTCATACTATAAATAGTACTTTAAACCAGGAACAAGGAAATGTTCTATGATCTAGAACATATTTCTATTTCCGTTTTCAATTTTTTTTTTTGACGCTGATATGTTAAAAAAAAGTTACAAAATTTTTCAACTTTCAAACATCATCATTGTCATCATTTATATGGTTGTTTTATTATTGAATTGATTTACAAACGATCATCACATCATCACATCATCATCATCATAATTGTCATGTTGAAATCATCATCATCATCAACTTTAATCTGGTTATCGATCACCATTCTGTTGTTGATCGATATTTTTTATTCAATCAATGGTGATGATGAACAAAATTTTAACAATGTAGATGATGATGACCAATTTGAATTGAATGACCAATTACAATCGGTGGCTATCAATCTGTTGAAACAATCGGCAAATCGGACATTCGTTACAGAATTGGTGAATGAAAATGTGGACGCAACAAAAATACAATCATATCCATCAATGGATGAATCGATTGCCAAAGTTTATAAACAAATGACTTGGTCACAGATTGATGCATTGAAAAATGAACTACAATTACATGATCATTTCATTTATGAACCGATCCATGAAAAATGTACAGAAATCGCTACAGAATTCGAACAATCTTGTGATCATTTTGATCAAAATGGTGATATTTATCGATTGGAAAAAGATTTCCTTGCTACCGGTGATCAGGTTGTATCGTTACAGAAAATGGTGATTCGAATAATCAATTCAAAATTGGAACAACGTTTACCAAAACAGCCAAAATCATTGGCAAAACAAAATTATGGAATCGGTACCGATATTCTTGATCAATTTGATTATCTTTGTCGATCATTTTTTGGCATACCAATTCCTGGTTATAAAACCACTGTATTCACACCAATCAATCAACTTCTTGCGCTTACTGAACGTTTACAAATGATCGATACTATACGTTTGCCAACAGATGACGAATATGATGATAAACAAACAAAAATCGAATCAAATGATCATCAAAGTTTAAATCGTTTAACCATACTATTACGTCGATTACGACATACATACTATCTATATCGTATGTCGTCATATTCAAATCAATTAATGGACACTTATTATTTACGACCATTGGCTTATCAAGCAACACTTAGCCTAGTGGACAGTGTTGGCTATCTAACATGGTCTGATCCAATAAATAATTTAATTCTAACACAATTACGATTTCTAGTTCAAATATTTAGCGGTAATCTACAGCCAAATATTTTTACACAGCCAAAAATTGTTAAACAATCAACAAAACAAATTGATCCAAATCAATTACGACAATTGATCCGAACATTACGACAACATGAACAAAAACAACATGATCATATTGAACAAAATCGTTTGCGTACAATGATGGAAAATTTGATGAAAAATCAGCAAAAACAGCAAACACAAATTGATAAGATTCTACATGTTTTGGCATCATCATCATCATTATCATCATCGAAACATGAAAAAAAGCCTGAAATAACACACAAATCAACCACAACAACAACGACAACAACAACAACTCAAAAACCAATTACTACTAAATGTACAACAACGACGGAAAAACCAAAAAAACCGCACCACCCACATCATCATATGACAACAAGCACAACAACAACAACAATGATAAAAGTTGGCCATTCAAAATTGGAAAAAGCGACAACAACCGTACGGCCATCTGAATCCGTTGTACGTGGTGGTGATACATTACGACAGCTTAAACAGCAAAGAAAATTATTGAATGAATTATTACAGGAACTACAGAAACCATTTAATCATACAGATCGATTTACTTGTTGCACATCGCACTCATCATCATCATCATCATCATCGTCAATGGTGAAACCGAATAATAATAATCATAACAAACAGAAACAACAACAACAACAAAATCAAAAAAATGCAGAAAAAAATTTAGGACAAGCACAAAATGCATTGATGGCAATCATGCAGAATATAACACCATTAATCACTGTAATGGCACAATCACAATTGGTTTCACAGCCAAAAATTGATCAATCCAAATTAGATTTATTGACCATTGTACAAACAATGAATAATAATCAACAAATATTGTTGGATTCATCAACATCATCAATTATTGATTTTAGCGGTCCATTCAATATTATGACCAATTTAGCAAATAGATTACAACAGATATTGGATGGTTTCATCAATGATTTAAATCCGATTCATTGACAATCATCATCATCATCATCATCATCATCAGATTGATTAATGTTTGTCATGTTTGTAAATCATTTTTTTTGCTATTCAATGGCTATCAATTTATCGTAATAATAATCATGCTTGACAACAAGCGAAAAAAAAAATTTGAATTACACACATACACACGCACAAAAAACACGCACTCAACTTGCAACCAAAAAAAAAAAAAAAAAACACAGATAATGATGAATAGAAAAAGAAGTGGAGAAAAAAATGAACAGGACTTACCACACATGTGATTAGCATGATGGATGATAATGTATTTTCGGTGGGTTGATTGTGATATTGATATCGTTTTTTTTTTGTCAATGATAACTGGAATGTTTGAATTTATCTCGATAATGTGCAATATATACATTTTCAATGGAATAAACACAAAAAACACACGCACACAACACAACACAGCACAGAGAGAGAAAATTTCCCCAAATTCATTGTAAAATTAGTGATAATTGAATGAATGATGAGTAAGTGAATCATTTTTTTTTCTAGTTTTCATCAATGCTGATTATAATTTCTTTCATTTCATACACATCAATATAATATAAAGACAGATTAATTGATTTGATTTGATTTGATTGATTAAATGATTGATTTTAAAAGGGCAAACTATATAGTTGTTGAAACAAAACAAGGTTGAAGCTAATTTTAATTTGAATTCAACCAAATAAAACAACAACAACAAACACAACACAGTGGAATGGATTCGACGACAACGACGACGACGATGATGATGATGATGATGATGTGGATGATAAAAATGTGATGATTCGTTTGATTTTGAATCATATTCATTTGTTGAACGATACGCACAACAAACAAACATCATCATCATTACAGTTTGCATATTGATTTTTTTTTTTGATTTATTTAGAAAATTTTTTTTTTGTATAACAAAATGTATTCAAAATTGATGCTATTTATGGTCATTATGATGGCCATAACCGTCACCATTGTCCGGTCACAAGGTAATGATTGTTTTGTGTATGTGCGAAATGGTGATGATGGTGAAAATTTTCAATAATAATTTGTAATCATAGGTAAAACCGAATGTCAATTACAAAAAGAAAAAGAAGATAAAAAAGAAAACACACCATTAAAATTGGATGTACGTTGTATGGAAAATGGTGATTATGCACCATTACAATGTTTTCCTGAAAGTAAATTCTGTTATTGTGCCACACCGGATGGTAACCAGATTACACAACCATCACGTAATCGTAAATTCTGTAAATGTGATTTACAGAAACATGATGCTGAAAAACGTTTAAGTGTTAATGGTCGACCAATTGATCGTAAGTGAACTAAAAAAAAAAATTTTCAAAGACAAAACAAAATTTATTGTTTTTTTTTGTTTTTGTCATCAATCCATAGCTCCATCTGGTTCATACATTCCAAATTGTGCACGTGATGGTCTTTATTATCAAAAACAATGTGAAACTGGCACTGGTGTTTGTTGGTGCGTCAATCAGGAAGGTTCACAAACATCTAAAGATAAAAAAGTGGGCATCACTTGTGCTTGAGCTACACAGAATAACCAAAAAAAAAAAACTAGAAAAATTCGAAATCCAACGAATCCAACGATGAAATTCTGAATGAATTTATTTTTTATATTATTATTATTAAATCAGAAACAAATAATCATGAGAAAAGATAATCTCTTTTTTTTTGTTGTAAAAAAAAACAAACAAATTCGAATGTTAAAAATTATTCAAAGATCCAAATGTGGCTCTAAATAAACACAATGATGATCATCATCAATCATTGAATGATTTAGATGTTGATGTTGATGTTGTTGTTGATTATCATCATCATTAACCATTAATAATTCTGAATCATCATGCTGATTAAATCTTCCATAATGTGATGATGCTGACGATGATGACGACGATGATGATGATGATGATTGAAATAATTTACAACGATTAACAAATATTGCTACTAATCCATCTGTTGATGATGATGATGATGATGATGATGGTTTTATTGGTAGATTAATATAAGCAACATATAGAATGGCTCCAATAATGATTAACAATGCAATGAATACGATCATTATGACTGACCAATGGGCAGCGAAATGTTTTTTATCATTGATATCAGTGATATCGATTATAGCTTTTGCTTGTAATGCTGCATTCAATCCGGTTGTAGTCGATAATCGTGTTGATGATTCAGTGATATTTTTTAACGTAGTCGAAATATGACTACTTGTTGCCGTAGTCGCCGTCGTCGTCGTTGGTGTTGACGTTGTTGACTTTGATTCAGTTTGTGTCGCAATAATCGTTGATATTTTCGGTTTTATTGTTGTTGGCTTTGTTGTGGTGGAAGGTGTTGTCGCTTTAGTGGTCGTTGCAATTGTTGTTGTTGTTGTTGTTGTCGTCGTCGTTGTTGTTGTTGTTAGTGGTGTCGTTATAGGTTTAAGATGTACTATTGAACGAAAAATTTCATTATGTGGTAATATTGGATCATTCAAATGAGATGTATCCATTTCCATGTCATCATCGTCCAGTTCTGTAAAATGTGAATCATGCCATTTTGATGGTTTTGGTAATATTGATGATGATGAATTCACTGAATTGATTGGTGAATCAGTTGAATCTAGAATATCAGCGATTGATGGTTCACTGACAACATCGACAGTAGTTGAATTGGTAGTTATCATTGAACATGATTTACCTAATGTTAATAACAAATCATCGATAGCAATATCACCTTGATGTCCATTACCGAGAATGCCTTCAATGATAATTTGAAATGGTTGCAATGCAAATGTAGGCGATATTGGTTGAATTTCCACTTGTCCAGCAAGCCATTGGTCACCTTGATCACCAGACATTTCCCAAACGGGTTCCAAATCGGAAAAACGTTGATATTTTTCTTTAACAAACACACGTAATGTTCCAATAGCTTTACCATACATATGATAATAGAATTGAAAACAAGCGATAGATGAATTTTCAACATGTTGAAATACAGGTGAATAAAGTCTGGCAATATCATTTGATGTACGTGGATATGAACTTTCAAGATAAAGATAATTTCCACTACTATTCACACCAAATGTATGATCAAATGATGGTCCAGTTCCATCTAAAAATGATGGTGTTGTAAATGAATTACGTGTCCAATCAAAATCATCATCATTATCTATGCAAATAATCAATCAATGAATGAATAAATGGAATTGATTTTGAATTAAATTTAAAAAGTAAACAAACAAACACATACCTTGCATCCAACCACAAATTGATCCATATCTATTTTCGAATGTACAATTCATTGATTTTTCTATTGGCTTTTCATAAACTTTGTGATAGAAAAAAAATCAATGATTAATAATAATTAATATTAACAAAGAAAAAGAAAAAAAAATATATCTCACTTTCACATGTTGGCCATTGATCTAATGGAATCATCGATGATGTATATGAATGATCTGGCTGATTCCAATCATCAATAAGCCATTGTTTTGATACACAATATGCACGTATCGATGATGCTTGATATGAATTATGATCAAAATCGGAAAAATATCTGCCACTGGTTTTTTTTGTCACTTGAATACGATAACCAATTTCACATTGAAGATCAACAACACTACTATGATTGGATATTAATCGTACAATCAATGGTGGTGGTACATTCAATTTATTTGGACAATATGTTGCTGAATAATAATGTTATTACCAGAAGATAAGTTTATTCTTTTGCAATGAATGAAAACAAAAAAAAAAACACTTACAAACACAAACAGGTAAATCATGTGTCCAATGATTACGGCTACATGTAGAATAACGATTACCAATTAAATCGTATCCTTTATTACAGGTGAATCGAGCTACACGATTTGGATATGAACGTAATTTTACATAACCATTTTTCAATGCATTCCGTAATGATGGACAATTTCTATATCCTATAGCCATAGATATATGATCATTTTTTTTTTTACCGAAACGAAACAAAACAAAACAAAACAAAAAAAAAATCAACTTACTTTTCTCATATGATCGATATGTTTTTGCTATTGATTGTTCAAATAATTTGCTTAATGCAGAAGATTTTGTTGTCGATGTTGACGATGACGATGTCGTTGGTGATGATGATGATGATGATCGATAGTCATTGAGGTGCATATCTTTCCTTCGTGCAACAAAATCATTTGTTGTGATGGCAATGGTGGTGGTGGTCGAAATTGATGGTGATATTGTCGTTGAATCATTAATTGTTGTTGTTGCTGTTATTGCCTGTGAATAATGTCCATACGAAAATGGTCCCGATTGACATTCACAGAATCCAATCAATAATAATGATGATGAAAAATATAATAATTTCATCACATTTGAATGGTATAGGAATTTCATTTTCAACAAATTGACCATTTTTTTTCTCACTGTTTTGGAAAAAGTGTCCACAAGTTCATTTCATTCACATTAGAAAAGAAAATAGAAATAAAGCAGTGGACAAACAAAAATTTTTTTTTTTTTTTTGCCACCACCACTAAAACCAAATTGATAAAATTGATTTGTAATCAATAAAAAATAAAATAAAAAATAAAACCAATGTGTAAAGAAAAAAAAATTTTTTTTTCACCAGATTAGACAATGGTAATTGCCAAACAAATGGCAATCAAATTCAAAATGGACTGAATCATCATCATCGTCGTCGTCGTTTGTTTTGAAAATCAATACAAAATTCACACACAAAAAAACTGTTGCTGATTAAAATCGAAAAAAAATTTTCCAGTGATTTTTATTTGGTAATGATATTTATAAATGATGAATAAATATTGTGTGTGTGTGTGTGTGTGTGCATGTTGTATCAATTATTTCGTAGAATTTTGTTGTATTTGTCGTCTTTGTAATTTTTATAGCTGTTGTTGTTGTTGTTGTTGTTGTTGCTGCTGCTGCTGCTGAAAACGGAACGGCGATTTCATTGATCTATCAGTGTTGTTGTTGTTGTTGTTGTCGTTGTTTTTTGTTTCAATGAAAACGGAAATGAATGAATGAATTGAATGAGGATGTGGTTGGTTTATGGTATATGTAGCGAGGAAATGTCAATGAGATTCCAATGTTTAGATATTATTTATCCACTATCGATCATTATCGAATGTTGAATGAATAAATTCAATCATCAAGGATTTCCTTTTCTATTCTACAAATATCATTCTCTGTTGTAGGATCCATTTATTTGATTTGATTAGAAAATCAATTTCACCTAGAAAAAAAAAACACCAATCGAATACATACACACACACAGAAACAAACAAACAAACATACCCATATTGCCAGTTAATAATCAAAAAAAAAAAATCGAATCAAATCAATTGTGACTAATTCACCAACAACAATCATGGTCAACCAAGAAAAAAAAACACACACACGCACACGCAAAAAATTATCAAGCACAAGATTAATTCTTCATGTATATTTATTTATAAACAAAAAAAAATTTCTAATCAATCAATAATCATTAATAACTATGAATTATAAAAATAAAAATATAATAATAATCATCATAAGTAAAGTAAAAAAAAATGACATTTCATTTCATCATGATGATTGTATATATATGTGTGTATTTAAAGATGAAAATAATAAATATTAATAATCCATAATCGATAATAATAAAGTTTTAAAAAATTTAGTCAAAGCTGATTAGAGAGTATTGGATTTTAAATGGTGTTGTGTTGTTCAATTCCAATGTTATTCATCATGGAAAAGACCAGCAACAGTCAATTTATTAATAACCAATTTAGCTGCCATATTTCTAGCTTCACGTAATATTTCACCATGACCTTTAGCTGTAAATTGATGATCAATATATTGTTCCGGTATAGTACGTTTTGGATTGCGATGTTGTTGTTGTTGTTGTTGATCATTATTATTATTATTTGTTGATGATTCAATTGACATTATCACACGACATGTAACCATAAATTTTTGATCAAAATGTATATCATAATATGGTAATGGTAGATACATTCGTATACAATATTTTAATAATATTGCTGTTGGACTTGTTTCAATTGTTTCCCTGTGGTGACTATGTAGAGTGGAACAATTTTCCGTACTATTACAAAGAATTGGTCCATATATTGAGAAATGATTATGTGGACAAACATGTTGTTGTGATAATAATGAACTTGAATAGCTACGAATAATACCATTTTGGTTATGATCAATTCTATCGATTCTTTTATTGCTGCCATTATTGAATAATAAGCTACGATTTATTGATAATAATGATGATTGTTTGTTATTATTTTTATTATTATTGTTATTATTTTCATCATTATTCGATTGTTCCACTTCTTCTTCCTCTTCTTCAATAATTGATTCAACAATTATATTTGATGATTGATAATGATTAGAATGAATTATTGCTGCTTCTTCATTCATTGGTATTATCATAGATGTTGTAGCCATTATTTGTGGTTCACCAAAGTCATTATGATGATCTTTTGCATTGTTATGTATTGTTTGATGTGTGGATGATATGGATGAATCGGATGAAAATGCCGATGTTGATGATGATGATGAACTGGATGATGATGATATCGGTCTTGGTGTTGTTGTCGATGATGATGATGATGATAATGATGACGATGCTGATATCGTCGATGCTGTTGATGATGGTTCATTATCGGTTTCAGTTTTTCGTCGTCCATTATTTGATAATGATTTTGATCGCCGAAAAGATCTACGACTAAAATCACGTAATGAACTTAATAACATTAATGATGATGGCAAAAAGCTAAATGATCGTTTCGTATTATCATTATTATAACTGTTTCGTTTCAAATCCTTTGTTTGTCTATGATTGTTTAATTTCGGTGAAGGAAGTGCTGAATTTGAGCATTCACTTTCTTCCGTACAAACACCTTCATCCGATGATGTTTCGTGATGATTATGATGAAAATTGTCTTTAGATTTATCAATAACATTGTTCGATAATGCCATAACATTGGAATCTATTTGAAAGGGAACAAAAACAACAATTTATAAGTTAAACTTCCGTACATTTCATTCAATTTTTCACTTACAATCACTTTTTAATGTAATTGAATCAATACCATCCATACTTGGTGTTACGGACTGACGGCCATCATTTGCATCATAATGACCATTGGCCATCGATGCAAATGAATCGGCACGATTAGCATTTGATATATAATCAACACTAAATGACCGATTTATTGGTCGACGACGTCTTAGGCTACCGAATGATCGATCATTTGATTGTTTTATTAGCTCCAATATGGATGGATCATTCTCATGAAACAATTGGATAGCTTCTAATGCTGCTTTGAATTCAGCATTACGTCTGGAAAGGCCAATACCTTTGGCATTGAAATTATCATTGATCCATAATTGTACGGTATAATGTTTATGAAGATCAACTTTTTCCTCATGTGTTAAATAATAAATAGGTCCTTTATAATGTTTTTGACGGCAATAATCTTTGATCACTTGTTTTGGTCGTGTAACAGCCGTCGTTAATGTTGACATATTGTTGTTGTTGTTGTTGTTGTTTACCATCATCATCATCATCATTGACGATGATGACATAGATGATGTTGATGTTATTGTCGATGGCATTCTTTATTATTATTATTATAAATAATTTATATCCAATTAAATCCTACAAAATACAAAAACAAAATACAAACAAAACATCGAGATTAATGAACTGAACATTTAAAAAAAACATACACACATACAGAGAAATAAACAATTTTTGTCAAGTGTGTGTATATGCGCGGATTTTGTTGAAATGATGATAAAACTGATAAACACGAACACACACACAGAGGGGGACACTTAAAATGTAATTATGGATTATGGATGAATCGATGACAGCAAAAAAAAAAAAAAAAAATTAGACACTTTGATTGATTGATACATATGTGATGATGATTATTTATGTTTTTCTATGAATTTCACCATTATAATGGTGACAACTGTCATCATCAACGACAATAACCAAGTTGAATTAAATCATTTGGATAGATAGATAGATAGATAGATGTGTGACATGAAAAAGAAAAATCAAAAACACACTTGTTGCTCAAATTAATAATTTAGTTTATTATAAAAGTTGTATATTTACAACGGAAAAGATTTGTCATTTTTTTGAATTGAAATGACATTGAAGTCGTGATTTTTTTTAGGAAAAAAACCAAATGAACAAGTCATTGAAATTGTCGTGCATTTTCTTTATCCATAATGATGATGATGACAATTCGGTATTATGAATTAACCGAATCAAATAACAACAAAGCAAATGCTTGAAAAATATTGTTGAATGGACAACTTTCACATATATTGCCAGTGAGATTCATACATCAAATTACAAAAACGCGTTTCTTTTCTGTTCATTTTTTCATATATCATATATAAAACACATGCATGCATGGTATTGTATTGTATTGTGGCGGTGGTGGTGATGTTGGTGGTGGCAGTCGACCTTCAAATGAAGCGTCAAATTACATAACTAAACCATGATTTATTCATAATTGCCAAGTTGTTTTTTTTTCGTATTTGTGTATGTGAATGAATTTTTCATTTATCATAATAGAACAATGAATCAATCAATCAATCAATCGAAAAAAAATGACAGCAACAAATGAATTATTTGAAAATTTACAATTAAAATTCAATAATTAAAAAAGACATTTTGAAAACCGGATTTTTACCTACCTGAATTAATCATTTGAATTTCAAATTTATATAAATACATTTAAGATGCAATCCCGGAGTTACAAATTGCAAAAACAATGATGATGAGAAGGAAATGCGATAATTTGATTCATTTGTTGATTACATATGATGATGTGATGAATTAAATTGCAAAATTGTGAATATAATGTTTCCAGTTCGCAATGCAACAACAAAAAAAGTTACACGCACACATACACCAAACAATTATTTAGATACATAATGAACTATCATGATATATGTGGCCATACTATTAAATCACAACAACACATAGAAACACATGATAGAGACCAAACACACACACACACACACACACAAAATCAATCAATGATCATCAACATGAAAACATCACAAGATGAATACATCGAAAACGGATATTTAACCGTCATAATAATAGAAAAACAAGGGGCACATCATCATCATCATCATCAATGAATGAAAAAATTTTTTTAGAGAAAAACATGTAAAACATCACCATCATCGACAATCAATTGATGATCGTGTTGTTTGCCAAAAAAAAAAAAAAAAAAAAAATATGGATAAACAGACCACAAATACACAAGTTTGACCTCATAAACATTTGCAAAATTTCAAAAAAAAGAAAGAAAGAAAATCGATTATCAATATTTTTTTTTTCTCACCAGAAAACAAAAATCAAATAAAAACAGGTACATTATACAGGCTGCTTACTACACACATCAGCAAATCATGAAAAATATATTTCAACACTTTGAATCTTATCATCATCATCATCATCAGAAAAATTATCATTTTTTATGATTAAATAATGTTAATTAACCACATTCATTCATTCATGATGAATTTTATTATTATTTTCGTAAAACACCAAATTCCAATGAATGATAATTTTCATTGCCATTTCTAATTGGATTTTATTTTTTTTTTTTTTTTTACCACCGATACAAAACGAAAAAGCAAAAAAAAAGAATCATCGAACCGAATCAAAAATTGAAAAAATTCAACAAAAACAAACTGTTAACAACTAATATAGAAACACATACATAAATCACATTGAATTGAATAAATAAATAAAGGACAAAAAAAAATATTCAACATACACATACACATTTGCACGTACGAGATATAACCATGGTGATGATGATGATGGTGGTGACAACAACAACGATAATCATCATCATCATCACCATTATCGTTTGGTAAGCAATAACTAAACAAAAAAACAATTTGATCAAAAGAAAAACATGATAAAATTTTACAAAACCATAATTCAAACTATAAAAAATTTTCCAAATAATAAAAAACACAAATAAAAAAAACGTACAAATATCATCAAAGGTTATTGGTGAAGATTTTCACCACATTCATATGATGAAGGATGCAAAGACAAACACACACACACACACACACACATACCTGATGATGTGATGGGCAGTTTGAATGGGAAAAAAAAGCCCACCAAAGACATTAATTTTCATTGGATTTATATGTTTTATATTTGGCCACTGTAAATTTAGATCACTGGATCACTGATCATTAGAAATAAAAATCAAGAAAAAAAAATGACAATCAACACTAGACTAATAACAAAAAAAAAAAAAAAATACAAACCGAATCGAGAGAATGTGTAGTTTTAAAATGATAATAATAATAATAATAAAACACATTCCATTTGATCGTTGGCTAGATATATCTTTTATGTGTGTGTGTGTGTGTGTGTGTGTGTGGTTTTGCCATGTATATATGATCGATCACAAAAACCACTTGTGTGATCAATTCAAAGAATGTATGTGAAACAAAAAAAAAAAACGAAAGATAACGATAACGATAATGGTCGTAAAGCTTCCAATGTAAACTAAATACCATTAGATATACCGTTATTATAATAATAATAAAAACGGAATTATACACATACAATAGATGAATACATGGAGATTTTTGATATTTATGTCACCAAATTGTGATCCAACTACACATACTGCGTGGTTATGGTATTATTTTTATTGTTATTGTTGTTGTTGTTGTTGTTCATCAATCAAATCGATATGTATGCTTGATGCGTGATTTTATATATACGTAGATAAAGAACAAGATTAAAAGAAAAAAAAATTAATTAATTAAATAACAAATCATTTCGTCGACATCCTGAATGATTTAGATCAAATCGAAAAGTGATGCTCAGACAAACAGGTACAAAAATCCACGACACAACACAACACAAACATGAAAACAAAGTTGTATAAATATAAAAAAAAACGAAGCAAACAGGAAGCTTATTTTGTCGAAATTGAATCAAATAGTATGGAATAAAAGATTTGATTTGATTGAAAATCAATGTGTAATATATACATACATACATACATTATAACGTGTGATGTAATGGAATTTTTTTTTCACGCCATCATCATGGCACCTACGCACATAATAATGGTCATATACAACGCAGAAAACACCTACCTTTTATTGCAATATATTGGTGATTGTTATTATTGTTGTTGTTGTTGTTTAGTCTGGCAACAATTCATTCATTCAATTGGTTATTATTTAAACAGACAAACAAACAAAAAAAATGATTTAGCAATACACCACCACCACCACTGACAAATGTTTTATCACAGACATCATTATCATCGATGAGATGTGATATATATAAAAAAAATCGAATCTATCATCAAATTGAATGATGATATAACAGACAAAATTTTTTATTTTTCAAGAAGCTTCACTTAAGCAAACAAAAAAAAAGATGGTGATGATAAAAAATGTCATTTTTTCACACACACACACACACGAAAACATCATGGCAAGAAATTATAGAAACGATTATCATATAGAAATGATTTCTGGAGATTATATATCACAGGAAAAAAAAGGATTGATGAATGAAAAGAAAAAAAAATTTTTCCCATTTCCTCATTGCCATCAATCCAAATGGATCATAACAACAACAACAACAACAACGATTCACTGAATAAGGCAAACATGAAACTAAACGAGTAAAAAAAATTTGTTTCAAAATGAAATGGCCAAAAAAAAACTATGGTCTCAGTTTTATTTTTTCGTCAGCAAAATATCCATCATTCATTCATCATCGAACAAACTTGAAGTGGTTGGCAACAAACAGGAACAACAACAACAACAAAAATGAATTTTTTTCATAATAAAATGCTAAGAGGATTGTTGAGAAACAAACAAAAAAAAATATATTCATAAACTGTAATGTGAACTTGTTTGATTTTTTTTCTGGATGATTTTAAACAATGGGCCGGGTTTCGGCTTTTTTTTCTAGAAAAAAAAACATTAATTGACCACCACCAGGGTTATTTTATCGAAAATGATGAACATCATCATCATTAAATGATGGTCAAAAGTAGTTAAAAATAATAATCATCATAATATAAAAAAAATGGACATGATATCATCATCATAATCATCATTCATGGATGGTGGTCATCGTGATTGTTGAAAACTAGAAAACAAAAAGAGACCTCTATGCTTGCATATCAAATTCATCATCATCATCATAGTTCATACAAACATTAAAAAGAATTCAAGTTCAACCCTTGTGTGTATACTAGAGCCATAATTCATGGCAATTATCATCATCATCATTATTATGATGATGACCATTAAAAAAAATGCTAATAAAATTAAAAGATTTCTGCAAGAAAAAAAAATCACGACAAAACAAACGAAAGAAAAACTCCTAAACAACGTATATATATCATTATATTATTTTGAATATCCGGTAAAGAAATTTCACATTTGTTTATTTTTGTTCCAAATCAGGAACAACTATTTTTTACATGCTTTAAACAAGGCAAAAATTTTTTTCAATTCAAGGTCAAAATATAAACGATTAGCATCATTGATTCGATTCAAGTTTTTATATGGACAGTAATAAGTCGTCGTCGTCATCATGGTCGTCGTCGTCGTTGTTGTTGTTGTTGTTGTTGTTGGACAACTTTTCAACATTCGGACAATAACTTGATTCGTTCATTCATTCATTTATTCTTGAAATATTTGACTTGATGTGATAATCTTGAATTTCTCTCTTTTTTCACCATCATCATATCAAATGAATCGAGACGAAACAAAAAAAAAATCAAAAAGTGGAAAAAAGTGTCGGCCATCGACCTGTTCAAAGTTGAATGGTTGCCAAAAACTTTGAACGGATGAAATTTTGATGTGAAAAACGAAATGAGAAAAAAAAACAATGAATAAATAAATAAATCACTGAAAATTTCAAGGAAATCAGGAAAAAAACTATTTCAAAGTAAAATGAAAAAATGTGTACTCATTCGAAAAAAAAATGGATGACACAATACAAATACATTTGAACCATTATGAATTGAATTGCCTAAATGATCATCATCATGGCCGTTATCATCAACGATGATGATGATCGTGACCGAAAAAAATGAGATATAAGATGCAATCTACAAAAATCTAAACATTTGGAAAAATAATTTCAAAAATAAATAAATAAAAAAAAAACTTACCTCCTTACTTTTTGATGTCTATTTTTGGATGTCAAAGTTTAAATAAATAAATTGTAGATGGCTAGTTTTGGTTGGACTGAATATGAATGGAGAAAAAAAAATTAGAGCATCGGATGATGACTTTTGAAACCACCATTATCACTGGGTATTATTTTTTTTTTGTGCATTAATAATTTGGTTTGTTGTCACTGACGTTTCAGATACGAAAATTCAAACGTTTCATTTATGTATGCAATACAAACAAACAATGGTGGCGTATATTTCATGGCGTATATTGCATGCCGTTTTCATCATTATTTCATTGATCCAAAAAAAAAAAAAAACTGGTACGTGTGTGTTTGGAACAAAACAAAACGTTCGAATTGAAGGAAGAAAATCCAGATGGCCAGCCCGTGAATGGATGTAAAAGTTGTCGAACCTAAACCAACACAGATAGTCGCAAACACATAGAAAATTTGATATAATCCCTTGAAAAAGAAGCCAGATGGATGAATCTAAAGTTGGGATTTTAGATTTTTTTTTTTGTTTTTTGAAGAAGAATTCTTTCTCTATTTTTTTGATTGGATGACAGATTTTTTTTCTTTGTTTGCTGACTAGGGTCAATGATGTTGAATATATAATGTCAATGGACTTGATGATGACAATTGATAATAATAGATTGTGTTGTCGTCAGTGGTGACCACAATGTTTATAGAGATAGATAATACACACAGACAGAGACAGTTAAAATCACAGAAAAGATGTGATAATTATTTCGAAGCTACCGCGCAAGTTGATTGGTTTTTTTTTTGTCAAGTTTTAAATTTTTTTTTTTTAATACTTTGCAGTTTTATTTAAATTTTTTTTAAAAGTTTGTTGTTGTCGTTGTTGTTGTTGTTGTTATTGTTGTTGTTGAAAATGATAATAAATTATATTTCATGGATCCATGAATTCTCAGATGGAATGAACCAAAAAAAAAAAAAAATTCATGTTTGTCAATCATATGTGGTAGTGGTATATATATATATAAAAAATGTGTGTGTGTGCTTGTTGCAATAACAAGCTGAGCATTGAGGTATGAGAATATCATCGATGGAGGTGTGGCCAAAAAAAAAAAAAAAACATCGTTATTGATAAAAAGAGAATTTTTATTTTTTTTTGATCACCATCTAGTGGTGATAAAACAAAAATGATAATTCAAAAAAAAAAAAATATTTCATAGTCATCGCCATCTATTGTGAATAATATCCATTATAATACATTTAAAATTTCAAATATTTTGCAAATGGATTTTTTTATTTCTGTTTTGTTGTACTTTGAATCACATCATCATTTTGATTGATCATAATAATTTTTTTTTTTTAGTGCTTTGTTGATTTCCGCCATAAATACATTTTAATCACAATTAGTATTGATCATAGGATCGATTGATGATGATGATGATGAAAAGTGGCAATTAATTTCGAATGTGAAACGCTGCCATATTGAAGAAATCAATTTTGGTTAAGTGAAAATTTGCCGACCAAGTTGTATCGAATTACTAAGATATCTTATCCAATTGGATTCAATTGGCTAATGATATGATGATAATCATCATCATCATTATCATATCATGATCATCAATAAAACCAATATCAAAATATTGACATTTGTTGTTGTATTATTGCAATAATAAAAAAAAATCATATTTTTACAAAAAAAAGTGTTCTTGAACAAATTGGGCCAAATCATGTGGTTTCACGTGACCACACACAAAAAAAAAAAAAAAAAAATAAATAAATAAAAATATTCGAATCCATCAAGTTACTTTCTTTTTTTTTCATTATTTGATTTGCTTCAATTGGATCGAACGATTGGATCATATTTCACCCGATATTGCAAATGTATGATGTCAATCAATAAAAACACACACACACGCACACACACACAGAGAGAAAAATTATATCGATCGATTGAATAAGATTGCGCCAGAAAAAAAAATGTATGAACTTTGAAATCTCATCACCATCATCATCATCATCGATGATAAATTCAATTTCGATTACATTGAAATCCATTTCATTTATTCGATTTATTAATGAATAATAATCTTGTTCCGTTGATCAGTTGAAATTTTAAAATGTAAGCAATTACAATCAATCAATGACCATCCTTGATAATGAACATGATGATTTGGGTTAACTCTTTGATTTCTTTTCTTTTTTTTAAATCCGATCCATTTTTTCAATCTGTTTTATAAATTGATAGATTTGGTTGATGGTCATTACAAAAAAAAAAAAAAATTTCTTTTTCTATGCCATTCAATTGAATCAAATCACTATACACTGATCTTGATTTTTTGTTAACACTGACATACTCTACATTGGACTTGTTTTTTTGTTTGTTTCAATCAATAAAAAACAAAACAAAACATAAAAAAAAATTTCAAAACAGGATTTCAAATAAAAAAAAAACAACATTGATCATCGTTGATGGTGTTGTAGTAGCTCTATTTGAACAATAAAACAAGTAGCCATCACCATCATCATTTCGATAGTGTCTGTTGTGTATACAAATAAGAAAAGAAAAGAGAAGAGTAGCATATTTGTAGAATTTTTTTTTTATTTTTACATTCATTGATAATTGTTACCATCGTCGTCGTCGTCGTCGTTGTTGTTGTTGTGGTTGTTGTTTTGGATTGCAATCATCGTTTTCGCCGTTGTTTTGGATTGCAATCACCATCATCATCATCGTCCATTTATATACAATTGGATATTTTTATATATAAACACACAAGAATCATCAGTTTAATTCCAGTTTGATTTGAGCATTTTGTTTTGTTTTGTTTAGTTAGCTCTGATGATGATGATGATGATTGCCATTGATAACTGATCTCTCTTCAATTGTTTTTTTTTCAGGTAAGTGGGAAAAAACACAAAAATGAATTTTTGTGTTCGTTTTTTTTTGCACGTGATATGATTATATAGTTGATAATGAATTCGATATAGTGTGTGTATGGAAACAAAAATCTTGTTTATATTTTCATGCGTGTGTGTATCATGATGAATGTCAAATTATTGGCTCTCTCTAGTTTTTCCCATTCGTGGTAAACGCTGTTGCTGTTGTTGATTTCATTAACAGTTTGCGAATATATATCTCTGGGGAAAAAAAAGAAGAAGAAAGAGAAAAAAAAATTATTATCAATGTTAACTATAGCTATTTAGCATACAACGAAAAATTAAAAAAAAAAATACAAATACAAATTTGATTCAAACAACTACATTCAAAAAAATCTACATGGTGATGGATAATTCATATATATATTCGTGATTCATATGAATATACATACATTACCACAAAAGAGAAGATAATGCATACATGCATAGAGAAAAAGAGAAAAAGATAGAAATGCAATGAAATAAAAAAGCAAAAAAAAAAACAAGTCAAGACATATATTGAATCCATTGCACAAGCATCATGCATCATTGATGATGATGATGATGATGATGATGCTCTTTACAAACACAAACAAGTCACATATATATCGAATCGAATCGAATCGAATCAAAACTAGTGATTTGATTGATCAGTATAGATAGATATTGAGATAACGAATATATTTTTTTTTTTCATTTGATATAAATATAGCACAATCGAATTCATCAACATCGAACCACCACCATCACCATCACCAACACCAACAACAACAAGTAGTGTGTCACCCCAACCACCACCACAATATTCTTTGCCTTTTTGTACATTTTTGCTTCGTGTTCATTTCCTCCTCCACCAATCCGAATTTCATCAGGATCCAACCAGAATTCCGGAAATCCGCTTTGTTTTTTTTTCTACTAATCGTTATTATTATTAGATCGTTGACATTCATTATATTCAAGTGTATACGTTACATGTTTTGAGGTGGGAAATTATTGTTAAATGATTTTTCCCTGTGATATTTTGTTTTTTATTTCATTTAAAAATTTGGCAATGACATTTTTCGACATAGAAACTTGAAAAAAAAATTCAAATTGACATTTTTAATTTGAGTGTTGTATTGTTGTCGATTGAATCGCCTGAATCGTCATCATCGATTGGTTATTAATTGAATTTTTGATATTTTGTGTATTTTGTGATAATTAAACATTGGTCAATGATCAATCAATCAAAAAAAAAAAAAATGACACGACAAACCAGACAAGAAAAAATACGTACCTTGGTAAAGGAAAATTTATTACCATTATGTACCTGTTTTGGTGTTATAGCTGCCATCATTATAGGAATTATTGTACGTGCTAGTTCTACACATCGATGGACTGAACGTCAATTAATGTATTTAGAATTTCCTGGTGAACTTTTTCTTCGTGCACTCAAATGTTTAACCATACCGTTGATTGTATCCAGTTTGGTTTCGGCACTTGGTTCACTGGATTCAAAAATTTCTGGTAAAATCGGTAAACGTGCATTAATATATTATGGTGGTACAACTGCCATAGCAATTTCTTTGGGCATCTTTCTTGTACTTACATTACATCCTGGTTCTGGTAAAGTGGAACAAGCCACCATTGGTGAAGCACCAACAATATCACGTAAGATTACCACACCGGATACTGTTTTAGATCTGATCAGAAATCTGATTCCGGACAATGTGGTACAAACAACTTTCTCACAATATGCTACCAATTTGGTTGCACCAAAATCAATGCCAAATGAAACCGATTTGAGTAAATGGAACATTAAATCCAGTCATTCGAATGGTATCAATGTTCTTGGCCTGGTCACATTGTCTGTAGTATCTGGAATATTTGTTGGTAAATTGGCTCGATTAGGACGACCATTACTGTTAGACATTTTCAATGATCTTAGTGAAATGACATTACAGGTGACAAATCAGGTGATCAAAGCTACACCGATTGGTGTTGCTTTTCTTATTCTACCTCGTATTATTGCCGTTGAAGATGCTGGACAGTTATTTCGTTCGGTTGGTTTTTTCACCTTTACCGTTATATTGGGCATATTGGTACATGGATTGCTCATACTACCAGGAATATATTATTTGATAGTCCGTAAAAATCCTTATAGATTTGTTTTGAATCAAGGTGAAGCATTGTTGACAGCATTCGGTACAGCATCCAGTACGGCAACATTACCATCAAGTATAGCATGTTTGGAAGAGAAGAATAAAATAAATCGTAATGTAGTTCGTTTTGTCGCTCCAATTGGAGCGACAATCAATATGGATGGTACAGCTCTTTATGAAGCGGTGGCAGCCATATTTATTGCTCAATCACGTGAAGTTGACATGGATTTTGCCCGTGTTCTCATTGTAAGCATAACGGCTACAGCAGCTTCAGTTGGTGCAGCTGGCATACCACAGGTAAATGGAACATTTGACATTTTGATAATAATAATGACGATGACGATGATGATGATGATGATGATGACAGGGAACAAGGAAAACATTATTCATTCATTCATTCATTCATTCAAATACTTACATAGATGATTGATTGATTGATTGATCGATTTATTAAATATCATTTAATGTTGATTCAAATGTTGTTTAATATTTTTTTTTCAGGCTGGCCTTATTACAATGGTGATCGTATTGAATGCATTAGGATTGCCTCCAGAGGATATTTCATTAGTTTTTATCATTGATTGGCTAGTCGATCGTATTCGTACGCCCATTAATGTTTTGGGCGATGCTTTTGGTTCAGCTATTGTTGAACATTTAAGCCGTGATGATTTACATACATTGGAACAACAACAACAACAACAAAATCAACACCAACATCAACAACAGATGAATACAGCAACAACAAAAACAAATGGAGCAAATCAACATACATTACCAACATTGGTTATACAGAAACCATCACCAACCAATGATTATTCTAATCAAGCATTCGATGCAGAATTTGATGAAAAACTTTAATTACGATTATTATTGCCAAAACACGATTGTTGTAAACTTATTCCATGGAAAATCAGACTATCACACATCTCATCTCATCATCACATCATCAGCACAACAATATTATTATTTTTTTTTATCCATCTAAAACACTGAATATCATATTGTTCAAAAATAACGTACTCACACAGAATCAGAATCATTTTTTTTTTTTTTTTGATAAATAAAATTCTATATATTTCAAGAATAATAATAATTTATATGAGTGCGTGTGTGTGTGAGTGTGTGCCTTTCTTAAATGTTAAAATATCGATATATAAGAATAACAATAAGTTAGATTTTGTCCATTATTATTAGCGTGTGTGTGTGTGTGTGCCTTAATTAATCTATATAATAATTTGATTTGATTTGATTTGATTGAATTTTCAGTAAAAAAAAATTTGTTTGCTTTGAAGATTTGAGTTGTGAATTATTAATTAATTAATAATTTATTCTTTAATAATGACCAAAGCGAATGCCAATGTTGTTGTTGCACCTTTTTTATTCGTCAATCGTACAGTATATTGGCCAACATCTTTTTCTCGTATACTTGACACTGTCAATTTGAATTGCCTATTCGATGTGGATTGTGTCTGTAAATCGCTATCAATCGGTCTAGAATCATGTAACCATTCGACTAATTGATAATGAAAAGATAAAAAAAAATGCATATATCATTCTATTCATTATATTCATTAAATGAAACATACCTTTATCAACATCGGAATCGGTTTCGATCGTAAACGATGCTTTACTATTAATCGTTCCGGTTATTGAACGTGGAAATTCGATGATACCGCATCCTTGATTATTGTCACCTGATACTGTGTATATAATGAGATGATAGATTATAGAATCGACAATGACAAATATATACCTTTGACAAGAATGGTTCCGGTGGAGAATGTTTCACCAGCATCGTTGAATGCTTCGCATGTATAGATACCAGAATCTTCGGGCAGACATTCGGCTATTTCGAGTATAAAATCATCGCCCACTTGACGATAATTAAAATCGTTACTCTTTTTCACTTCTTTACTGTTGTGTAACCATATCACATCGAAAGGCGATTCAGCTATGTTTTTTTAGTCAAAAGATAAGATTACAAATTCTGAAATTACTGAAATCATCATTCACTTACATTTGATTGTACATCTTAGCGATGCTGATTGTCCATCATTTACAGTTATTGATTGAATATGACTGACGATTCTTGGAGCTTTTTTGGCAGTTGCTGAGACTGGTTTCGCCGTTTTTGCTTTGTCCATTGCTATTATTCAAGCGATGAAATGTTAATGTTTGTTGATTGAATGAATAAAAAAAAAACAAAACTTACGTTTGATTGTGATAAAACATTTGGTTGTGGATTTGCCTTCAGAATTTGTGGCCACACATTCGTAACGACCCTCATCTTCGGGGAATGCTTCTTCGATAATCAATGTGGCCGTTCCGCTACGATATTTCAGATCGACTACATCCGATGATTGAATACGACGTCCATCTTTGAACCATTCAATCTTTGGTTCAGGTTCGCCTTTCACCTGTAATTGTAATTTTAATTGTTCACCATCACCAATCGAACGATCGGATAGTTTTGTCACGAATGATGGTTCACTAAAAACATCTTCAAAATGGATAGATTCAATTAATAAACAATAATTGATTGTAAATAATAATAAAAACTTACTATCAATTTTGGAAACTGATTTCCGTGGACGTGATGAGGTTCCGCTAGTAAATCGTGTACCGGTGGATGATGAGCTTGGTAATCGACTTGTGGCTGGTGTTGATGATCGATACGATGTACTTGATGGTGGCATATAACTGGTTGGCAGTGATGGTGATTGTCGTCCACTCAGATATGATGAACGGATGGGTGAACGTACACGGCTACTACTGATCGTTGAATGGTATTGATACGAAGGTGATTGTGATCGTAATCTCGAAAGACTATCGTGTTTATCATATGATGATGTTCTTGTCGACACATGGCGATCTCGTAATGTGGATGATGTTCCCGTATAGGAAGATTGATGTTGATAAGTAGTGTTTCGGTATGTGGTACTTGATGATCCACCGGAATAATCTGTCACTGTACTTGTCAATGAATCTTTACGACGACTTGTATACATGCTGGATGCACGTGCTTCACGCATCGAATTACGGATGGTGGTTGATGCACCACCTTCTTTGTAATAGGCTTCTAGTGGTGACATGACAGAACTGGACAGACCAGGTATCGGAGTTCCTGCTCTTGGTGATAGACATGGTGATGGTGATATAATTCGTTTAGGTTCAACAACGATAGCACAAGATGTTTCGGCTGTTCCAAGTGAATTGCTTGCGATACATGTATATTTACCGGCATCTTCCATACGACACGATACAATATCCAATGTGACAACACCATCTGCAGATTTCATTGTGTATTCAGATTTATGCAATTCTCGACCATCTTTGAGCCATTTAATCTGTGGCCATGGTTTACCGGTCAAACAACATAAAAGACGAACACCGATACCCATCTGAATGATACGTGTACGAAGAAAGAAAGTGAAATGTGGTCCAGAATCACATGGTTCATCAAGCCACATTTTAGGCGCTTCTTGTCGTCGACGTCTTGGTTCCGATTCTGTTGGCAATTTATATTCCTCTTTAGGTAATGGTAAAACATTCAAAAATACAGGCTCTTCTCGTGATCCATAATGATTTTCAGCACGAATAATGTATTCACCACGATCTTCTAGTTTACAACGATTGATGACAAATGTATAATCACTTTCGGCATATCGTTTCATGAATTTCACTGATTGTCGTAGTTCCATGCCTTCGCGATACCAACTCAATGTTGGTGGTGCTGCAGCAATCACACGACAGAAGAATTTAGCCGATTGACCTTCATAGGCAATTGTTGATTGTGGTTTAAGCACGAAACGTGGCAACATTTCACGACGATCCAAGAACAAATCATGCAATTTGTATTTCTCATCCTGAAGTTTACGTAACGAACTATAATTGGCAATATGACCCAACGGTACCAATGCTCTGTCCCAAGATGGATATTTAGCTCTGGTTCGATCACGAATATCCTGATATTTACGACCAGAAATAGCATCCGTATGCGGTATCTCTAGTTGTTTGAGCCAAGGATGTTCCAGACATTCATGTGCAGTCATACGTTTTTCTTTTTCTTTCGTCAACAAATGACGAATGAAATCTTTGCCCTCTTCCGAAATGTTTTTGAATGCATCGGGATCAAATTCCCAATGGCAAGCCTTAATATTCTTCAAAGTTTCGATATCATTGTCACCTGCAAACGGTGTCAATCCACTCAACAGGACATAGGTCAACACACCACAGGCCCACATGTCCGTATAAGTTCCAACAGCTTCTCTATCGACAATTTCAGGTGCAGCAAATTCAGCAGTTCCAGTAGAAATTTTAACCATTTCATGTGGATCAAGTTTGGTGGCCAAACCAAAATCGATAATCTTCACCAGATTACTGTTACGTTTTTGGCACATAATATTTTCCGGTTTAATGTCCAAATGAATGATGTTCTTTTCGTGCATATGTTTGATACCTTCGATGATTTGTCGCATATAATTGGCCGCTTCAGCTTCAGTCATCGTATAATTATCATCAGTGATTCGTTCGAATAGTTCACCACCAGACATAAATTCATAGATCAATACCATTTCATCGTCCTCTTCGAATGCATCATTCAAACGAATCAATTTAACATGATGTAATTGATTCATTATATCAATCTCTTTTCGTATGATTGATTTCTCTAATGGATGTGATACCGGTATGAATTTGGCAGCGAATATTCGACCGGTTTTCTTTTCACGACAACGATGTACAACACCGAATGCACCGACACCAATCTCTTCAAGAATTTCATAATAATCATAGACCGATTCGTTGGTTTTGATTTCCACTGGGAAAGCCATTGTTGAATCATAATCCGAAACAAATTGATCATAATTCGATTGTCGATCACCACGACCATGAATCTTATTGCCTTGAGCATCCAATTCCCATGGTGTTCGTTTCTGACGTTTCTTTTCTCCTTTTACGGCTACTTTTTGTGTTGTTTCCGATGGTTCAGATCGACCGTAAACATTTTCAGCAAAAACACGGAATTCATATTCTTTACCCGAGCTAAGGTTGGTGATTTGATGTACCTGGAATTGAGAAATAAAATATTAGTTTAATTTATTTTTGATTTATTTTTTTTTAATAAAAACCTGGAATCGAGTAGTAGCAGCTTTCACCCAGCTTGTCATACCAGCTTCTCGTTTTTCAATCACATAGTTGGTAATTTGTGAGCCACCATTCCACAATGGTGCTTTCCATGTTAATGTAACGGAATCATCACCGACATTTTCAATGATCGGGAATCTTGGTGGATCCGGTCGATCGGATATCATTACATTGATGACTGCCGTATCGATACCAAGTTCGTTTTCAGCTGTAATCGTATATGGACCATTATCTTCTTTGGATGTATTACGAATGACTAGAATAGCATGTCGATCCTGAACAATCAAATCGAAATGATCACCTTTCTCGATTTCTTCACCATCTTTAGTCCAACGAATTTTCGGTTTAGGATAACCAGTGAATGGAATTTTGATCTGAACATTTTCACCACGTTCAAAACATGCTGCTTCACGGAATCTAGGTGGTACATGCAATTTGGGAGCCGTTTTTATGATTAATTCTGCTCGAGAAGTACGTGTTCCTGCTTTGTTGCTTGCTTTGCAACAATATTCATCGGCATCTTCACCATAAACATTATCAATTCGTAAGATGTAACTTTCACCATCTCTTAACATGGTAAATTTACCACCATCAAACAATTCACGAACTCCTTTATACCAGGTGATGGTTGGTTTAGGTACACCAGTCACTGTGCAACGGAATTCTGCCGATCGATTCTCAATGGCCATAACTGTACGCAATGGTTCAACGAATTCCGGTGGAACTGCCTGATCAGGATCTTTTACACGTACTGGTCGTGTATTAGAAGATGGTTCTGATTGGCCAGCTTCGTTTACGGCAGACACTCTAAATTCGTATTCACGATCTTCAATAAGATTGGCAATATTGATTTGAGTTGCATGACATAGTGCCACATTACAACGTTGCCAATGTGTAGATCCAGTTTCTCGGCGTTCAACCACATAACCTTGAATTCTTGAACCGCCATCCGATTCTGGTTTAGTCCAACTAAGATTGACAAAATCACCACCAACTGATGTAACTTCTGGAACGCCAGGCGGTGATGGCCGATTGAACGGTAATTTAGGCACAACAGGTGAATCACCTTCCAATGCTTGTCTGGATTGACCATTCTCGTTGACGGCAAACACTCTAAATAGATATTCGCCACCTTCATTCAAACCTTGCAATGTGAAATGTGTTTCTTTCACACAGCTACTGGCCGTTATCCAGGTGTTCAATGTTGCTTCTTTACGTTCAACAATATAATGTGTCACCTTTTTGCCACCATCATTCTTGGGCGGTCGCCATGATATAGTCACAGAATTTCTGTTGATTTCACCCACTTCCAATGGTCCGGTCGGTGGATCAGGTAACCCAGTAACCAGCACACGGAATGAAGCTGATGCTGAACCTGAATCATTCTTCACTTGAATTGTGTATTGTCCTTCGTCGCTTTTTTTCACATCACGAACATAGATGATGGCATAATCGTCAAATACAACATATTTAAGATGGCCATCATCTTCAGCCAATGTTTGACCACCTTTAGTCAGCACAACATCGACAGGGACTGTGCCTGAGAAGAATAATTTGATTTTTCCATTATCACTTTCAACGAGACTGATTTCATTTGGACATCGAAGTATTTCTGGTGCTTCAGCCAATTTTAATGGTGCCATCGTTCGAACCGAACCAAATGCATTCATAGCTTCACATGTATATTCACCT
This sequence comes from Dermatophagoides farinae, assembly GCF_024713945.1. NCBI lineage: Eukaryota > Metazoa > Arthropoda > Arachnida > Sarcoptiformes > Pyroglyphidae > Dermatophagoides > Dermatophagoides farinae. Next base: position 2,714,689 of record NC_134685.1, on the reverse strand, counting down.
TCATCACCTTCTTGAACATCCATAATCACTAATTTGAAAACACCTTCGTCTGTTTCGTATGTTTTGTAACGACCACCAACAATTTCACGACCATTTTTAAACCAACGAGCTGTAGGTAATGGTTTACCAGTAGCTTCACATTCAAAGGTAACTTCTGTATGTAGATTCGTACTTTTATTGATCAATTTACGAACGAATTCCGGTTTAGCACCTTCAGCAAATTCTTGAATCTTCACAGGAGCCGTAGTGTATACTGGTTCAGATGTTCCGGCCGCATTGATGGCCGATACACGGAATTCGTATTCCGAATGTTCAGGTAAATTGAGCACAGTGTATTGACAGTCGAGAGCACCATATTCGTTAACTTTGTACCAATGTGAACCACCCACTTCTTTTCGTTCGACGAGATAACCAGTAATTCTGGATCCACCTTCTGATCGTGGTGGTTCCCACTTTAGATCGACATAATTTCGTCCAACTTTCACAACACGTAAATCACGGGGTGCTGATGGTACCCCAATTTTGCCTTTCATCGAAATCAAACCGGAACTAGGACTTGGTTTCGAATAACCAGCTGCATTTTTCGCTTTCACACGGAATTCATATTCACGATCGTTAATCAAACCGGTGACTGTATAGGTGGTTCCTTTGATCAGTTCAATATTGGCTGTCATCCATCGTCCATCGATTGGATCCATATATTCAACGGTATAGCCTTGAATCTTGGATCCACCATCTTTGAGTGGTCTTTCCCATGAAAGACGAACTTTATTTCGATCTGTATCCATTACGTTTGGTTTTCCTGGTGGATCAGGCACCGTGAATGGGAAGCAAGCTTTCACCGGTTTATCGGTTTGAATAGCTTCACCAGCACCATATTGATTTTCAGCTCGAACACGAAAATGATAAAGATGATTGGCTTCTAAGCCCATCACTTCGAAATGACAGTTACGAATGAAAGCACTGCATCGAATCCATTGTTTACTGCCAGCCTGATCTTGACGTTCAAGTATGTAGTTGGTAATTGGTGAACCACCATCATCCAATGGAGGTGACCATCGAATAGATAATGATTCGGGTGTAACATCGGACATTTCCAATGGACCTTGTGGTGGGCCAGGAACATCGACAACCAACACACGACACGATGCTGAATCGCTTCCTTCTGAATTTGTTAATTTGATCGTATATCGACCAGTGTCTTCACGTTTGGCTTTTTTGTTCAACAATACGGTAAATTCTGCATTCACTTCTGAATACATTCGATCATCTGGTTGAATAAGTTTTTCATTCATAAACCATTCAGCTGTTGGTGTTGGCGATCCAATGATGGGAACGGTTAGCTGGAATGTTTCACCAGCACGCACAACAATATCTTTCAAACGGAAATCGGCATTAATTCGTGGTGGTGATGGTGGATAACGGGCAGTGATACGTTCACTTGCTTCACTATAATCACCACGTCCAGCTAGATTGACAGCGGCCACACGGAATTCATACTCTTCATTGGCTTTCAAACCATGGACTTTGAATGTTGTTTCATTCACCTGATTAATAGCACCGGTTGCTTTGGCCCATTGTGTATCACCAACTTTACGTTTTTCAAGCACATAACCAGTAATTGGTGATCCACCATCATTTCTTGGCCGAGTCCATGTCAATGTTATTGAATCGGGTGTAGTGTCCACAGCTCTTGGTGCACCAGGTGCTGATGGCGTCGAAAAAGCATATCGAGCTGTTATCGGTTCATCAGTGACAGTGAAATCAGACAATCCATATTGATTTTCGGCAGCAACACGGAAATCATAGGCACGACCAATAGTAAGATTTTTGACACGGAATGCAGTTCCATGAACAAAACTGCTAACTTTAGTCCATGTTGATGTACCAGCTTCACGTTTTTCGAGAACATAATTTGTAACTTCAGATCCACCATCATCTTTTGGTGGTGACCATTTTAATGTCAATGATTCTCCATCTACTTCTTCACAGAAGAAATTTGTTGGCGGTTTAGGACGATCCAAAACTTTAACATTACAGGTACAAGTATCGAAACCAGATGGATTCTTCAACATGATCGTATATTTACCAGTATATTCTCGTTTAGCATTCTTACATGCCAATGTAGCATTCGTATCGGTCAACCCAAATGTGAAACGAGAATCAGTATCAAGAATTTCAATATCATTACTAGACCATGTTGCTGTTGGACGTGGAAAACCAGTGAACGGAACATCGATGGTAAAATCTTGGCCAGCTTTGACGGTGATATCTTTGACGGCGCCAACATCAATACAAGGTTTGTTTGGTTGTTCTTCCACACGAACCATTGGACAAGGTTTACTTGGTGGTGATTCACCTTGATCATTCACGGCGATAATACGGAATTCATATTCATCACCTTCGGTTAGATTCGGTACAGTGAATCGTGTATCTGGACATGGATATTTGGTTGCATTCTCCCAATCTTTGCCATTTTTCGGTCGTTTTTGAACAATGTAACCAGTGATTTTTGATCCACCATCATTGAATGGTTTTCGCCAAGTCAACGTGACAGAATCTTTGGTAATTTTGTCAACACGTGGCATATCAGGAGCTTCGGGTGGATATTTCCTTTCTTTTGCAGTCATCATAGCAGATGGTTTCGATGGTTTACCTTTGCCACCTTCATTCACAGCAATAACACGAAATTCATAGGATCGACCTTCGGTCAAATTGTTCACTGTGAATTCTGTGCCAGGTGTCGGATTCATATTGACTGCAGTCCAATCGGTTTGATTTTTTTCTCGTTTCTCAACAATATAACCTTGGATTGGACGTCCACCATCCGATAATGGAGCTGTCCATTTGAGTTGAGCAAATGAAGGTCCATAATCAAGAATTTGTGGTTGACCAGGAGCATCTGGAGTGTCGAATTGATTTTTCGCTGTTATAGGTTTGGCACTTTCCAATGGTTCAGATATACCATGCATGTTCTCGGCTCGAACACGGAATTTGTATTGTTTGCCTTCATCTAGATTTTTTACAGTGAATGTAGTCGACGATGAATAACCAGCTGGTAGCCATACATCACTACCAAACACACATTTTTCCATTGAATAGCCAATTATTTCAGCACCACCATCGTCTTCTGGTTTTCGCCAAGACAATTGTACTGATTGAGCTGTAATGTTTGAATGTTCCAATGGTCCACGAGGTGGTGATGGAGCTGAATAGACCAAAACTTCAATGTTGGCTGAATCTTCACCATAGGGATTTTTGGCAATAATTTTATAGGTTCCAGAATCGGTTCGTTGCGAGACTGGAATCTTGAGCCATGTTAATTCATCTTTGGTTTTTGTTTCAATACGGTTTGTCGGTTTCATTGGCTGTCCATTGATCTGCCATTCAACAGTGGGCGTAGGTGCACCGTTCATTGGAATGACAATTTCCAATGGATCACCTGCACGTACACGAATTGTTTTGCCTCTCAAACCATCTAAATCTAATCGAGGTGCTTCTTTCAATGGTTTTGCAACCAATTGTTTTGATGGCGCACTTGGTTCACTTGGTCCAACACGATTAATGGCCACAACTCGATATTCATAAATATGACCATCAGTAACTGTATCATCAGTATAGGTACGTTCTCCAACCACCGGGAATTTATTGACTTTAATCCAACGACCAGATTTAATATCACGACGTTCAACATCATAACCAGTAATGGGTGATCCACCATCTGAACGTGGTGGTGCCCATTTGATTGTTATGAATGTTCTATCCGAATCCACCAGTTCCGGTTGTCCAGGACGATCAGGTACAGTAAATTGAGCTTTCGCTTTGATCGGTCTATCAGTTTTTAATGGTTCTGATAAACCTTGTGAATTCTCGGCCATAATACGGAATTCATATTCATGACCTTCAATCAATTTTGGTACATTAGCATGGGTAGCTGTAGCTGGAACATTAATCAAGGCAGGAACCCAGTGACCACCAGCCGTTTTATCACGTTTCTCAATCACATATCCAACCAGTGGACATCCTCCATCATCTTTAGGTGGTCGCCATTTCAGGTCCATATTATCTTTATCAACATTCATCACTTCTAATGGTCCTTCTGGTGGTGATGGTTTATCCATAATGACAATGGGCAATACACCTTCACAACTACCATTTACATTGGTCAATTTAAGTTTATATTCACCACTATCATCACGTTTTGTATCGACAATGCTCAAAACGGTTTTGTCATCTGAATTCGAAATTGTTAATCTTGCATCCGATTCAATCGGTTTGCCGGTCTTTGAATTAATCCATTGAACTTCAGGTGGTGGTGCACCGACAAAATCTATGGTTACCTCTAATTTTTGACCATGTTTCATTCGAATCTCTTTTAATGGTGTAAGAATTTTCGGTGCAAGATTACGATGTTTACATGTGACCATATCGCTAGGTTCACTTGGTTCAGATTCACCAGCTTTATTCAATGCAATCACACGGAATTCATAATCAGCACCTTCACGAAGATCAGGAACTGTAGCTTTAGTTTGATTTCCTTGCACCGTAGTAGCTTTGGTCCAGAATGGACTGTTTTTCTCTTTTTTCTGAATCAAATAGCCAGTAATTGGACAACCACCATCATCAATTGGAGCTTTCCATTCTAAATCCACATGATTTGGACCCCAATCTTTTACCAATGGCCTTCCAGGTTGTTCTGCAACATCAAATTGATTTTTAGCCGTTATAATATCCGATCCTTCCAATGGTTCAGATTCACCAATCTCATTGACAGCTATCACACGGAATTGATATTGTTTTTTATGCACCAATTTTGTTACTTTGAATGTCAAATCAGAACTTGTACCACATTCTGTCCATGAACCACGTGAAATGTCCATTTTTTCCAAAATATATCGAATGATTTGTGAACCACCATCATCTTTTGGTACACGCCATTTAAGTTTACAGGATTCTTTTGTAACTTCACTAATTTCCAATGGACCTTCTGGTGGTGATGGCCGATCCAATACGGTAACTTTGGCCGAAGCAAAACATTCACCATACGGATTCTTCAAAGTTAATTTGTATTGACCAGAATCTTCACGAACCGAATTTGTAATGTTGATAATAGCTGATGCAGCCATATTTTCACATTCAACACGCTTATCAGCACCAGCAACAACATCTTTGCCTTTAATGGTCCAGGTAGCTGTTGGACATGGTGTTCCTTTATAAGGTACGGTAAAATTGATTGCTCGTCCAACTCTCACATAAATATCTTTCATAGCTCCTAGATCGATCGATGGCGGTACTTTGGTTGGACGACAAACCACCGCTTCTGATGGATCACTTGGATCACTGGGACCGGCTTTATTCACTGCAACTACTCGGAATTCATATTCTTCACCTTCGATCAGATCAGGAACCGTTGTTCGTATTGGTACATTGGCAGCAGCTTCGCCATCATCACCAGCTTTTGGTTTTGGAGGTGCAGCCACACGAACTGCTTCTTGCCAAAATGGTGATTTCTTTGGTTTCTTTTCGATAATGTATTCTGTGATTGGTGTGCCTCCATCATTACGAGGTGGTCTGAATTCTAAATCTACATGATCGGCATCAACATCGACAACCTGTGGTGCCTGTGGTTTGGATGCCACATCGAATGGATTCTTAGCGATGATCGATTCTTTTCCAGTTAGCCATGGAGATTCGCCTTCACGATTTACAGCTTTCACTCTGAATGAATATTCATGACCTTCGATCAATTTATCAACACGAAGACTGGGCGATGTTGATTCACCAGCCATCGTCCAACGACCTGTTTCCATGTCTCTTTTTTCCACTACATAGTGTTGAATATCTGAACCACCATCATCTTTTGGAGGTTGCCATGAAACGAAACAACCATCTTTGGTCACATTATTGATACGCATTGATTCTGGTGCTCCAGGTACATCCAATACAGTCAATGTGATGGTAGCCGTATCTGTGCCGTTAATATTGGTGGCAGTCAACATCAATTGACCGCTATCTTTACGTTCAGCATTCTTGATCGATAAATGTGTTTTATAATCTTCGTTAGTGATCACCCAACGATCAGGCGCGGGCATTCCATCAACAGTCCATTTTTTGTTTGGTGGTGGTTCACCAGAAATCGGCACTTCCAATTCAACATTTTTACCGGCTTTAACACGAATATCGCGCATATAATTTCTATCAATCTTTGGTGGTGCATTCTTTGGTCGAGCAATGTGTGGTCCAGTGGAATCTGATGGTTCACCTTGACCGCCTTTGTTTACGGCACGAACACGGAATTCATATTGTTGGCCTTCAATTAGATCGTTAACACGACCGGTGGTTACATCGCCTTCGATTTCTGCCGCTGGTGTCCAATCGTTACTATATTTATCTTTCTTTTCAATGATGTAACCGGTAATAGGAGCACCACCATCGTTTTCTGGTTTCTTCCATTTCAATTGAACAAAATCTGTATCATAATCAGCAATTTCTGGTTTACCTGGTTGTCCAGGTGGATCAAACGGATTTTTGGCGATAATATCTTTGTCAGAATACAATGGATCAGAATCTCCTTGTCGATTGACTGCTTTGACACGGAATTTGTATTTCTTTCCTGGTGTGAGACCTTTGACATCGGCTGTTGTTTCTGCACCAATAGTTTCAGCAGCCGGTGTCCAAATACCGGTAGTTGGATCCATTTTTTCCACAACATAATGATCGATTGGTAAGCCACCGTCATCTTCGGGTGGACGCCATTTAAGTGTAGCGCCTTCAGCGTGAACATCTTCAATACGAAGAGGTCCGCCAGGAGGTGAGGGACGATCCAATACAATAACTTCAACTTGAGCTTCATCTTCACCATATTTATTGGTAGCTTTCACAGTAAAGATACCTGATTGAGCTCGTGTTGCTTGTCGAACATTAAGTTTTGTATTGTATGGTTCATGTTGTACTTTGACATTGCCAACACTTTTCACCGTTTGATCTCTCAATCGCCATTCAGTATCGGGAGCAGGTTCACCACTAACGTTTACGTCAAAGTTAAACGCTTGACCTGCTTTTAATTTAATCTTTTGTAGATTGGTACGATCAATTTTCGGTGGAAGACGACGTGGTTTAGCCACAATCATATCAGATGGTTCGGATGGTTCACCTGGTCCTGCTTTATTCACAGCTTTTACACGGAATTCGTATGAATGTCCTTCAATCAAATCTTCAACGGTGGCAGAATTTGCACCACCTGGAACTTCTGCCGCTTTCTCCCAATCACCATGTTTGTCACGTTTTTCAATGATATATTTCTCGACAGGAGCGCCACCATCTTCTTTTGGTGGTTCCCATTGTAGATCAGCATGATCTTTATCCCAATCAGTAACCTGTGGTTTTCCCGTTTGACCTGGTTCATCGAATGGATTTTTAGCAATGATTGGTTTCAATGTTTCCAATGGTTCAGATTCGCCTTCTTTGTTGACAGCAGATACACGGAATTTGTATTCTTTTCCAGGTACTAGTCCGTTTACATCCATATTGGTGCCTTTAGTTTTACCGATGGGCACCCATAATCCAGAATCAGTGTCCATTTTTTCAACAAGATATCCTTCGAGAGGCAATCCACCATCGTCTTTTGGTTTTTTCCAGCTTAGTTTACATCCTTCTTTATGAACATCTTTCACATCTAATGGTCCTTCAGGTGGTGTAGGTTTATCCGTGACCGTCACTTGTACAGTGACTGTATCTCTACCAGAGCTATTAATCGCAGTAATGGTATAAACACCAGAATCGCCTCTTGTTGCATTTCTTGCCGTTAATTTGGTATTATAATCTTCGGTTTCAATTTTGTGATGTGTATCACCTTCAGCGGGCATTGTTTTGCCATTAATATTCCAAGTGATTTCCGGTGGAGGTTCACCAATAACAGGAACATCGTAAAATATCTTTTGACCAGCACTTATGGTTAGATCTTTAAATGCAATTCTATCGATTCGTGGCGCAACTATTATCAACAAAAATATGTTTTAGTATGAATATGTTAATAATCAAAAAGTTTATACTTACGGAATCTAGGTTTTGCCACCACTGATTTAGATGCTTCCGATGGTTCTCCGGGTCCAGCTTTGTTGACGGCAGTAACACGAAATTCGTATTCTTTGCCTTCCTCCAGATTTGGTGCTGTACCACGGGTTTGATCACCAGGAACTTCAGCTGCTTTCATCCATCTACCTGAACCTCGTTCTCGTTTCTCAATGATATAAGATTCAATCGGTGCTCCACCATCGTTGGCTGGTGGCTCCCATTTCAAATCCACGTGATCTTTATTCCAATCCACTGGTTCTGGCCGTCCAGGTTGTCCAGGTGTTTCATATGGATCTTTTGCAATTATCGGAGACAATGTTTCTAGTGGTTCAGATTCTCCTTCTTTATTGATTGCTTTCACACGGAATGAATATTGCTTGCCAGGCATCAAATTGTTAACATTCATTTCGGGTATAAATGTTTTTCCCACCGGTATCCATGAACCAGTTTCAGGATCCAATTTTTCCACCAAATATCCTTCCAATGGTTCGCCACCGTCATCATCAGGTTTTTCCCATTTTAATGTACAACCATCTTTTCGTATATCTTCCACTTGAAGTGGTCCTTTTGGTTTTGATGGTTTTCCTACTATTTTCACTTCAATATCCGCCTGATCTTCACCCCATTTGTTGGTGGCAATCACATGATAAACACCTGCATCTTTACGTGTAGCTTTATCGCATTCCAACCGTGTATGATGAGGTTTGTTTGTTATGGTCAAATTTGCTTTATCACTAACCATTTTATCTTTGAGTTTCCAGACAACTTCGGGAACTGGTTCACCAATTACATCGGCATCGAATACAAATTCTTGGCCAACTTTGATTTTGATCGGTCTCAGATTTTTACGATCAATTTTTGGCGCCAATTTCTTGTGTTTCACGAGAACCATTTTCGTTTCATCACTGGGTGCACCTGGTCCAGCTTTGTTCACGGCTTTTACACGAAATTGGTATTCATGGCCAGTTTCCAGATCTGGAACACGGGCTTTTGTGTCATCACCTGGAATTTGACAAGCTTTGACCCATTTATCGCTGCCCTTTTCTTTTTTCTCGATAATGTATCCAGAAATTGGAGCTCCACCATCTTTGGCTGGTGGTTCCCATTGAAGATCGACATGATTTTTATCCACATCAGTTACTTTCGGTGTTCCTGGTGCTCCGGGGGGATCATATGGATTTTTGGCCAATGTTGGTTCTAAAGTAACCAACGGAGCAGATTCACCTTCAGCATTCACAGCTTTTACACGGAATTTATATTCATGGCCTGGTTCTAAATTTGAAATATTCGCTTCTGGTGTTGTTGTCTGGCAAACGGGAACCCATTTTCCAGTAGCTTGATCCTGTTTTTCCACAACATAGGCTTCGATAGGAACGCCACCATCATCTTTGGGAGGTTTCCATTTCAATTTACAGCCTTCAGCATGAACATCACTAACATCTAGTGGACCTTCTGGTTCTGCAGGCTTGTCCAATACGGTCACTTTGACTTCAGCTTCATCAGTGCCAGAAGGATTCGATGCAACCAATTTGTACATTCCGGTGTCCGAACGCTTAGCATTGGGAACCATCAATTTAGTTCGATATGGTTCGTTTTCAATCTTGAGATCGCTGCCAGAAGATAACGGTTTATCATCATCTCCACGATACCACATTGTTTTCGGTGGTGGCTCACCAATCACTTTCACATCTAATTTGATCGGTTGTCCAGCATGTACAGTGATATCACGAACATGTTCGATTTTAGGCAATAAATGTCTTGGTTTTGTGGTAACTACTTCGCTTGCATCACTTGGTCCACCAGGACCTGCTTTGTTAACTGCTTTGACTCTGAATTGATAATCAACACCTTCGATTAGATCCGGTACACGTGCTTCAGTTATTGGACCATCAACGACCAATGCTTTGCTCCAATTTTTACCGGTTTTTTCTTTCTTTTCAATAATGTAACCGGTAATTGGTGCACCTCCATCATCTTTCGGTGATTCCCATTTCAAATCAACATGATGACGATCCCAATCCACTACTTGTGGTTTACCTGGTTTATCCGGTTCAGTGAATGGATTTTTCGCAACAGTTGCATGATCCGTTTCCAATGGTTCAGATTCACCTTCAGCATTCACCGCTTTGACACGGAATTTGTATTCATGACCAGGTATTAAACCAGTGATATCTGCTTCTGGTTCTCGTGATGTGCACACTGGAACCCAGCGGCCAGTTTCTGTGTCTTGTTTTTCAATCTGATAGTTGAGAATGGGTTCACCACCATCATCCTCGGGTTTTTTCCATTTTAGTTTGCAACCTTCGGCATGAACATCGCTTACATCTAATGGTCCTTCAGGTTTCGATGGTTTAGATGTGACTGTTATTTCCACTTCTGCTTCATCAGTGCCATGTTCGTTTTTTGCCAAAATCCTATAGATACCAGTATCTTCACGTTTTGAATTGATCAACATGAACAATGTATGATATGGTTCATTCTCAATTTTATGATGATCATCGGATTTAAGTTTTTCATCCTTGAATGACCATTCAATTGTCGGTTCTGGTTCTCCTTTGACATCTACATCAAATTTGACCGGTTGACCGGCACGAATTTTAATGTTTTTCAGATTTGTTCGATCAATGATTGGCGCCAACTTTCGAGGTTTAGCAATCACTGTTCTTGATGGATCACTAGGTTCACTTGGACCAGCTTTATTGACGGCAATAACTCGGAATTCATATTGTTCACCTTCTTCAAGTCCATCCACTGTTACTGATGGTTCTGGCCCTTTTGTTTCTTTTGCTTTATGCCATTTATGTGTTCCTTTCTTTCGTTTTTCAACAACATATTTCTCGATTGGAGCTCCACCATCATTTTCGGGGGGTTTCCACGCCAGATCAACATGATCAGAATCCCAGTCAATGGGTTCAGGTCTACCGGGTTTATCTGGTTCATCGAATGGATTTTTAGCCAACGTAGCGGTATCAGTTTCCAATTCTTCGGAATCACCTTCTTTATTACAGGCACGAACACGAAATTGGTATTTCTTTCCAGGTACAAGATTATTCACCTTCAATTTAGTATCATTGGGTCCGGCTTTACCGCATGGAACCCATCTACCGGTTTCTTCATCCATTTTTTCCACTTCATAACATTCGATTGGACATCCACCATCATCTTCGGGTGGTTTCCATTTCAATGTACAGCCTTCTTTATGTACATCTGAAACTTCTAACGGTCCTTGTGGTTTTGATGGTTTGCCCAAAACTTTGATCTCAACTTCTGCAGTGTCTTCACCAACTTCATTCTTAGCAGTCAACGTGTACACACCGCGTGTTTTTCGAGTAGCACGATTCAATGTGAATTTAGTATTGTAATCGACATCATTGATATTATAAACTTCGTTCGTTTTCAATTCTTCTCCTTTGAAAGACCAAACAGTTTTCGGTGCTGGCTCACCAATAACATTGACATCCATGAATACCATTTGTCCTACTTTCACGGTTATCGGCTGCATGTTTGTTCGATCGATTTGCGGTTTTAACCATCGGGTTTTAGCCAAATGTGGACCAACCGATTCGGATGGAGCTCCAGCACCAGCTTTATTAACTGCACGAATACGGAATTCGTATTTGTCACCTTCGTGTAAACCTTTCACTTTTCCTTGACAAATATTACCGTCGATTACTGCAGCTTGCACCCAATCTGGACTGTATTTGTCTTTTTTCTCAATGATGTAACCGGTAATGGGTGCACCACCATCTCTGATGGGTGGTTCCCATTTCAATTGTGCCCAATTTTTGTCCCAATCTTCAATAGTTGGCATCCCAGGTTGTCCAGGTTCTTCATATGGATTTTTCGCCAATGTTGAACGATCAGTATCCAGATAATCTGAATCGCCTTCAGGATTGACTGCTTTTACACGGAACTCGTATTTTTTACCCTGATCTAAGCCGGTAACTTTACATTCAGTGTCACTGGGCCCAACTTTTGCACATGGTACCCATCTTCCGGTTTGGCTATCCTTCTTTTCGACAACATAGTTTTCGATAGGAACACCACCATCATCTTTGGGTGGTCGCCATTGTAATTTACAACCTTCAGCATGAACATCACTAACATCTAATGGTCCTTCAGGCTTAGATGGCCGATCTAAAACTTTAATTTCAACTTCAGCCACATCTTTTCCTGATTCATTTTCGGCCGTTATGGTATATTTTCCGCTTTGTGCTCGAGTCATGTGACGTATTTGTAGATGTGATTCATAATCCGGATTCTCGATTTTTGTGTTGTTATCATCGAATAACTTTTTACCATCAAAAGTCCATGTTACAGCCGGTGGTGGTTCACCACTGATTTCCACGTCCAATTTCGCTGTACCACCAGATCGAATCGTAATCGGTTTCAATGTATCTCGATTGATTTTAGGTGCCAAATGTCGTTCTTTGACCGTATGCATAGTCGATGGTTGTGATGGTTCTGATTCACCGGCTTTATTTTTTGCTTTCACACGGAACTGAACTTGTTTGCCTTTTGTTAATCCTTCAACAGTAGCTTGAGCGGCTGGTGATTGTGTTTCCAACACTGGTATCCATTGCGTGCTATTTTTATCTTTCATTTCGACAATGTAACCGGTGATGGGAGCGCCACCATCATTTTTCGGTGGTGTCCATTTAAGATCGACTTTTTTCTCGTCCCAATCATCGACCTTTGGCTGACCTGGAGCATCGGCCACTTCGTACGGATCTTTCGCGATGATTGGTTCTGTACAGACCAATGGTTCTGATTCTCCTTCATCGTTCAATGCTTTCACACGGAATTTATATTGTTTTCCTTTCTGCAATCCAGTTACTGTGAAATCGGTAGCATCTTTATCGGCTTTTCCACATGGAACCCATTGACCGGTGTTTGGATCCAATTTTTCAATCAAATAACCTTTGATAGGTTTACCGCCATCATCTTCAGGTTTCTGCCATTTGACATCTGCACTTTTGGCCGTAACATTTTCCACTTTCAATGGACCTTTTGGTCGAGATGGTGCAGCTAAAACACATATTTCCACTTGTGCTTGATCACGACCAACCTCGTTTTCAGCAATAATCATATATTTACCCGTATGCATTCGTTGACTGTCGTTGATTGTGAATTTAGTATTATAATCCACATTGACAATGTCATAATGTTGATCATTGGTGATGACTTTTTCCACCAATTTCCAAGTGATTTTTGGTGGTGGCTCACCACGAACATTCACATCTAGTTTCAGTTGTTTACCACGTTTAATGGTGATCACCTCTTCCAGATTTGTACGATCAATGTATGGTTTTAGGCGGCGGAATTTGACTGTATGCATTTTTGTAGCATCACTTGGTTCACCAGGACCAGCTTTATTTACAGCCACCACACGAAATTGCATTTCTTGTCGTTCGATCAGATCGGCTACTTTGCCTTCTAATTGTGATCCAGGAACTTCGGTAGCTTTTTCCCATTGTAGAGCATTTTTTTCTTTCTTTTCTATGATGTATTTCAAGATAGGTGAGCCGCCATCTTTCTTTGGTGGTTGCCATTTTAAATCGACGCTAGTGTTGTCATAATCGACAATATCAGGCGTTCCAGGCTTACCTGGTTCATCGTATGGATTACGAGCGAGGGTACCACGATCAGTAACCAAAGGTTCGCTTTCACCTTCATCGTTGACTGCCACCACACGAAATTGATATTCATGGCCTGGAGTTAATCCGGTCACTTCAATTTCCGGTTTGTTGGCTGCAGCTTTGCCCACTCGAGTCCAACGGCCAGTTTCTTTATCCATTTTTTCCACTTCATAATGGTCGATAGGTACGCCACCATCATCTTTAGGTTTTTTCCATTTAAGTTTACAGCCTTCTTTATGCACGTCTTCAACTTCTAATGGACCTTCCGGTTTGCCGGTGCAGACAAAACATTCACTTCGACAGTAACTGAATCTGTACCGTTGCGATTGGTGGCTGTGATGGTATATTTTCCCGTCTGTTTTCGTTTCATTTTCATCAGCTGTAGATCGGTATGATATTCTTTTGTGTCGATTTTTACATTTTCAGAATCGGACAATTTTTCTTCCTTGAATGTCCATCGGATTTCTGGAGCTGGTTCACCAATCACATCTACTTCAAACTTGTGTGATCGTCCTGCTTTCAATGTAATGTTTTTCAAATTGGTTCGATCAATTTGTGGTTTAAGATTTCGATGTTTAACCAGATGAGGTTCAGTAGGTTCACTTGGTTCACCATTGCCGGCAATGTTAATTGCTCTAACACGAAATTGCACCACACTATTGGCTTTTAATCGTGGTACAGTTGCTTCCGGTGTTGGGCCTTCAGTGACAACAACTTGTCGCCAATCCTGAGCATTTTTCTCTTTCATTTCGACTATATATTTTTCTACTGGCCGGCCACCATCATTTTGTGGTGGTGTCCATTTCAAATCGACTTTGGTGTTATCATAATCGACAATTTCTGGTTTTCCTGGCGGACCAGGTTCATCATATGGATTTTTAGCCAGAATCGGAGCCAACGTTTCTAATGGTTCTGATTCACCTTCTTTGTTAACTGCTTTGACACGGAATTTATATTTTTTGCCTTTGGTAAGTCCTTCGCATTTGTAATCACGAACATTTGGACCAACTTCGGCCAATGGAATCCAACGGCCAGAATCGACATCCTGTTTTTCGATCAGATAGCCTTTCAAATCGGTACCACCATCATCTTTCGGTTCTTTCCATTTCAATTTACAATGTTCAGCATGAACATCTTCGACGAGCAATGGCCCTTGAGGCATGCTTGGCTTATCCAATACAACTACATCGGCCGTTGATGTACATGTTCCCGATGAATTGGTCAATGTAAGACGGAACTTGCCAGAATCAGCACGAACTGCTTGTTTTATAATCAACAATGTGGTCTTGTCCGTATTCTCGATGCTAACGCGTGACGATGATTTGAGTTCGTTATCGTTGGTATCCCAAACAACTTCTGGTGGTGGTTCACCTTTGAATTGAATGTCATACTTGATGTTGGCACCTTTTTTCACGACAATATTTTTGAGACCTTCACCAACAATGAATGGTTTTACGAAACGATCTTTGATTATAACCGGTTTGGTAGGATCAGATGGTTCACCTGGACCAGCTTTATTGACAGCACGAACACGAAATTGATATTGGTTTCCTTCCTTGATGATAGGTACACAAACTTTGCCTTTCAATTTATCACCAGGTACTTCGATCGCTTGTGACCATTCGGATTGGAATTTATCTTTCATTTCGACCACATACTTTTCTATTGGTGATCCACCATCCTTTTCTGGTGGTTTCCATTTCAAATCCACATGTTCTTTGTCCCAATCGACCAGTTCACAATCTTGTACTTTGGATGGTTCATCGTATGGATCTTTTGCGATAATGTTTTTGCTTGAATTCAAAGGTTCTGAAGCGCCTTTTTTGTTCACTGCTCGCACACGGAATTTGTATTCTTTTTTATGAGCCAAATCAGTAACATCAATTTTAAGATCTTCAGTAGTACCGACTTCTGTCCAACCACCACGTACGCCAATATCTTGTCGTTCAACGACGTAATGCAAAAGTGGCAAACCACCAAGTTCTTTCGGTGGTTTCCAACTTAATTTGCATCGATCACGAAACAAATCTTTCACTTCTAACGGACCTTCTGGTGGACCAGGAACATCGACAAAGTTGCAATTTAACGGCACTTTAGCTTCACCTTGTGAATTGGACAATGTAAAATCATATTTGCCAGAATCATCTCTGGATGGCTTTTTGAATGTGATGACAATCTTGTCTTCTTTGACCACAATGTCAACATCTTTTGCTAATACAGGCAAGCCATTCTTGGTCAGTTTGGGTATGACGTCCGATTGTTTGGTTCCAAAAACTATCAAACAACAGGATAAATGATTCATTAGTAATTTCTGTGCATGAAATTCAATCGATTCAAACCTTTGTAAGGAATCTCGATCGTCAATGGACGTCCCACATCTCCTTGAAAATCGGTCTTATCAGGTGACAATTCCGGTTTCTTTTCACCTTCCAATACGGTCACCTTGCAGGATGTTTTACAGTCTTTTGCTTTGGCCATATATTCACCTGCATCTTCCATAACGGCATTTTTGATGATCAATTGTTGTTTGCCCGTGATCTCATCAAATTTCATGACGAATCGTGGATCATTGTGAGGCATCTCTTGACCATTCTTGTACCAGGTCAACGGTGCTCTTTTTTCTAACATTTCCAGTTCCAGAATCAATTCTTCTCGTTCGATGACAGTTTTGTCCTGTAGCTTTTTACGGAATTTATTCGATGCTATTGTTGTGTTATGTTAAATATACATGATCAATCAATAGTTTATGGCAAAAGGATGAGAAAACTTACGTTCGACAAGAATTTCACATTCCGTTTTATCACCATTAGTCGTGCAAGTGTACTGAGCTTCGTCAATAACTTTACCTTTTTTGATGACCAATTTTCGTTTTCGATTTTCAGCCACAATGTCCAATTTCTTAGCAACAGGGCTAACTTTCTGTCCATTTTTAAACCATTCAACTTCAGCATCCCGGTCATCAACTTCACATTCCAAAACGATCGTTTCGTTTTCCACACATTTCTGACTGAGCAGCGGTTTGACGAAAATATATTTCTTTTCAGTAACCACCAATTTCGTGGCAGTCGTTTCTTCAGTGTTGACAATTCGACAACTAAAATCATCGGTATCTTCTTCGCGACAATGTTTGATTTTTATCCAATGTTTACCGTACATATCACGTTCAATGAGAAAATGTTCATCATTACGGTCAATCTTTTTTGATCCTTTGAACCATTCAACTTGGGCTTTTGAATGACTGGTCGTACATTCCATTACGATTTCTTTGCCACAATATTGTTCATATTTTTTAGCCAATGGTCGTGTAAATTTAAACACTGGATCCGGATAATCAACTTCGAGAGCGGCACTTGTTGTCTTCTCTAGACATTGACATTTATATTGACCCATGTCATCCACTCGAGGATCATTGATTTCGAGCACATGTAAATCACCTTGGCTAGTCATTTTATACTTTCGACCGGCGAATAATTCTTGCCGACCTTTGAACCATTTAGCTTTGATGCCATTCTTGCTAAACACACACTGGAACCGAGCCGTTTTATCACGGCCTTCTTTTACACGTTGATCCTGAAGCTTTTCAATAAATTCATCCAGTTTCTGTGAAAAAAAAAATGTCCGAATCAATTTTACATATACAAATGATGATTGTGAGTGAAATAAAAACAACAACAAACCCTGGTATCACGAAGCGATGCTCGTCTTTCATCTTCAGTCGATTTCAATGCCCCCCAATCTGGATCTTCTTTATCCACAGCCCATTTTGCATACTGTTTACTTTTGAGCATGGCACGGAAATCCATTCCACTTTCGTCTGCAAAAGAATCAGGTTTAAAAAATAGAATGAATGTTAGATTTACTTACCGGAAACGAAAAGCTTCACTGTACAGCTGTCTTCACCATAATCATTGTAGGCTACGATCTTGTATCGACCTTCATCTGCCTGTTTCGCTTTTCGAATACAAAAATAAACAGTATTGGTTTCACCATCGGTAACCACTTTATAGCGGCCACCTTCAAATATTTCCACATTGTCTTTGAAGAATTTGAATTTCGGTATCGGTTTACCCTCGACGGTTGCCTGAACGTAAGCAGTTTTTCCATCCGTAGCGGTAACGTTTTCAACGAAATCCGTAACAACCGGTGGTCCTTCATCACCCATCTCTCGTAACGGCGTCGATGGTTTGTCCACGCGATCAATTTCCGTGGATGAAGCACGACGTAAATCCACCACATTCGAACCACGTCGTGAGCCACGGCGAACTTCAAGCATCTCACCTGGTCGAAGTTTTTTCATTTGTCCGGTTTCATCGACAGCTAAACCTTTCTCATCTGCAACGATAACAATAGAAGGACGGCGGGAT
Source organism: Dermatophagoides farinae (assembly GCF_024713945.1). Taxonomy (NCBI): domain Eukaryota; kingdom Metazoa; phylum Arthropoda; class Arachnida; order Sarcoptiformes; family Pyroglyphidae; genus Dermatophagoides; species Dermatophagoides farinae. The sequence goes on along the minus strand of NC_134685.1, from coordinate 2,696,613 downwards.
GAACGGGCAGATCCGGCTTCAGTTAGACTATCTCGTCTATCGAGACTATCCCTACGACTATCACTATCTTCTACCACTACTTTCGGCTTACTCTCCAATGACGGTTTCCGGGCTGCTTCTCGAATCGACCCTTTTTTCGCTGCACTCGGACGCTCTTCTTCAGCTGTTTGTATCTCGATCGATGGTACTTTCTGCATTTTGGAAGCAGTCGCTTTTTTCGGCATCTCATCAGCTGGATGGTTTCTCGTTGTTGGTCACAGTAGCTGGCGGCAATTCACCATTGGGCGTTTTCTTCTTGATCGACACTTTTTTCTTCGGTTGTTCTGGTTCAGATTCTGCTGTTTTTACCGAATCTTTTCGTTTCACTTCTTCGGTTTTGGCGGCTATTGGTTTATCCTCTGGTATCGAAGCTTGACTAGGCGGCTTTTTAATAGATAATCGCTTGGCTGGTTTAGCTTCCTCATTTGGTGCTGCAAGCGATGATGGTGCAGTTTTGCTTGTTGGCGATGATGGAGCTGTACTTGCTGGACTGGATGTAGCTGATTCGGCTGGTGTCGATACTGATGATCGTTTTTTTATTGATAAACGTCGTTTGACCGGTTCAGTTGTTGTTTCCTGAGTTGGAGTTGTGGTTTCAGCAGCAGCTGTTGCTGGCTTTTTGATAGATAATCGTCTTTTCGGTTCTTCTGCTGGCGTTTCGGCTGGTTGTTCAGCAGCAGGTTTTTTGATCGAAAGCTTTTTCTTAGGTTTTTCTTCCTCTGGTTTTGTTTCAGCGACCGTTTCAACTTTTTTGTCTACAATTGGTTCTTCAATTGATGGTTTTTCTGGTTTTGGTTCAGCTGGTTTTTTGACTGAAAGTTTCTTTTTTGGCTTTTCTTCCTCTGGTTTTGCTTCAGCGACCGTTTCAACTTTTTTGTCTACCATTGGTTCTTCAATTGATGGTTTTTCTGGTTTTGGTTCAGCTGGTTTTTTGACTGAAAGTTTCTTTTTTGGTTTTTCTTCCTCTGGTTTTGTTTCAGCGACCGTTTCAACTTTTTTGGTTACAATTGGTTCTTCAATTGATGGTTTTTCTGGTTCCTGTTCAGCTGGTTTTTTTACTGAAAGTTTCTTTTTTGGTTTTTCTTCCTCTGTCACCGACGGTTCAGCTGCTTTTTTGATCGAAAGTTTTTTCTTTGGTTTTTCTTCCTCTGGTTTCGGTTCTTCAGCCATCTTTTTTGTTTTTGGTTCATTTTCGGTTTTACTATCCGAATCTCGTCGTTTGATAGATTCTTTTCGTTTTTGGGTTTCTTCTGTTTTTTTCACCGCATCTTGGCTGACATCTTTCATTTCGACATCTTCCACTTGTTCTTCTTTTTTGATTTTTTTCTTACCCAATTGATTCTCTTTGTCTTCATCTTCGTCCTGATCCATACGTTTGTCTTGAACAGTGACACGTCCAGTAGTTTCAGTTTTGCCGGCAGAATTGCTTACTTCGACCATATATTCACCATCATCTTCTAATTCCACCCTTTTGATAATGATTCGTGTGATTCGACGTTCACGAATAATTACAATTCGTTGACTTTCTTTGATCACTCGACGATTCTTGTAGCAAACGACTTGAACATCTTCTTCAGATTCGTATTCACATGACATTTCCAATGATTCGCCCACTTGTACTTTCTGTGTGAAATAAAAAAAACGGTTTTGATAATTGTTAATCATTGATTTAGATTGCTCACCTCTGACCGAAGGCCACGAACAACACGAGGTTGGGATACTTGTTTTTTTGCTTTTTTCGTTGCTCGTTCTTCTTCTTCCTCTTTTTTCTTTTTCTGATCATCCACACGTACAATAATGTCTTCAGTGACAACTTCACCTTTTTCATTTTTTGCTTTCATCTTGTAGGCTCCATTATCTTTTTCGGTTGGTTCATCAATCTCCAAAGCAATAACATATTCGCCTTTACGTTCTTCACGTACAATGATTTGATGTCGAGAATCTTCTCTGACTGTGAGTGATTCTCGAATCCAGGTAATTTGAGGTTTGTTTGCTGATTTGACGGCACATTCAATGACAATCTTTTGCTGCTGCTCACGACGTATGATCCTTGGCCGTTGACTGATAACCGGTATGATTTCGATTGACAAAGATAGATTTGCCACACTTTGACCGGCGGAATTCTTGACATTACATTTGTACATACCGGAATCTTCCATATCGGCATCATTGATTTCCATTCGAATTAGATAGGTATCTTCCTCTTTTTCTTTGATTACTGTCTGTTTGATTCGAGAACTTTCTTTCACCTGGACACCATCTTGAAACCAGGTGATATCGGGCTTCGGTCGTGCTTTCACACGACATTCCATGATGATCAATGAACCATCTTTTTCTGAAATAATACGAGGCTTGTCGACAAACTTGGGATAGATCGAATCGTCTTCAGGTGCACCTTCGATGTTCAAGGCGAGATTGGCAGTAATTTCTCCAGCTTCATTTTTGACCAAACATTTGTATGTACCACCGTCCGATCCGGCCGGATTTTTGATGTCCAACACACATAGATATTCATCTTCTTTTTCTTTGGTCACAGTCATCACATGACGAGAAGAAGCAGTTACAGTGGTTGTGCCTTTGAACCATTGAGCAGTGATTTTAGTTTTGGACTTGACTCGACATTCCATTGTGATGGACGAATCTTTCGGTATGATACGAGGCTTGCCAATGAATGTTGGTGCATCTTTGTCCTCGTCATCACCAGCTGTTGATATTGATGATTAATGAATATAATATTGATGATGATTAATGAATAAAATAAATGTTGTCTATTTAAATTACACAGGATAACTTACTTTGAAAATTGAGAGCAATGTTTGCATTCGATTCGCCTTTATCATTGACTGCATTACATCTGTAAGTGCCTCCATCTTCTAAAGTGGGATTGATGATCTCGAGAGCAAGTGAGTACATATTCTCACCGGTTTCCGTACGTGTTGTTTTGTGACGGCTATCATCGCTGATGACCTTGGTTCCATGATACCAGGTGATCTCAGGATATGGATTGGCTTCGAGCACACATTCCAATATAAGAACGTTGCCTTTCTGCCGAATGGTCGGCTTTTTGGGAAAACGTGGCGCCACCGCCATCGAAACGATTGGTCGTCCGTCCGGTCCAAACGGTAAATCAACGTTAGTTTCGACTAAACCAAATTGATTTCGAGCTACAAAGCGGTATTGGCCCGCATCCGATAATTGCGGCTTTAAGAATGTTAGTGATACTAGATGATTATGACGATCGGTTAGTATTTGGCAACGAAATTGTTTCGATTCAAATTGGCCGGATTTGATAATTAGATTATCTTTGTGATACCACTCGATTTGTGGTTGTGGATCGGCAACAAGCCGAATTTCAAATTGTACTTGTCCGCTTCCGACTTTTTTGAGCAAAGTTTTTTCCGTTAATGTTGGTTTAGCTCCTTGTTCGGGTTTGAAGTCGTCTATGAATGAAACAAAAATGAATATTCTTTGATCATGGATTTATGGTTGAACGTGGACATACCGTCGAAATTGAGGCTTATAGTAGCGTTACTTTCGCCTAGATCGTTTTTGGCAATTACTTTATATTTACCAGCATCCTCAACGACCACTTCTTCAATTATGAGCAATGAACGATATAGATGTTTTTGAATCGATTCTAATTCAGTTCTGTAACGACCATGTGGTTTGATAAGTATACCGTTATAATACCAGTTTACTGATGGACGTGGTTCAGATAATAAAACACATTCAAAATGTATACGACGAAATTCTTTATCTAGTTCGGCAATCCAAGGTTTCTTTTTGAACGTAGGTGATATACCATCAATTTCACTATTTGTTCATGTGAGAAATATAAAAATAAAAAATGGTTAAATGGTTAATAATATTCCACAATACTTAAACAATCAAATTGGCCACAAGATGGCGTTGATGGTTATCATCATACTATTTTTGTATTCGAATTCCAATACATCCGAGAATTTTTCTAATATATACAATACAATAAAATAGATCGAGGTCTTTTTTTTTAATTCACCAATTTCTTCACTAGTGAAATCGATGTACGAAAACTACGAAAATAAACATGGAATCTAATTTCCAAACAAAAACAAAAAAAATTGAATTCTAAAATTTGTAAATGTAAACAACACTCTATTCGATGTATGGTATTTGTTGGCTGCAATCGGATAATTGGAAACAACACACACACACATATATAGAATATAGAATTGATTTATTCTGTAAAATCAAAAAAAAACACACACACAAACACACTGAATTGCCAAATTATGTTATATGGGGTTTTGAATCAACACTTACAATAATTATTTACCAATGAAAAGCAAGTCACAAAAGCAAAAAAAAAGACAATGAATGAATTGGATGATGATGATGATGGATCAATTCGCAGTTGATATATATATGGTGGCTACGTATCGAAGTTGTGTGTTGAGGGGGTTGTAATCGAAAGGCACACATACACACACACACACAATGAATATTTACCCAAAAAACACACACAGGAATACGATTAGCACACACACACACATCGACACAGAGACACAGTATTGAGATGATAATGAGTATGAAAATTGAAAAAAAAAATTTTCTTTTTTTTTGATTAATAAAGTAATTGATTAATGAATTTTTTTATTATTATTATTATTTAATAAATGTATCAGACTAATGGACACAACACAGACACCACAAATGATGCAAATGAATGGAATTTAATTGAATTTTTGAAAAGGAAGAAGAAGAAGAAGAGGGCACCCGCGCCGCTCATTCAAATACACGCACAAACACACACACACACACACACACACATCAGAAACTAATGATGAAAAGGACGTTAAAATGGTTCGTTTTTTTTGTTGTTGTTGTTGTTATTATTATTATTGTTGCTGTTTTGGCATTCTTTTGGTTTTCCTGCCAAACAGCGATTGGCATACATTTTTTGTTTTTCTGTCCATTAAGGATATACATTAGGTAAGATTTCTTCTCTACGACGTTTATTCGAATTTGGTTAGTTGGTTAGATGGTTGGTTGCTAGAAGCTAACCACATTCCTTAGGTCTGTCTGTCTGTCTGTCTGTCTTTCTATTGGTATTATAATAGAGATGATGATAATAATCCCACTACTACCACTGTCTCATCATTATAATGATTCCAAATTGGGATTCTTCTTTTACCATCGCATAGGTAAACGCATCATATATACACCACTTCCCCAAATAATTCTATTTTATCCTTGAAGTTTTTGGTATTTGTGTTTTGAATATAATTTGCAAATGCAATCAACAAGCGCAACGGATACTAACACATTCATGTTGAATGTATGAATCAAGAAGAATTCTTGTTCATCACCTAAAAAACCTCAAAAAAGATGAATTCTTTGAATTACATCGACGCCTCTCATTTGTCGACTGTTATTTTTTTTTTTTTTTTTTTTGATTACATCGTGTAGAATAAATTGGGCGGTCAAACCGAATATTCTTCATTCACGCACACAGTGAACGAATGAATATATGCAAACAAACCAGCAATTCTTATTCTACATTTTTTTCTAGTTTTGGTTTGGTCTAAAACAAATCTTTAGCAACGAGCCCAAAATAGAAAATTTATTTCATTCATTCCTTACTTTTTTTCTTTCATCATGGCCAGAATGTGTATGTGTTGGGGGATAAGGGAGAAATCGATTCGAAAATAGCAACAACAACAACAAAAACAACAACATGCTCATCATCGTTGTCATCGTTCATGATGATCATTGTTGATGGGCCATTTTTAGACCGGTGACATCATTAATACGTCACTAGTATAGAATATAAATTGGCCATCGGTAAAGAATTGATTGCAAAAATCAAACGCTGGTCAAATTCAACGGAAAAAAATCGAATGACAATCGATTTGTTGTCTAATTGGGTCAAAATAGATTCGAATCTTTCGAATTTACATGGATAGACAAAAGAAAGAAATTTGCTGTTTCGATTAGCAAGAAAACAACTTGTTGAACCAATTCATGATGGTCCAAATTAGAGAATTTTCATCCAATTTGGACCATTTTACTCATCATGTCACCACTGACAACAACAGTGATTGATGTTTTGGCCCAATAGTTATTCATCAGTCAACACCCACACACACACACACACACACACACACATAAACAACCGATGGCTATGTTTCCATCAATATATACTTAGTATATACACACCGTTCACATGAATTTTGTGAGAATTCCTGAATTTGATTCTTTATTTGACAAGAAACATATACAAACACACAGTATTCATAGGCCTCAGAATTTTTTTTGGCTACTAAGCATCATCATCATCATCATCATCATAATCAGCATAATTCTTCTCATTATGAATAATAATAACTTTCTGTTGGGCCAAAAGCAAATTCTACAGTGATCATGATCATGATGATGATGGCAAGTTAATAGATTGATGCTAACAAGCTTTCGAGAACGGGAAAGAATGTGGCAAGAGAATTTGACTTCGAAAAAAAATTATGATGATGATTGAATAGTGCAGAATGTTCACATTCACATAAAGATAATGACAAACTACAAACGAAAATGTTCACCTTATGTGTGTATGGCCCCTGTATGTGGTTGTCCTTCAAAAAAAAGAGAACCATATATCATTGAAAAGTTTGAAAAAGTTGCCTAAAATAAGTAAAAAAAATGAATGAATACAAACAAAAAAAAAACTTTCATTCCACAACATACAGGTTTACCGTCTATACACACAAACACACACACAACTCTTTCGTTTTATAATCGAGCCAAGAATTTTGTTCCCTTTTGTTTGTTTGATGACAATCCGTTTTTCTGTTTTTCCATAATCCATTCTTGATTGCTACATATATATAGTATATATTAGTGTTTGCGGAGTTTGTAATTTGTCAAGAACAAACAAAACAGAACAAAACAGACTAATAAAAACAAAAACAAAACAGACAAACTAGAGAAAGCTATAAATTCTGATGCAAAATGATGAGTGGAAAATTTTTATTTTTTCTCATACAGAATTTATTCTCTCTCTCTCTCTTTCTCGCAAGAGAAGGTCATATCGATTTCAGAGAATTTTTTTTTTTTTTTGTCAACCAATCGATCTAGTTTCGATGCCAAATTATTATAGAGCGAGAGAAAATGGCACACAATTATCAATTATTGATTGATTTTTATTTCGAATCAATTCATTTCAAATCAAACGAAATGATATTTAGTACTACACTTGTGTGTGTGTGCGCGTCTGTGTTAATGTGTACCTTTCATTTCATTTTTAAAAAAAAATTTTTCGTTTGCAATAATTCGGTTATCGTCATTTTTGTTTTTATTCTTTTTATTACGTTATTTTTAGCGTCACTTCTCCCTAACGTTTAACTATTATTAGCGTTTTAGTATTCATTATTATTATTATAATCATCAACAGGATGTGTGTGTGTGACATAGATTCCATATTTGTCTGATTGATTCAGTCATCATCGTAATCATCATCATCGTCAATATAAAATATAACAATTACGGTCTCTGGTGAGGATAAAATGAAATTTTTAAAAAACTAATTGTTAATTATACTAGTGACAGATGGCACCACTTTTTTACGAAAATAATTTGTATAAAGAATTGTGTGACGTTAATCATCATCATTTATTTTATGTTACACCAGATTTTTTTTTATAATTTTTTTTCCTGATTCACAGACGATTATTACAGGCCAAAATATGTGATCATCGTGGATGTCTGGTCTGTATTTTTTTTTTTTTTGACATTTAATGACGCAGCAATGTGTTTGATTAACAGCAGCACAAAATTTTTTTTTTTTTTTTAAAGTCAAACATCGACACTTACCTTGATTTAGGTTGATCGGCAGCTGTAAAAGGGTAGAAAAAAAATGAAAAAAACTCAATTAGTCGATTGGATTTGTATGGTATGATATGGTCTGGGGGGATCAATGTTTCTCTTTCGGTTAATCAATCACTATTGTTGCCTATAATCAATCAATTTGTCTACAATTAACGCATCTGCAATTAATAGTAGTCATTTTGGATAGGATCGATACTAGATTGAACGATTTATTTGATTAATGTTCGATATTTGAAAAGACAAGAGAATAAGATGAGAGAAACAAAAAAAAAAACATCGGATGATTGAAATTCTTTCTCTAAATAGTTTTTAGAGTATTAAAAAAAATGAAAGAATCGAACAAAACAGTGCAACTCAACTTTACTGACAACGAATGGATTATGTGAAAATGTAAAAGGGTAAGCATCTGTTTTTTTTTTGTTTGTTTGCTATTCTTAGCACAATTGTTGTGTCTATAGATTCTATAATCTGATGGCCAAAAACAAAAAAGAAGATGATGAAGAAGAAGAGATTATTGCACGTCTAGGTGTTCATCATTAATTAATATTGAATTTGAATAATAAATACGATATACTTACGATCAAAATTGAGCTTAATGGACGCCGATACTTCACCCATTAGATTTTTTGCATGTACACGATACATTCCGGCATCAGTTTCATAAACATCGTTCATTTCTAATGTGGCAATGTAATGATGTGGTTTAGTAGTAGGATATATGCCATATGTAATACGGAATTCATGTCCATTACGGATGAATACATTATCTTTGTACCAACGAATCTCTGGCTGTGGAATGGCATTCAATTCACATTCAAACACTAAACGATTACCATCTTCTTCTTCACGAATTTTTGGCTTGACCGTAAAGGTCGGTGCCATTTCAATTTCGGCTCTAGACATTTTTTTTTCGAGATGGTTTATTTTTTTTTTGGATGTCACACGCGATTAACAGTGTTCATTTGATGATGGTCATTGTAATTTATTTTTTTTTTTAATTGTTGATTCAGATTGAGCAATCGATAATCTGGACCATTTTTGGTTAAAGGCAAAAAAAGGCAAAAACACTTTGATCAAAAGATTCAATTAGAAAGACACATAAAAAAACACGAAAACACACACACATGGATATTGATTGGTGGTAATAAAAGGCACACACACACACACACATACGATCAACGAGTTGATTTTTTTTTCTTTTGGTTCCCATCAATGAATAATCACAAGAATTTTTCAATGGTTGTTGGCTAACACACCAACGTCGTCGTTGTTGTCGTTGTCGTTGTTTTTTTTCCCAATCAATCCGAATACTGCTGCAATTCTGGATGATGAGCAGCACAATGGAGTAAAGAATATATGGATATGAACACAATGTAGGATTGTCTTTGCTATGTAGATATATGTTATTCTATTCTCATCTTCATCATTATTATTACAATTATTGTCGGTGAAAAGGAAAAAAAAAATTTTTTCTTCTTCTTCTTCTTCTTCTTGGTGACAAAATACAGGCATCATTTTGTTGTTGTTGTTGTTGTTCCTGGTGATCATGCCGCGAATGTCGAAATCTAAAGAACAAGAGAGAGAGAGAGAGAGGAATCAGGCCAACATTGAACATTTCATCACTTTAATATACAAACAGCATGAATGGATGTGATCATTCACTTAAACATTCAATGTAGAATTGCAGCAGCTGAAAAAAAAGTTGAGGAATTGATTGTTGTTGTTGTTGTTGTTGTTGATGGCCAACAATGAATACGGATGCTATTTATAATTCATCATCATCATCATCATCACAAACTGTAGTGGCATTCGATATGACTGTGATGATGATGATGAATGAATGAATAAAAGCAAAAAAAAATGAAAAAAAATTCTGTCGATTTACCGGTATGGTATTCTAAAAATTCAACTAATAACAATCTAAATGATGATTCGATTAACAAGAAATCATCATCATCATTAACCCTCCGTTGGTGGAGTGAGCTTTTGTAACGTCATTGGTGGAGTGGGGTGGATTCGACCCCAAAGTTTTTCAAATTTCTGCCATTCAACAATCTCGCTATAAAATTCAGTTTTCTTCAGAGTAGCTTCCTGATTTTGTCTTTGAAGCATTGTGAAGTTTTTAGAATTTTCCGGTAGTTTTTTCGAGAGGAAATGCCATGTTTCTCATCGGGGTCGAATCCACCCCACTCCACCAACGACGTTATAATCAGGTACTGCACCAAATAGATAAGCTCAATGAAAGGGGTTTATGTAATCAACCGATTTGGAAAAAACTAAAAAAGCCACTTTTACATCAATCCAAATAAGAAATGTCCAAAAATTTAATTTTTATTAACTGACCAGCCCAGTACAGGCGCTTTGCGCCTGCCAAGGCTGGCCCTGCGGGGCTGACTCCTGACGGTCAATTCTGAAAATTTTTCAGAATGCTTCAATGACAGAATCAGGAAGCTACTCTGAAGAAAATTGAATTTTATGAAGAGATTGTCGAATGGCAAAAATTCAAAAAAACTTTGGGGTCGAATCGACCCCACTCCACCAACGGAGGGTTAATAATACACTGTGGCTATTATCCGGTACACGTCATTTTTTTTTTTTGATCAACAAATAATAAAATCGATTGAAAACCGAAACAATCAACAATAGATGGCGCAGTGTGTTCAGATGTTATTTCAAAAATAGTAAAAAAAATTCATCATGAAATTTTCTTTTCTTTTATTTTTTTTTTTGGATCAAATGAAACAAAAACAATGGTAGTACCAAATTATTGCCTGGTTATAAATAGTGATGATGATGATGATGATGATGATGATAATGTTGATGACCATACGACGACGACGTGTCAAGAATGTGCCAACAACAGAACAGGAATCATTGAATCACCGAGAAAAGCAGTGATTCCTGGCTATAATTTACAGATTTCCGGATTTTATGATTACCTGAATAAATGGAACAGGCTAATTAATTCTCATGACTCCCAGGATTCACGTAATATCACTATATGTAATTAATTATTTAAATCTTTTGATGATGGTAGGGCATTGCACTTTTTTTTCACTTGCATATACTTTTTAAATATGTGTGTGTTTTGGAAAAAAAAATGGTAACTTTATTACTGTGAATTTATGATGATGATAAAAATGTTATGTACAAAGAGCATTGTATTGCATATGTGTGTGTGTGTGTGTGTGTGTATGTGTATGTGTATGTGCTAAGGCTTGGGCTAAATCATAATGATAGATTTTGATTGCCCGATGAAGTGGAATTTGTATAAAATGGAATAATAAATATCACAACAAGATGAATGAATGAATTAATGAATGAATGAACAAATGAATTGAGTGAAAGAATGACCAAACTAGAAATAGACAGTTAAATCGGGCAAAGCTGTTGGATCGTTTGGCTGCTGCTGCTGCTGCTGCTGTTTGAACTGTGTCCCTGTTGTTGATTTGTCCACAATGGCCAATGATGCTGTAGCCATAGGATAATGAGGTGTTTGATGATGTCGTATCGTTGTGGTTGTTGAAGCTATTGCTGAACTTCCGCTGCTACTGCTATTACTGCCCGTATGATGATGTTGTAGATGGTAATGACCATGTCCATTCATTAAAGGTGGTGTAGCCAATGATGTCGTACCGGTCAGTAGATGACCGCTTAATGTTTTCGTTTTGGTTGCTTTGACTGGAATCTGTGTAAAAAAATATTTTGTGAATTTTTAATGGATATAAATGAAATATTAGTAAATATGACATACCTGTGCTTGTACGATTGAATTGCTAGTGTACAGCTGATCCAGATGGTTATTGCGTTGTTCATCTTTCCAGGTTAATTTCTTCACCCTTCTAGGTATAGAACCTTGTGGCCACCGAATTACGCTTATACGCGATGCATTAGAATCGGGAGTCGGACTGCATGTACTAATCGGATTGATGTTTATATCAGAATGGGCAGAATCGGAATTAAATTCCGACTGCGAACGAGAATTATTGGCTTGAGAAGAATGAGTGCTAATCTTATGGCTGTCTGACCATTGACAGGAAATGTCGGATGAAATGGCACTATCTGGTTGTTCGATTGAGCTATTACTGTTGGGCATGGTTGTCGTCGTCGTCGTCGTCAAGGATCGTTTAACAGGGCTGAGGTTTTCAAGCAATTTTTTCGCATTACTATCAATATCTTCTGTATACTCATCGTTGTTACTAGTATTAGAATCTAATGGAACAATTTTGTTCGAACGGACCATTGATACGGCAGTGGGTTGAAACAGTGATTTGTTTGCCGAAAACAACCGTTCAGGCGAATCATCTTTGGTTGGCCAATGATGCTGGTGTTGAATGTGCTGGTGATTAGCGTGGTGAGGATGATGATGATGATGATGGTGGTGGTGACCACCGGATAACGATAAATCCGACGACGACGATGAAGAGGATGCACTTGATGCAGAAGATGAACTAATATGGTGACGTTGGTGTAACGTGACTGGCGAACAATTTGATGATCGTCGTGATTCATATTTTCGATTCTTTAGTACGTGCAATGTAAGAGCCACGATTATTATAAATAATGTGCCAAGCAAAACACCCAATACTATCACCAATACGAGGGCAGTTGAATTTGTGGATGCCGAGAATATGTTGGCCGATGAATGTTGAAGAATATCGACGGCAGTAGGTGATATGGCTGGCGATGATGACAGATCAGTCTGATGCTCCAATTCAAATAACAATGATTCTAATGTTCTTCCAGCCAATGATTTTAATAATGCAGAAGCAAATTTGACCACCACTGAAGCAGAAGAACTTCGTGATGGTTTTCCACTATCGGTGGCTGTAGCAATCATATGACATTCGGTTGTGTTGACCAAACGAAGACTTCGAAGTCGTAATGTGCCATCAGCGGATAAAGCAAATGCTGCAGCATGTGGTCCAGACAATGATAATTGGACACGGTCACCATCATCGGCATCAGTGGCTTGCATCTGGCCAATCACTGGTGATGATCGAAGACGAGCTTCATTCACATGAAACACATAAGTCGATTGACCAAACACTGGGTCATGTTCGTTCACGTTGATTATGTCAATTGTTACACGTGCAAGGTCGGTTTGAAGACCATCGGTAACCATCACGCGGAACGAATATCGATGATGTTTTTCATAATCGAGCATTCGATTGACGACAATCTCACCACTGTTTTTGATACTAAAATAGCCATGTTCATCATCGAGAATCTGAAATCGTAATGGTTGGTTGGAAGTACTGGATGGTCGACTACTTTGAACGGTCAAAACCACCTGGCCTGGTGGTGTGCTCTCCAAAAGTGATGTCGAATAATTGCTATGCAAGAAACGCAATTCAGGCATCACTTGATCTCGTTTACTCACTATGGTCAATGTGGTCAAAGCGTAACGATCACGATTATCCAGCTGAGTCGCACGGATGACCAACGTGATTGGTAGTGCTACTGACGAATGCAACGGACGTTTCAAACTAACTTGGCCAGTCTGAGCGTTGATTTTGAAATAAGCATTCTCACGACTATCTTCATCTTTCGAGTTGAATTCGTAAACAATCTGTGATTGTATCGCTCGGTCAGGATCTTCAGCTCGTATTGGTTTTGGTTTCACTTGAAGCGGATGTGCCGTTATTTGTCCTTCACCCAATATGGCAGTGTATTTGTCCACTTCGAATCGTGGATTCTGATCGTCAGCATCAATCACTTGAACGTTCACTTTTGTAACGGCCGTGTTTGGTGGATTTCCTTGATCCTGAGCACGAATCGACACCCAGAATTTAGGCAGTGTTTCATAATCGAGTTGAGCAGCCAAAAGCAACGTTCCTTCCAACGGTGAAGCAAATCGAAGCAGATGAGAATATGGACCAGGCTCAACGTAATATTCAACCGTCGAATATGGACCAAGTTGATCGTTATCAATGGCCCTAATGCCAGTTAACACGACAGAACCAGGCGATGACATTTCACTTATGTTAACCGAGTACGGAACGTTGCCTTGCCATTCTGGTTTATTATCATTAGCGTCAGTGACCAGAATTCTGATCGGAATAATAATGTCATCATCACTGGTAGTATCGGTAATCGTATCGTATGCCAAATATGATTGATCAATCGATTCATCGGTGGCAATTCGTTTTTCAACACGATTCCAATTGGATTCATGTTGATCATTTGACGATAATTTTCTGGCCAATTTCCTTTTATCCAATAACAATCGTTTCGGTCTACATCGTATAGCAATGGTGACACTGGATTCTCCTTCCACACTTTCTTTGTCTAATTTTCGTACTAAAATCAATTTTTTAGTTCCAGGTTCAATTCTAATAGGAATACTGGATTGATCGGTTGAATTATTAACAACAACATCATCACCATCATCATTATTAACATTGTCATCAATTATAGAAAGCTCAATATCTCCATTGTCTGTAGCATCGCCAATCACCTGTATTAAGAAACAATAACAAAAAAAATAAAATAAAACAAAGCAAAAAAAAAGCAATTAGTCAAATGGATTGATGATTTTTTCATTCATTCATTGTCTCTCTCTATATATGAATGTTTGTTTCTCATGATTCTTCTTCTTCTTCTTTTTTTTTCATCACCTAGACCTTGTGTATGATAAGGTTGAACGATCAATTCAATCTATCTCAATCTATGTTGGTTGGTTGGTTAGTTTGTTGGTTAGTTAGTTAGTTTGTTTGTTTACTTGTTGCAGTGATTATTATTATTATTATAGAATGATGATGATAATATTAATGAAGCATAGCTAAGCCATCATCATCATCATCATCGATCAATGTGAACATTGCATTTTACTTCTGCATGCTCTGAATGATAACACGAATGGACCTTCTCCCCTTAAACTAACCGTTGATGGACACCGTTTTCATGGCTCAATGATAATGACAGTGTATATATAATGAATATACAAAACCGGCTATGTACGAAAAGAAAAAAAAAAGTCAACTTGGATCCAAATATTCTAAAATTTGACAAAAAGAGACAATGACATTTCAATCCAATTTTCATCGGTAGATAAGAAAAAAGAATGAATGAATGAATACAAACACACGCACAGAAAATTAGTGAATGATGGGTAAGATAAGATGACCTTTATGTGCATCCGCAATCATTGTGTCAATCAAACAAACAATCAATCGATTGATTGATTGATTGATTGATTGTGTGAATGAATGAATGAATATGAAGAAACGGAATTTTGTGTTGAAGAAGAAGAAGGGTTGTCTGATGATATGTGTGATGTAATCAATGATCATGATGATTGGCCATATCATCATCATCATCACAACAAATAATCGATCGCATGATTCTCATCATCATCTCATCGTCATTCAGTTTGAGTAATGGACACAACAACAAAAAACAAAAACAATGAACACATTGAGGTGACCATAATCAAATGTCGTGTCGTGTGTATGTGTGTGTGTGTTTTGCTGTGCTGTCATCGAGGTTAAAATAGTGAATGAAATGGTCATTTGCCAATTGCACATTTTCAAATGAAAAAAAAAATGATGGGAGAATTTGAAATTAGTTTGAAATTCGAATCCGAATCCAATCATTCCGTGTCCAAGTGTTTAGTTTGTGCGTTTGTGTGTGTTGAAATTCGTGAAATTTGATTTAAATTCATTCATTCATTCATTTTTGAACGGACGAACAATTTTGTGCCTTGTTTGCGCGGCAATTTCTATGTTATGAGTGGAAAATTTTTTTTTCAATTTATTTTCTTGTCCATCATAATCATCATCATGATGTGTCATGTAATGTTGTTGTTGTTGTTGTTAAATACAAACGCAAAAGTTAATTCAATTTGAACCACAACATTTGTCTGATGGACAACGATGGGAGCTTTTGAACAAAGTGGAACGATTCATTCATTTGTGTGAATACAATCGGGCCACATTTTTTTTCATTTTTTGGATACAAAATTGACAAAAAAAAAAAATAGAGAGAGAGAACGACGATAATTGAATCACTACTGCATTGGTCAATGTTTGTGTTTGTGTGTGTGTCTGTGATTATATAGTGAACTGATCGAGCAGAACAAATGAAATGAAATCACCGGGTTATATATATATAATCAAAGGAGATGATCAAGATTCGTGATTTACTGTGGCTGATGGCTTTCCATCCAATGACCAATCGATGATGATGATGATGCATTGAATCGAAACTAAATGAACCCAATATATTTATTTTATTATTATTTTATTAGTTTGAACAAATTATGTATTTTGTTTCGCAACATTGATTTTCAATCATTTTACGGATGGCCACCGACATTGCAAAAAATTGAATATTTTTGGCACAATATATACCAATTTTATATTCAATTCAATTCCAATATATATATTGTTCGTAGGCTCGTGGGTTTGATTTTGGATCGAAATCTTTGTGTGTGTGTGTGTGTGTGTGTGTTTTGTTGGGGTTAAACAAACTTTTTTTTTTTTTTTTTTTTGTTGCAAAAGCAACAGGTTTCCTGTTTCTGGTCATCATTGTCTTATTGTGTGTCTTATACATACAAAAATGTTTACCTTGTAAGGTTGGTCCCTTCATTTTTTTTTGTTTCGTAGATATATATGTAAAAAGCAACTTGGCTGCCCTAGTTTCAAAACAAAATTCATTTCCTTTACAAAAAACAAACAAAACAAAACAAAACACAATGATTATAAGGCAGAATGGACTATTATTATTATGAATGGGCAATGTATCTCTCTGTCTATTTGACTTTAGAATAATCGGTTTGTTTGGCCATTGTGTGTGTTTGTGTGTGTGTGTAGAATCCGTATTACATAGGAATTGCAATTAATACACACAAATGTGGCTGCTACTATTAAGCTTCTCAAAAGATTGTCGCTCGCTGCTAATAAGAATATTGAAACGAATTGGGCCAGGTAAACAAACAAACAGACAAAAAAATAAACGTCCATTGAACAAATGAATTATTAATTATTAGTCAAAATAATGATAATCATCATATATGCTATATGATTATCTCAGAATACAGAAGCCAAATAAAAAATAAAATAAAATAAAAAAGGATGGCCCATTCCAAAATACAATAGAGACAAAGTGGATATTACAACAAAAAAAACAACAAAAAAGAAGAAAGGGCCACACACACACACTCGTAAAAACAATGTTTTTTGGCGTGTGCATTGGAACACCAAAAAAAAAAAAAAAAAAAAAAAAAAAAAAATAGTGGTCAAAGATAGTGATGATTTATTTATCACAACAATGATGATGATGATGATGATGATGGTCACAATGATTGTTGTTGTTGTTGTTGTTTATATTCGCATAAATAGCCCATCATGGCAATAATGATTACGAATGATCATCATAGCAATGATGATGACGATGACGATGATGATGATGATCGGTCATCGTCGTTTGTTCGAACAACAACATAAGCAAAATGAACGTTTATCACTACTACCACTAAATTGTTCTCAAATGAATGAATAGATTGCTGCTCGTCATCATCGTTTTTCTAATGTCCTCTCTCTCTCAGTCTCAGTCTCTCAGTCTCTTTTTTTTCGGTGTGGCTTGTGAAATTGAAAAGGAACCATTGTTGTTATAACAAAACGGCGCCATTCATGATTTTTGTTGCTGCTGCTGCTGTCGATTTGAATTTATGTTGACCATTGAAAGTTTTAGTAGATATATATATGATGATGATAATCATAATCATTCCAAATCTATTGTAGAAAATTTGGATCGTTTTTGTCATCATCATCATCAAATAACATTGCCATTCAATTGATAATCAGTGATGATGAACCATTGTTGTTTGTTGTTATAAAAATGTTGAGGGTAATCATATATGATGATGATGATGCGGCATTGAACAACAACAACAACAACAAAAAAAAATAATTTTCCATGATTATCCACCAAATAAATTCATAATCGGTCAATGTTTTTTTGTTGTTGTTGTTGTTGTTGTTCTTGGCAATCATTTTATATATATATAGAGTATATATGCCAATTCATTAGTAATGACCATAATCGATGGATATAGATTCAATGATGCGTAGGATGATGATCACAGCATAGTAATCATTAATGATGATGATTTTTTGCTTATTGAATTAAAAATCGATCCATTATTATTTCAATCACACATATGTAATAGATTTATATTGACCCATTTAATATGACTGTATGTGTGTGTAATAATCTACACACACACACACAGTTTCACACTTTTTTTTTGGCCAACTTGTCCATCCATCTATAATGATGATGATAATGATAGGATGTGATGATGAGATGGTCAACAATACAATCACAAAATCAGCATCAATCATTATCGATATAAATATATGAAAAAAAACAAGTTGACAAGTGGATATGTCAACCAAATGAATTGAATCCATTTAGAAAACATTCACTAACATTATCATCAATATCAATCAATTTTATTATCATTCACATTCAAATGACAACACACAATGTTTCCATTTTTTTTTTAATTTATTTCCATTCATTATCAATCAATCAATGACCAAACACAACACCATTATCGATTTAACTATCTGGTAATATATATAAACACCCACCATCATTTCTATCTAATCGGATCATTTTTTGGGGGGGGGGGGGAGGGCCAATGAATCTGGTTGTTAAAAAAAAAGAATTAAGAATGAAAAAAAAACAGTGACAACCTAGATATATTTATATGAATGAGCAAATGATCCTCTTTAGCATTTAGATATTTAAGGATAAATAAATCAAACATTAACAAACGGCTTAACCAGTGCAATTCATTTCATTTCATTTCATTTTATTGCTACAAACCATCCATCAAAACATGCAGCATCTCTTATTTCATCTGATCACAGGAAAAAAAGCATCGTCATCGTCGGGTAAAAGAAACCCAAATCGACTGGCCATTTTTTTTTTGAACAATGGTGGCATTGATATTTGTGATTAATAGACATAAACAAAAAAGAAAACAAACAATGACAAATACCTCTTACTTGGCTTGATGATGATGATTATATATGAAGGTCGTCATTTCACACAGCACAATAAATAAATGGACAAAAGATCCATTTGGCTGAATGAATCTAGACTATTTAGAGCAAAAGATTATCATCATCGTCATCATCATCAGATTGAAATGTCATATTCATTGCAATCACATTCTTTAGCTATTTTATTGACCTGGCCTGTATATACACATCATTTGATCAACATCGATCCATCATTAACATTATCCGCCCAAACATACCAGAATAACCAACAACAATTGGAAAAAAAAAATTGGGTAGCCATAGGCGCTCTAACTAATGATGATTATTATAATAATGGCCATTATTATGATCATTCACAGTTTTCATTTGATTTTTATTTTTTTTTTACTGGAAAATGAAAAAAAAAATTTCAATTTTCCAAACAAATAAACATTATTAAAATTTCGAACATTTTGCTCATGGATCAACAACATTTCATCGTCATCATCATCATGTGATATTATATAAGCTATAATTATCCAGCACGAGCATTACATTCATTTCTTGTTTGTTTACAGTATGCAATTCAATCTGGTCATGATTAAATCGTGTTTTTGTGTGTGTGTGTGTGTGTGTTGAAAACATTTTCAACATTTCAAAAAATAAAAAATTTTTGTCTTTAATCGATGTGATCATTCACTCCTTCCCTCAACTACTGATTGAATCAATTCAATCTTTATCTAGATGGGTCATTTACAACTTTCTCTTTTATTCATCACTAGCAGCAGTAGTAGTAGTAGTAGCAGTAGTAGTTGACAAATAAACATGTTGATTCAAGCAAAAATGAAAAACAAAAATTGTCGCATTTATCATCATCATCATCATCATCTTAAAAATGGGTGGACAAACAATTTCAAAAATTAAAATGTCAACAACACTACAAACACAAACACAGACACACATACACACCTTGGATTGAATAAAGTTGTTGAAGATAACGTAATTGACATAATCATATAGATAAAGAAAAAATGCATCACTAATGAAATATACAGGACAAACAATATATATGTGTTGTGGTGGTTTAAAAATAAAAAAAAAATTGAAATAACTTACTGACTGTGTGCCAATTCAGATGACAATAGCCAAAAAAAATGTTCAATGTGTAATGGTGTTCATTATATATATAGTAATCAATTCGATTATTATTTTGACACACACACACATACACAAGCAAAATAGGGTTTGTCAAATGTACTGGATTCAGTGCCTAAATCTGGTCATCCACGAGTTAATGATGATGGCCATGATGATGATGCTCAATAGTATGATGATTGATTTAATAATAATTTTTTTTTTTTTTTTTTTTGGTTGTGATTGAAAAAGCAATACTATTAGTTTGACTGTAAGTAAGTAAGTAAGTAAGTATATGGCCAAATCATCTATCCATCTATATAGTATTATTATTGATTGATTGGAGATAATAATAACCACAGATGACTTGGATGAATGAATGAATGAATGAATGGATGGATAGATGGATGGATGGATGGATCATCATCATCATCATAATCATATCGAGAATGGAGATGGGCCATTATATTTATTATTTATTGATGAAAAAAAAATTCAATTGTGAAAAGCCAAATCGATTGATTCGATCAATATTTCATTATGGATGTGCTATTGCTATTATTTATTATTATTATTATTGGCCTTTCATATCCATTGCAGTGCCATCATCATTTTTTTCATTTCATTTCATTCCATTTTCATTCCATTTCATTCAATGAAAAATATGTGGTTATTTTCGAATCAGAATCTAGCATTTGATAATATAACAACGTGACCTATTCAAACACTCTACATGGGTCCACAAATAATTGATACAATACAACGTCAATGCAGAAGCAATGATAATGTGACTTGTGTCAATTTGGCCATCTTACCATCATCATCCACAATGGACTCCTGTGTGTGTATGTTGACCAACACGTTTCCACTACTATAGTAGTTGCTACTTGTTGCTTCCATTCAATTTCAATTATAAATCATTTTTTTTTGTGTGTGAATAATACACACACACACACACACACAGAGTTCGATTTGATCCAAATTCCGATCAAAACATAAAGACCAAACAATTTCTATTCAACAATCGTAACATTGCCATGAAAAACAATTTTGAATTTAAACATTTGCATTTCTTCCGGCCATTTTAATAGTAGTTATAGTAGTAGTAGTAGTAGTAGTAGTTCCTGGACTGAATAATAATTGATTGGGAATAATGATCATCATAATAAACATCATCATCATCGGTATGGCATGGCCCAACAACAACAACAACAATCGACAATTGAATGAAATCGGCCCAACGAACAACAGTCGTCGTCGTGTGAACGTGATAAATGTTTGGCAAGCGAATAGCCTATAAAAATCATTGTAACTAATGATGGCTTGAATATCGAGAGCAATTGTAGTCCACACACACACAATAAGTAAATGATCACCATCAACTCTTTCTTATATGTTACCAGGACTTCTAATTTGTTTCGGTCATTTCCTCAGTGTTGATCATGTTTTTTTTTTTTGTTGGGAACGCGTGCTATAATCATCATTCATTTATTGTGTAATCACCGTTGTTGGCAAAAAAAAAAAAAAATAAATGAGCAATTATAACCATTTTAAAATGGCTGCTCTATTTAGATTCATTCATTCAGTATATGAAAAAAAAATTTGGCCAAATAAAATTACATCATGATTGAATCTACAATCTCAATTATCTTTACTAATGATAAAATCATCCAATCAATATATATGACAACATCATTTGGATTAATTAAGCTTGATCGTGCACTATTCTTGTGTGGCTATGGCGTAATTATCATTTAAATTGACGTCATGACCACACACACACACACACACACACACACAATTGTGGATAACGGAATCGAGGTAATCAGAGAGCCAAAGTACACCACACCACACACACATGCAACCAAAATCCATATGGAACAATATACTCGACACACACAAACACAATAGGTAAAATCGTGAACTATTTTACTGGCTGATAGCATCATAGATTAGAGAGATAAGAAAAATGTTGAACCACCACCCGGAAGATTCCAGTTATATCATCATATCATATCATATCATATCAACATCTTATTACACTTTCTCTTTTTACAAAACAAAAAACAAAAAACAAAAAAAAAAGAATTGATCATCAGGGGGCATAACGTAAGTATGTATCATAATAAACAATCATTATATCATTAAAAAAAAATGGTCATTTAGTAAAATGTGTGATGTATGTGATGTGTGACCATAATGGCCATATATACAATAAATGTGCGCTATATTTAGAGAAAAAAAAGGAAACATGGTGCAAAATTCTATGTTCCAGATATATTCAGTGTTAAAATAAAAATCAATCGAATTACTAATAAGCAATATCCACCAACAACGATATCCAGCCAGCCAGCCAGTCAGTCATTCAATCAGCCACGATTTATTCGTTAATAATCATAGTATATATATACCGGTTAAAAAAGCATGTTGTTGCTATTTTGTTTTGGATCAATAATTGCAATATATCGCTTTGCTTGTAAGATAAGTATTTTCATATTTGACATGACAATGTATGGATCAATGTAAATGGTGGTGGTGGTGGTGGTATTTTGGATGGCTGTACACATAACACACACACACATTTAGTATCATCATCATCATCATCATGAATGGTCAGCACGATCGTATTTTGGCATTTGGTATGGGGGCCAACATCATCAACATCTTTCATCTAAGTATAGCCAAAGATATGGCAGGTATGAGTTAACTAATCATAGCTTTCATCTTTTTTTTTGAATTTTCTCATTGCACTCTCACTCATTCAACATTTGATTCGCTTTGGACTCGAAACAAAAAAAAAACATCATCGTGTCTGGTGAATCACGAATTGTCATTTTAGCTCATGACTTTCTTAAATTGAATTTTCACCTCTCTCTCTCTCTCTCTCTTATTCTCTCTTAATTTTCATCTCTCTTCTCTTGTTTAATGCTGATGCTGATGCAATCAATTTACCTGGACATACACTGGTCAACATAGATTGTTGGCGCCTGCACGATTCCAATCCAACATGATGATAAACAACCCGTTAGTAGTTGATCATGATGAACATCATGGATAGCTAATAATGGAGCCATGTTATGTTGTTGATAGTGTTATCGATTGCTCCATATGAATTATATGATCATGATCATGGAACATATATCGATCTAGTAATAATAATGGTCATCATCAATATAGCTATATATAATCAATATAGCTCAGCATGATAACATTTGTCAACAATGAGAACCAAAGGAAATCAATGAAAGCGAAAATGATTTAGAATGAACATTGTTATTATGACCATCATCATCATCATCATCATCATATAATCAACGGAAATTTTTAATCTATAAATAGATAAATAAGCTCGTTTTAAAAATCTGTCTGCCTTTTTGTTGTTGTTGTTGTTGTTATTGTTGCCATCAAATGATATCTCTAATGATCAATCAATCGCGATCGATGTAGGATCATTTCGTTTGCTAGCTTATCATAATCATGATGATGATTATCATGAGATGATCATGTAATGTATGAATGACCATATGTCACAAATTTTTATATATAAAGGGTAATGAATCCACAGGTGCTTGATTCAATTATTGATTGAAGCAAAAATAAAAAAAAAATATCTCATCATCATGTGGCATCACTGCACTGTGAATGCTTGTCACTGCCATTGTTGTTGTTTGGTGTATTTTTGCTTGATTGAAAATAGGAAAAAAAATTGAATTTGGTCACCATCACCACCAACACCACCGCCACAACCACCACCATTTTTTTTGTAATCAAAAAAAACAATGGCAATGAAGCGTTCGATCGCTACCAGTCTCTTGAAAATGAAGCTGAATTGAATAATAATGGTGATGATGATGATGATGATTGAAAATGGATCATCTTCATTTATTATTATTATTATATAATACATGACTATATGACTATATCACATTAGACAATCACACTATCTTATGTCTTAACTTTCTGTCTTGTTTTTTTTTCTCATTTGAACATTGAAAATCAATTGATTTATCTTTGTTCGTTACTTATCGACACACACACATAAATGCGACATACACACACACACAATGGATGGAAAAATCTGTTAATTAAACTTAGATCTCTCTCTCTCTATTTTTCTTCTTCGTAGTATAGTGTGTGTGTGTGTGCGTTACATATATTGAATTTAATCCATCAATCGATTCATCGAACCGTCACCGAATCATACCATACCAAATACCAATACTATTACATATGGCAGTGGGCTTCAATATGAACTCAATCACTCAATGTTGTTGTTCATCTTATTTTTTTTGTTTCTAGTATGCCATTTAGTATGCAAAGCACGATAATAATAAACACCACAAATATTTCTAGCAATTGAATTAAACACAATTGTCCATTACTGATGATGATGATGATGATGAGCATCAGCTATAAATTGCATCAATCAAACAAAAAAAAAATTTCAAATCCGGTAATCGTTTAAATCAATAACAACCGTGGATAGCAAATGGACAATGTGGAAATAGTGATGGTAGTTTATCGGCCCCTAATCAAATTGAATAAAATCCGAGCGGTAAACATATATATAGTGATGAGATTGCCATTTTAGAACAACAACAAGAAAAAAAACATTCCAAATAGCAATGGATTTTTTTTTCTCTGAATATAAAATGTGAATTTGTCGAATCAAATTCCATCCATCCATCCATACATACATACATACATACATCCAGCTAAGAAAACAAAAGAAACAAGTTGATGATGATAATGGTAAATGATTGTCAAATGAACAAATGGGAACAACATACAAAACAAAACAAAAAACAAAAAACAAAAAAAAAAACAGCCACCATTCAAAATCAAATATTCGACAGTAGTCGTCAGTTGTGTGTGTGTATGTTCATTTTACTATATTCAAATTTCGAAAATACACATTCATACAATCATTAAGTTCATTGGATGACTTGTCTCCTCTGTTAATTAAATGTAGAGCAGGCAAGAAAGA
This sequence comes from Dermatophagoides farinae, assembly GCF_024713945.1. Classification (NCBI taxonomy): domain Eukaryota; kingdom Metazoa; phylum Arthropoda; class Arachnida; order Sarcoptiformes; family Pyroglyphidae; genus Dermatophagoides; species Dermatophagoides farinae. The sequence goes on along the minus strand of NC_134685.1, from coordinate 2,671,596 downwards.
TTGAATTCATTCGATGGATGGATGGAATAGGTGCATGACACTTGTGAACCCAATATTTCCTTTCACACACACACATACACATACACATACATACACTATATTTGTGAACACATCGCCCCAAATGTAATTTTGTGTTTCCAATCGGTTGTTGTTGACAAAATTATCAACCAACAACCGATCAAACACAATGTTTGATGTTTATAAATCTATTATAATTTATACGATAGGATTAATAGATAACAGAACAGAAAAAAAATCGTTGAACCAATTTCAATCAGAATAGAATAGATAGTAGTGCTTTGTTTTTTCTTTTTGTTTGTTTTAATTGATTCGGCAGAATTAATGAAATGGCTACTCAATTAACTATAGTTGCATTTGCTATTTAGATCACATCTTTGTTCAATTATTTCTTTCTCTCTTTCTCACTCGCTCTCACAAACACAATGGTATCGAGGGTCGGTCAGCCATTGTTTTTTTGATAGTGATGACCAAAAACAACAACAACAAAAAAAACACATACAATAATGGCTACTTGAATCTTGATTATTAATGAATGAACAGACATCCTTTATCATATATATTCATTGTTGTTTGTTGCTCTCATTTCAATCAATGATGAAGCCAAGATGGTCAATCAATTAATCAGAAAAAAAGAAAAAAAGAAGCCATCTGGATGGCTGTAATTCCATACGTGAATGTTGTTTGTGTGTTTTGGGCCAATTGCTCAACTAAATGATAATGATGATGATGATGGTAGCCATGTAAAGACAATGTGATCACCCAGTGTCAGAGTGTAGGAGTTTTTTTTTACTGGGACAGCTGCAAAAAATCATATAGTTAGATCATAGAGCAAAGAAGAAAAAAAAACACAACATGAACAGAAGCTTATGGATTTTTGTTACAAATTGGATTGCCATACACAATCCACAATAATTGGTCATTGGTCTTTTGTTTTTTTTTTCGTCTCTTCCTTTCACTCTTTCGCTCTCTCTCTCTCCCTCTTTCTCAATAGTTACGTAATGCCAGATGTATATGGACCGCAATCAAATTGTTGGAATTGGGCCATCATCATCATCATCATCATCACTACTGTGTATTGTGTTAAGTGTTCAGGGTCCAAACTATCGGCAGTTATGTAGAACTCATTTGGAACTAGATTGCCATACAAATAGGGCAATTAAAATTGTCTTGTAGCAACACAGTACGGCCAAAGTGTGGATTATCATATTAACAAAATTTCGTTTTGGACATTAAAAACAGTGAGACAAATTAACAATTTCAAAGCCCATTAAATGACGACAATCAAACACCGTGTGTGTGTGTGTGTGTGTGTGTGAAATGGAAAAAAATAAAGAAAACTACAACTAAATATTCATATCCGAAGATATTTATCAATGGACAGCAATGTATATGGTAGATAGATTGAACAATAAATCAAAAAGAAGGTTTTTTTTCTTGGTGCTAGAGCTATAGCCACAATGAACACCCACATAAAGCTGGTTAAAGATTGATTGTGACCGGGATTTTTTCTTTTTGTATGAAAAGGAAGCAAGAGTCATTTAAAAGTCAATTAGATGGATGGATTGACCATTGTGATTGTGGTGTGTGTGTGTGTTTTGTTTAGATTTGAAGCTTAAGTTGATGATGAATAGATCAATCACACGGGGGCAGAATGACCACCACAAGCACACATGCCACATCATGTGTGTGTGCATCGGCATCGACATATTAATCCATCGATCAATTGTGCTGCCATCGTCATCTTGATTACGATGACGACGATGATGATGATGGTGAATGCCACACTATCTCCACTATAGGTTGGATAAATTGAAAATTATTAATTGGATTCGAATCGAATCAAAAATGCGCACACACACACACATACATGCATCTCATTTATGGATGTGATCGGACAAAAAGAAAAAAAAATGTTGGGCGCCATTGTCTGCCACTGTTTGATCAAAAACCGAATGACTTTCATTGCATTTCACATTTTAATACATCAATACGTCTTCTCATCCATCATCCATCGTCATCATCATCATCTATCTGAAAGATTTTTGACCGGCTATTCTCTCTCTCTATTTCATTCGTTTGTAGCTGGACATTGCACGCGGCAGGCGTAGGTAGTGATTAACAATCGAAACAGTTAGCGAAATACTGGAGTTATATAATATATATTGGAAAGAGCAATAGAGCACCACCGTTTTTGTATATACAATCGATTGACCAACCGATGATTGTGTGTGTGTGTGTGTGTGTGTGTGTGAACACTCAATACAATTTCATAATCATCATCATTGAAATGAGAATGAGAAAAAAAATAAACCATTTTTGGCAGATTTCAATTCATCAGCAAAAAATAAATGCAATAATTCATTCATTCATTCATTCATGCAATGGTCAGCCAATAAATATTCGATTAGGCGTCATGTTGAGATTTGGCCCAATCATCACCAATGATGATGATGATGATGATGTAGAGCATTATAGGTATTGTGTTTGAATTCGTTTAAAAATAGAGAGAAATACCTTGATGGTCCCGATTACAGAATCAATTTCGACTGCTTCATTGACAGTGAATGTTTCCGATGATCCACCATGTGACAGGAAACAAAGATTGTTGATATTTTCATTGTAATGGCTACTATTGTTTATTGGTGGTAGGGTCTTCGTTGTTGTCGTAATTGAAGCTGTTGTTGTTGTCGAAGTTGAAGCTATTTCTTGCAGTGATTTACCATGCCGATGACTAGTCTGATTAATAGTATTGATTATCGGACTCACAGTTGTGGTGGTAGTAGTGGTGGTGGTGGTCGTCAATGCTTGGCTTGAATTGTTGGAATCCATTGCTTCAAGAATTTGTATAAGTGAGGTGGATGGTTTCTGCAACAAACGATTATTTTTATTATTATTGTCGTTCATTAGTATCGTTGATGTCGGACGACTAGTCAAACGAATTGTAGAATCAAACGTCGGTGACTGTATCGATATGGGCGTTACTTTAGCCACGCCTTTCGATGATGATCCAACAATTCTTGTAGCAGTAGACACTATACGATGATTATTAGAATGACTAAGATGCATCATTGAACGATAAGGATTGGTACGAGAAGATATTGGTGATTGATGTTGTTGACCTGATGCTGATGGCGAATAATACAAACGACGAACGATAGCCGCTGTTGGCGAATGTGTTTGGCCATGAATCGATAATGATGGTGGTGATGGAGAAACAGTGGATGAATGATGTTCATGAATCAAAGCTGAAGCTATCGTAATCTGTTGATGGAACATACAAAACAAACAAAAGAACAGGTGTATAATGATGACCATCGTCCAAGACATTGGAACATATTGTCTTTGAAATATGACCTTGTCAATGTTATTCATTTGGCTGCAGATGTACATCGATCCATTTGATAATGATGACTTATGGTGCCATTCAACATCAACATCAACATCAACATCAACATCAATATCATCATCACCACCAGCACCACCACCACTACCATCATCGTCATCATTATCATCAGATTCATTAAGACGCCTTATCAGTATGTCGCTGTTGTTGTTGTCAGTGGCCACAATCATATGATCGTTGGCAATATTGTTTTTTTTTCTTCTCATGTTGGAACTTTTGGTCTACCAAGGATCATGGCTACATACAACAATATGTTAATGTGATATATATTGAATATAATACAAATAACAACAGGGTGGTGGTCAACATTTAAAACAAACAAACAAATGAAGGACAATTCAATGTTGTTTTCTTATTTCAATTGTATTCAGTATGTGTCGGTCAATTTGGGCACCAAAAGTTTATGTTGAAAATTGATTCAGTAGAAAAAAAAATAAACTTTAACAAAATGTTTTGTTATGCAAATCAAATGCTTATTTTGTATTGCATTTTGCATTCAAAACAACGCACACACATACACACACACACACATGTATATAAGACAAAAGCATTGTGTTTGTATTCTTAAAAGATGAAATTTTACAGATGAAAATAAAAACACAAACTGCTACGACGACAACGACGACGACGACGACGACGACGACGACGAGGATGATGATGATGATGATGATGACAACGAGACAATTTTAATTCACATATATATTCGAATGATGGTTTTGGTTTGTTTAGTACACGTTGTTTGATGATTTCATGTAATCATGAGAATTGTAATGAATTGTCGTTCTCAGAATTAAAGAATGAAATGCATATAGAGATGTTTAATGGTGAATGATGACCATTGCCTCGAGGAATGAAAAGCGAAATGTGGTCTCTTAAGTCAATGTTGTGATGATGGTAAAAGACATTTTACATTTGATCATTGTCCAAAGTTTAACATGATGGTAAGATTCTTCATTTATTCATTCATTCGATACACATGGTTGATCATTCAACCGTCCATATGAATAAGGTGTAGAACCATAGAAACTAATTACACACACACACACAGTAACAAAAAACATCAACCAGAAAGACAAAGGACAAAAGACAGAGGACAAAGGGACACACCCGGACAAACAAAAAAACATTGAATGATGAAAAACAACAAATTCGTCGTTTGTCGATGATATGAACAACAAGGAATTTTTTTTTTTTTTTTTGCAATGAGACAATAACATTTGACAACCATTCGGTATGAATGCTAGTCGTGAACTGACTATGATGGTGATGAGAAATGAGCCACCAAACACACATACATACAGATCAAGTCGATGTTTTCTCTTCTTTTTCCGTTCTGTTGGCTGCATGTGTGTGTGTGTGTGTGCGGAGCCTGTTCTTGGCTCTTTTTTTTTAATTTATACACAATTTCTTTTTCATTCTATTGCTTGCCAGGTTGTCCACAATGTCCATTCCATTCGAATAATAGGGCGATCCAAGATTTAATGAAACAAGGGGTACCATATCCATGTTCATGATAATTATTACTGTGTTTGTGATCCATTTGAATGAGGTTAATTAAATGCATTCCAGATCCATATCGTGGAATTCAATCCAAATACGATATTCATTGGCTGGCTGGTCGGTTGATTATTCACATGTTTGACACACACACACACAAATACAAATACAAATACAAACACAATTGAAATTTCGGGAATCAATCATCCATATATATGTTATACATTTGAATAAGTCATCGGTAATTAAAATCAATCAATATTTATCCATATATAAAAAGCACTATAAATTCAGTAGGAATATGAAAATCGATTAGATTCAATTGTGTAATATAACATTCATTAGTTTACTTACATGATAATCATTATTCGGAAAAAAAATTGGGCCATACTAATGGTGATGATCATCAACATTGATCATTGATCAAAGCAAAGCAAAACACAATAATAGAACACATTTTATTATTCGTTGATGAATGAAACATACATCACTTTCCATCATCAATGGTCATTTTGTTTGTTTGTTTGTTTGTATGAATGGAAAAAAAATCAAATGTTTCAGCTTACATTTTTATTTATTCATTCATTCATTCATTCACCATTTTCTGAATATAGATAATACATACCATTTTGTTCAAAGAAAAAAGAAAAAAAAAACACTTGTCAAATGTATCAACGAAAAAAACGGATGAATGAATGAATGAAATGCTGTGATTTGTTGCAATATATGAAATGTGTTGTCGTTATGACATCTTATCATTAAAAAATGTTCACCATGGGGGGATTTAATAATGGCCCATCATCATCATCATTATCATTTGCATCATTGTTCATCTTTTTCTCTTTTTTTGTTGTTGTTGTTGGCCATAATGTCGGATCATCCCTTTCGATTTCAAATTTTTTTATTTTTTTTCACAAACACAAACACTGTGAATCCGACGACGTTTATTAGAGATTTTGATCAATAAAAAACATGTGTTGTTGTTGTTGGATAAAGGTGGCCATCATCATCATCATCATCATTATTTGACAAGCTGTATTCTCTCTACACTATTTTCAGTTTTTAATGTTTATCACAGATAAACAAATGACATAGTGATGATGGAAGAAAAAAAAATTTCAGATGAATACATACACACTGAGAGACAATTTTTTTTTTTTTTTTTTTTTTTGGTCTATAAAGTGCTTGTGAGAATTTTTCATCTTGCCGGGATTAATAAATGAAAACAAAAAACACACATGGACTTTGAGAAAGCATCATCAGTGTTTTTGTCATCGTTGTCATTGTCATTGGGTTGTGAAAAATAAAGACTAGCATCAAAGCAGGGTTATCACATTGATAAATAAGACATATGAGTGTGTTGACCACTCTTCTTCTTATGTTTTTTTTAACCACGAGAATTAATTGGTCAACTTTCGCCATTGCACTGATTATAATTAATATGATGGCAAGATGGTATTTTCGTTGTTGTTGTTGGTCATTTTCATTTTCTCTCACCGATGTTGCGTCTATAAATGGTAATTATTACATATTCTGATTATTATCTCACATATGTGAAACAATTTGTGAATATACAAAACCAAGATAGAAAGATAGATTTTGTCGAATCACATTTTCATTTTGGCTGGCCAAAAAAAAAAAAAACAAAAAAAAACATTCGATTCAATCAGAATATGAATACAGACATCTTGCCATCTAGTGGTGAAGAATCGTACAATTATTACATGATTTATTATTATTCATGTCAACAGATGGTAGCATGTGTATTTCTAAAAAAAAAAAAAAAAAAATCATAAATATATGAATGTTATATTTGAAAATTCTGTACCTAATTCTGTACCAAAAAAAAAAAAAAAAAGATCAGGTAAAAAACAAAACAAAACATTCACAACGGTACTTTAGCTCTATATTATATTCAACACATCATCATTCAAGCTCCACTGAATGGATTGATTGATTTTTTTTCCCCACCATACCCTTTGGACCAATAGAATACATACATGCATACAATTTATATACAATGTAATGGAATGTTTTTATGGAATTCATTTACATAATGTTTTCAATTGAAATGAAAACAATGGCCATTGTTGTGATGCAAACGATGATGATGATGATGATGATGATAATGGCCATGTCCTTTTTTTTTGTTTGAAATCGATTGAATTTTTATGAAAATACCCACCAATGGCATACTATTACGGGTACCCAACCACTATGTTTATATCATATATATATATTAGACACGTTCGATTTGATTCAATGAATTAGTGAATTTGAATGAAATACACACACACACACACACACACACACATACAGTATACTTGAATCGAATCGGCCAAATAAAGAAAAAAAAGGGTTAGAGCCAACCAACCAACCAACAACAGCTACATCAAATTCTGGGCCAGAATTTTTTTTTCTCTTCATCACTTCAGGCTTGAGAACATCATCATCATCATGAAATCATTAAAATAACAAATATGATGGCCATTATGTTCTCTCTCTCTCTCACTCTCTGTGTGTGTGTATTCATTCATTGATCATCATTATTACTGTCTCCCTTTTCTTCATTTAATAATAATAATTCTAGTGTGTGTTGTTGCGAAAAACGAAAACGAAAACGAAAAAAAAAATTCCAATTGATTTGAATGATGATGATGATGATCACTGTGTGCATTGTTGTTGTTGTTGTTGTTGTTCATTGGAAAGGAATGGAAAAGATAATAATTTGCATAATAGAATCTGAAATGAAAATGGAATGGCATGTTGTTGTTGTTTACTATACCATCGGTTACTATCATTTTTTTTCCATGTTATTATAAATGAATTTGGAAGTAAATTTTGAATGTAGATTGGTTATATATCATATATATTAACTTGATTTGTTTGATTGTTATACGATGGAATCAACAAAAAAAAACAACAACAACAAAAAACAACAATCAAATAGCAGCAATTTGTAGTTTTTTTTTCGTTGGGCCCATATTTATATGTGGTGTGAATATTGCTTGTCGATTTGAACATGATGATGATGATGATGATGGACAGATTTTGATGTTTTGTGGGTACCAGCAAGTATAAAATAATTATATCCAGCCATAGACAGATAGAAAAAAAAAGAGTTACGATTTTGTTTCTGTGTGTGTGTCGATTTCAATCGGGGGGGAAAAAAATAGTGGCAAAGATAAAAATATGAATTGAATGTCGGCCAATTTATTCTTCTTCTTCGTCTTTTTTTTCCATTGACCTTCCAGCAATTTATGATGATCAGATTTAATTGATTGATTTGAACTAAATCATCATCATCAGATTAACCCTCTTATTCAGCCGGATTTTATTTCGATGTAATTCATTCATTCATCGATGATTAACCGAATGCCAATCATAAATGGAGAGCAAGAGAGTTAGAGAGAGGAAGTATTGTTGAACACGCACATAAAGAATAATGAATGAATGAATAAAAGGGCAAATGGGCCAATTGACATTGATGAAGATTGAACGATGATGTTTATGGCAAATTACTAAAAAAAACAAATGATGAAAGGTAAAAAAAGCCAAGCCTCTTGTTTGATTTAGTATAGAAATTTTTTTTTTTTTTTTTTGGTTCAGAATTGACTCTTTTTGATTTTCAATGATGATGATGATGACGAATTATGATGAATTGGATTCGAATTGCTATCATCATCAGATGATTTGATTTTTTTTTTTTTATACACTGTATTCATCATATATATGTGAATGAAACAAATCGAATGTGTGGCAAATAATTTATTCCATTTTTTTTCTTTCTTCTTCTTCTTTTTGTTCTTTCTTCAATCAAATATCTAGTTGGTAAAAAAAAAAAGAAAACCAATTGGTTTTGGATATATATTAAAGCCAAAATGAAAAGAATGATTACAATTTATTCATTCATTCATTCATTTACAAATCAATATTTGATGAAATGAGTGGTGTTTTGCCCCATTTCTCTTCGAAAAAAAAACAAAAAACAAAGAGAGAAAAAGAAAATTTGATAACCAGAATGGATGGATGGATGTTTGTTTCATCATTAATCCAACATACGCGCATAACATCACAATATATATATGTGTGTGTGTGTGTGTGTGTGTAATTGAGAAGGGAATAAAACACAAACACCACCACCACCACATCACTTTACTCATTTCGATTACAGATAAGTATTGATTTTTTTTGTTGTTGTTGTTGTTGTTGGCATGAAATTTTAACCCTGTTAATTGGCTTTTCCTGTTTAGCTGTCCCGTTGATCAAAAATTCATGATTCACGTATGATAAATCCATAATCAAATGTCTCTCTCTCTCTCTATCACTCTTTCTGAATGAATGAATCAACCATTTCATGAAATATTCAACAACATTCCTTCAAGTACCAATATCCCATCATAAATCATAATATATATGTGTATGACAGACAAACACCAGATGCATTAATGGCCATGGATACACTACATCCCAACTATACCTACCCACCGCTATCAACAATCAAGATTAGCTTTATGCTTGGATGTTTTGTCGTTTCTCTCTCTCCTTCTGTCTTTCTCATTCATTTGTTCACACACACACACACACAGGAAAAATTTTCAAAAATACAATAGTTTGATATTGAAAAGAATGGCATTGGAAAAAAAAGGCGATGAAAAGAATTGAGATGAATACTATTGTCACACACACACAAATGGATATTGTCGCCAAATTATGTCATAGGGTGGCCATCATTGTGTGTTGTGATGTTTATCTGTGGTGATGACCAAATGACCAACTGACCAGTATGGTTTTATTCATTCATTCATTTATTTGTTGGCTCTTTTTTTTTATTCAATCATCATGATGAATAAGATATGAAATAATGGCCAATTGTATTTTTATGATGCTCTAGATCGGCTAACATCCTCAAGTATCATCCATATGTTTTTTTTCATTGGTAATATGTTCATCATCATCATCATCATCATCATTCTGCTTCTGGACATCGATTAGGCTTGGCGAATAAAAAAAAAAAAAAGTTGTGAATCAAGATAACCGATCAAAAGTATTATAAGAATCTGTAAAGTAAGACTCAGAAAAAGAGAAAAAAAAAGTGGAGAACATACAGCCAACATCTCATTAAGTGATCAACTTAAGGCCATCAAAAAAAAACAACACATTTTATCATCGTGTGTTTGTGTACATTTCCTCATTGCCACATTGGTTGTTGGTGGTCTTTCCGTTATCATCATTAGATCTGCTGATCAGTTGTGTGTTAATCATCATTGTTAGAGCATTGTTTGCTCTTGAAAATGTTAAATTTACCGTATGTATTACTAATATGGATGTTGTTCAACATGGTCAATTATTTAGCTACCAAAAACACGACAAACAATAATGTTTCCATACAACATCCATCATTGGGTCCAAAACCAAAATTTTATCATACAAATCGTCCATTTTTCAACATTGCTCATATGGTAAACAGTTTAAATGAATTGAATGATTATCTGAATCGTGGAGCCAATGCAATTGAAACGGATGTTTATTTTTCATCAAATGCTACACCTGTTTACACATTTCATGGAAAATCAAATTGTGATTGTTTTCGTCGTTGCGGTGAACGAGAACGTATCGATATTTTTTTTGAAAGAATTCGTTTACTTACAACACCTTCCAGCCCTGTGTTCGACAAGCGACTATTGTTGATCATTTTGGATTTGAAACTATTACGAATTAGTCATTCAGCAAAAGCCTCGGCCGGACAGCAATTGGCATCTTTACTCTTATCTCATCTTTATAACATGACAACACGTGACAATTCGCCTGATGGTTCCCGATTAAGAGCAGTTATCTCTATCTCGCACGTGTTCGATTATGATTTTGTCCTTGGATTTGTCAATGAAATTGAATCGCATGGGCGTGACTTTCTGCTTGCCGACAAAATTGGATGGGATGTGGGCATGAATGATCCATTGTTTGCCATAGAATCAATGTGGAAAAGACTCGATATGGTGGTCAATATATGGCAAGGTGATGGTCGATCCAATTGTATGACACCATTCTATAATCTGGGCCGACTCACACAGATTGTGAAACGACGTGATAATCCATCTTTTTTTGCTATCAAAAACTACATTCGCAAAGTCTATCAATGGACTGTCGATCTAACGGTCAACATTCGTACAGCATTCAGGTAAATCATTCTAATCAATATTATCGATCGATGTAATAATAGAATATTCTGTTCTGATCAGATCGGACGTTGATGCCATCATAACCAATCATCCGGAACGTGTATGCAATGTAATGCGTGAAAGTGAATTTGCTTCCCGATATCGTATGGCCACATATGAAGATTCTCCATGGGAAAGAATCTGGACACGTCCAACACGACCACAAACATCATCAATGTTAACTAAACCAACATTAGGATTGAAATTAGTGAATAGTGCCGGTGACATGCTTGATTCGATGACCAGATTTATGGTTGATGCATTAAGATCACAGACTTTATTACGTTATCTATTTCTTTCGTCATATAAACAACGACAACAACAACAACAACAACAACAATCATACAATTACAATTATTATCGAACCATGGACCATGATGATGATGATGATAATGATGGTAATAATGTTGAATCGAATGATTCAGTCACGACTACAACTACAACGGAACTGGTTATAGCCAGAATAATTCAGTTGTTAATGAAACTCGTGATTGGCCAAAAACATTAGTGTTCAGATAATAGTAATGTGTGCATATCATGGATGAAATTGAATCATCATCATTTTCTTGTTTAATTTGCTTGCTTCCATCCAATGGGTTTTTTTTTCGGTGATGAATGGCCATCCATCTATTCATCTATCCAATTATCATCATCATATATCTCATATTATCATCTTGTTATATACCAATTTGTATGTTTCCTTTCCGGAAAAGTCATTCATACCAAAGTAAACATAACACACACACACAAATATTGTATACATAAAGACATTACACTAAAAAAAAAAAAAAAAACAAACGGACAAAGTTTGACCCAGAGGCATTTAAATTGAGGCTCTTTTTTTCTCTCTCTCTCAATATATATTCTGGTTTCACTTTGGTTTTGTTTGTTTATTTGTAAACAATGGTCAAAATGGTTGTTGTTGTTGTTGTTGGATTCGTCATCGTATACTGGTGATGATGATGATGATGATGATATGCATCCATTTCCTGTGTAATAATGTTTTCTCTTTGCTGTTGTTGATCTACAATTATTTTGAGCCATATCATTTTGTACCTCTTTTTTATATGAGATTCTATTCCACTCACCCACCACCACTACCACTATTTTTGGCCAATTTAATTTCGGTTTGGATTTCATTGAATTTTTTTTTTTTTTTGAATTAAATTTGTCAATTGAAAAATAATGAATTCGATTCGATTCAAGTGATGATGATGACCTTCTTCATGATGATTTACTTATAAGGACGGTAACGATCTGGTCACGAATAATAAAAGATAGCATACGTTCACAATGGAAATAATCATAATCATCATCATCATCATTGTATTGTGTTGCACTACTAATGAACAGAATGAAAAGAATTCTCACAAGCAATGATGATGATGATGATGATGATGGTCATTGTATGTTTGGATCCAATACAACAACAACAACAACAAAAATTTACCCATTCCACTTTTTTTTTTTGTTTAACTAGGTTAATTAGCATGTAAAGAATTTCATTGATGCAAATTCATGAGAAAAATAAATTGAAAAAAAATTGTTCATTGAATCCATATATATATAAATATAGGTAGTGAATGACACGTGGGAATGCTTTTTTACTAATAATAATAATAATTATAATAATCATAATCATCATCATTGAATATATGCAGATGGGACTGGAATGGACAACTGGAATGTGGTTGTAATTTTTTTTTTTTAATTTTGGCTAATTAGATTCTCATTACAAAAATCATCTGGTTTGTTCAGGAGAATCATTGGGCGTACGTATTTGGCTTTCATCGCCCAATATATGGCTTGTTTCATCATCATTACTATCATCATCAATAACATTTGTTGTTCGTTGCTGTTGTTGTTCATGGCCATCATCATCATCGTTGTTGTTGTCGTCATCGTCATCGTCATCAACGACTGCCATAGGAACCAATGATTTACGTGGTTCATTTGTCGATACCGTTTCATATCCAATTGGTGGATCCATATCGGGTAATTCTGAATCTGGTTCATGTTCAAAACGTCGTTTCATCAACATAACGGTACCCACTACAATGGTCAAAAAGAATATAAATCCAATGATAATGGCAACAACGACAACAGCGGAATTACTACTACTACCACTACCACCACCATTAGAATCAGTGATAGAACCTGCCGCTAACATTGTAATCGGGTCCTCCTGTTGATAGATGGATGGATCATCTATCTGTTCGACATGTTCATTGATGGCCATCAAAATAGAACGTAATAACTGTATGATGAAGAAAAAAAAATAAAATAAAATATCGAGGTCAATCATCAATCAAAAAAAAAGAACACGTTTTTTTTTTCTTTTGATTCACTGGCTAACATTCAAGTTGATTACCAATCGATCAATCGAGTGTTGTGGGGTTGTGGTTGTTGGAAAAAAAACCACCACCACCACCATAAAATGTTCCATTATGTTGATTATATGTTTCAAATGTACTTATGGATGGCTATGATTGACAGGTTTGGACACACACACACACACACACACATACCTGGAAATGGTTATCGCCATGAACACCGATCACAACACCAAGGCCAATATCATCATTCTTCGAATAATCAGCTTGATATGATGATGATGATGATGATGATGTACTAGTCGTTGATGTAGTAGTCATCAACATCGAATGATTATAAATAAGTTGAGAGAAAAATTGATGCGGAAATACATGTTCAGCAATACGACCCAAAGAAGTGGTTATCTACATTGTCATTGTTGTAATAATAACAATAATAATGATAAATAATGGGAATAGTCATTGTAAATAAAAAAGAAGTATACCCTACCGATGATTTGTGTACAGGATATGATTGTACCATAAGTAATAGAATTGAATCATTACATAATGAATAACGCCATTTATTTCTTAGATAATCGGCAAACTGTTGTGATGCATCATTCAATGCATGACTACATGTAAAAAAAAAAAAAAATAGGGAAATTGAATCACAATCAATGAACGGAAATATGGTTATCAATTGGGATATGGTAAAAAAAAAGAAAAAAAAAGATATGGTCATTATGGCTTCACTATATTGATGATGATGATGATAATGATGAATGTCGACATGATGAGATGACGGACATGGAAACGGATATCAAATGTGAATAATATAACTATCCATTTTCAGTATAAAGAACAAAACATTCGATTTGGTAATAGGAACAAAAAGAAAAAAAATTCGAACAAACTCAAAATCATACACACACATGCACACATTAATTACCGAGAATCATCAGTATTGATGTTACGAGCTAATGCAATGGCCACTTTGATTCCAGCTTCACCCGATGGACATTGATGGCAGAAACATTTATTTGAATTTTGATATTTTTCAAGTAAATCTCGTATTTCATTTGCTGAAATAGAATAATAATAATAATAATAATAATAAACGATTGATATTAAATCAAACAGACACACACACACCTACACACACACACGAACAAAAAAAAAACATACGATACCTTCGATTGGATCGAGAATTTGATCTGGATCACAGAGTAATGAACTTTTTGGCTGTCTACATCCATATGGATCTACCAATGGATTTGGATATTTTTCTTGGCTCCAATAAAAACCAACTGGATATGATAATGAATGTGATGATGATGATGATGGTGGTGATGATGATGATGAAGATGTGATGATTATTGGTGCAGACAATTCATCTGAAAGGCATCGATTTATCATCAACGATAATAGGATAACCAAGCTTAAAACCGAAATATTGATGGTTGATGAATGCATTTTTTTTTTTTTTTGCTAAGTTAATATTCGATAATCAATGATTTTTTTTTTTTTGGTTTCCACCAATGATGACTATGTCGAATGATAATTTAGACAACGCCATAACATTGCAATCGAGCGCAACACTTGGGTAACACACACACACACACACAGACATCTTATCAATAATAATCAATAATAACGGGATTAAGCTGCTTTTCATTTTCATTTTCATTGCCTGTGTGTGTGTGTATGTAGCATCCATGAAAAAGAATTGATGAATTTGATTGAAATGAAATGAAAAAAAAAATTTCGAATGTCAATGATTAATGCCATTTGGTCATTTGGTTTGATTGATACAAAAAATGTTTACAATGGACACAATGGTTACTCTATATATATAGATATATTAGGTAACGATGATGATGATGATGGGGATGGTGACATGCCCGCAGCCCATCCATATCAAACACACACAATATGGTTATTGCTTTCACATTTTACGGTGGTGATTGTTGCTGGTGATTTTTTTTTTTGGCTGTCATGGTGATTTTATCATTATTGTCGTTATATTGGATTTATTTGCTTTTTTTTTAGCCAACTATCTTGTATATAAATGGAAAGATTTATGTGATATATTTTTATTGCTACATATAGCCAGAGAGATATATATATATAGAGAGCCACCACCAATCCTCTCATCACACACACACACAGAGAGAGAGAGAGAGACACATAGACACATTTGGTCCAAACAATTGATGAAAAGTCGTTATTATTATTATTATTTTGAATTACGACACTTAAGAATTTGGCGACAATTCCCTTTTGAGATTTAAGTTACACACACATACACATACACACACACAAAGGAAAAAAAACGAACAGAGTTACCATTCGAAAGATGTGCGAGTGTGTGTGTGTGTGTCGCGATAATCATCGTTTGTTTTAATTTTGAAAAAAAACAAAAAAAAAAAACACAAATGAAACATTTGCTCATCTCGTCGTTGTTTTTTATCATTAGTAGGTGTGTGAGAGAGAGAGAGAGAGAGAGAGAGAGAGAGAGATAAATATCAATATTCAGACAGGCAGACAGGCAAACAAAAAACAAACAAAACACAGAGAGAATCCATTCTCATTAGCTGAGGATCCGTTCATTTTATAAAATGATCGATTCATTTGTGTGTTATGTATGGTGTGTGTGTGAGCCAACAACCAAAAAAAAAAAAAAAATGTGCAATCCGTAAATTCCGTGTCTGTTAATGATTCTTTTTTTTGTTCATTTCAAGAATTTGAATTTGAATTTTTTTTCTGTTTTTTTTTTAGTTTTAAAATTTTTTTTTTATCAATGTGATATAATGGTGAATAGAATAAAAATAAAAAAATAAAAAGAGCCGTGTACATTGCAAAAAAAAAAAAAAATAAAAACAAAAAAAAAACAGAAGAAAAGAAAAGAAAATGGAAGCATAGATCGTGATCGTATTAGCCGTGTGTGTGTGTGTGTGTGTGTGTGTGTGTGTGTGTGTCCAAAACCACAATCAGTCTTGAGATATTGGAATCGGATTGGTTGTCCGGGAGAGAGAAAGAGAAAGAGAGAATATCAAAAAGCACACTGAAATGAAAAAAAACTGGCAATCAAATAACAATTGGCCAAAAAAAAAAAAATGTCAATTCTATGGGCAGAATTTTTCTTCAGAACAACAACAACATGCACAACATACATTTACACACACACAGCAGAATCCAAACACACAAAAAATGAAACCAACTATGATGTGGATGATGATGATGATGATGATAGATGCACAGAATTGTATCAAACCAAATGGATTAACAAAAAACAGCAACAACATATATAGACACACACATTACATTCGAGGTATGTCAACAAACGTGGTTCCGGATCCATACATAATGTATGTATGCATATGCTAAATTTTTGTTGATTTATTCAAATTGATTTGTATTGTCATTTTTTAAGATGATTGAGTAAACAGATAGCGGGAGAAAAAAAAAGAACACTGAAAATCATCATCTCATTTTTGTGTGTGTGTGTGTGTGTGCCTGAGATTTCAGAATCAGAGAATTTTTTTTTGCTTTCGATAAATTTTTGCTCTGCTGCTGGCTGTTTGCAATTTTCCGTCTTCGTCTTCTTCTTCCGAAGAAATCTGTTAATAATGTTGTGTGATTGAATTTACTCTGCGTGTGTGTGTGTGTATGTGGATGTCTTTAGTGTTAAATTCTAATTTGTTGCCCATAATTTTTTTTTCTCTTTTTTATGAATTGAAAACAAAAATATATAATCGTTGTATATATGTGTCTAATATAATTGTTCTTGGCTAAAAAAAAGCAAAAAAAAAAAAAAAAACATCGTTATGCCCGGTTGGTTGAACTAGATTTTGCTAGTTGGATGGATGGATGAATGGATGGATAAATTTCAATGATTCACGAATACGTAGAATGAATTGAATTGAATTCATATCATGAACAAATTTGATTGTAATTATGACGGTATTTTGGGCTATTTTCTTTTTTTTTTTGGTTCATAAAACGAACCAATGAAATGAGAAAAAAAACCACAACACACACACACACACACACACCAACCACACACACACACGATAAGAACAAATTTTCATTAGAAAAGATAAGACTTAATCTTATAATAATACAAAAATTTCGTTTAGTTTCGTTTTCGTTTTTGTTTTTTTGTTCTATTCGAACCCGATTCCGATAGGATGTGTGTAAATAGATGCCATACATAGATTGGATGATGATGATGATTTTTTTTGCCATTGTTTTTTTTCAGAATAAATGAAGTTTTTTCTTTTTTCTTATCTCATCCATATAATAACGACGATGATGATAAAGAGAGCGAAGAATATTCTGGTATATTAAGGTAAGACACACACACATATGTAGAAAGCCAAATATTCTCAGTTCCTTTGTTTTTTTATATTCTCTCTCTCTGATTCTATCGACAATGAATCTTGGTATTTTTTTTGTCTTGTTTTTTTTTGGCTAGCTTTAGCACCACTAGCACCACCTATTCAATTTGATTGATCGAGTGTGAAATAATAATCATCATCATCATCATTATTTTGTTTGTCGTTATATTCGTCACATTGACGCATATATTTTATATACAACAACAACAACAATCAGAATTGTACCAATTTGTCTAAAATAACCCAACCCCACACCACCGCCACCACCCAACCACCATCATCATCATCACTTTTACTTACAATTGATAGCGCCATCAGCTTTTTTTTTCTCTAAAAAAAAAAAAAAATTAATAACTCATTCTCGTTATGACTCACTATGATGATGATGATGAACAAAGAATAATTGCATTTCTCACACACACACACACACACATTTGTAGACATTCTGGATTCTTTACCAATGATGTGTGTGTGTGTGTGTGCTTGACAACACACTTGTATTTTTGGCCATCATCATCATCATCATCATCGTTTTTTTTTCTTGCTGATTCAATTATGTTGGCCTCGACATTCGACATGGCGTCCAAATACACACAACATTCGACATAGAGAATGAGAGAGAGAGAGAGAGAGAGAGAGAGAGAGAGAGAGGCTACCTTATCTTATCAAGATGGATATTTTTTTTTCTTCACCTTCGTATATATATATGAATTGCAAACAAAAAAAAATTCTCGTGTACTGGTGAATCGCGATTCTTTTTTTTTTCTCTCTACATTCATAATAAAAAAAGGCGCATGTGACTTTCTTCGATTCTTTGGTTCTGTGTATTGTGTATATACAGAGGCGGAGATTCAAGTTTTGATGATGACGCCATAGGCCATGCCGAAACGAATGGCCAAATTCGAACCTCGATTCTTCTAAGCTCAGGAATTTTTTTATTTATTTTTTTTTTTTGAATAGAATCAGTCGTCGGTCAGATAACTTTGTGTAATGTGTGTGTGTGTGTGTTTGTGTTTGTTACATATCTGTAATTTGCCTGTTTGCAAAGTGGTTGACTTGAATTTTTTTTTATTTTTTTGGCCACTGTGGCCACATTTTTCCAATATCAGCATGACAAACAGCAACATGATAGAATCTCATTGATTGATCATCAATTTTCATCATATTGATTGATTGATTGATTTTTGATATACATGAAAATGTTCACCATGTTCTGACCAACATCATCATTATTTTATCATCATCATCATGATCTTATAATTCTAATTTTCTAATTGCATTTTGTTGTTATTATTGTGTCATAGTGTCTGTGTATGGCATTTATCGATTGAATCGATATATACTATCGATACTATCATCATCATCATCATATTGTTAATGTTGTTCGAATGAATAAGATAGCCAGCTGATATATGATGCTGTGATAATGATGATGATGATGATGTTTGATGCTAAATGCATCATCATCACACACAGCATCAAACAATTCAAAAACCCTCAAGGTCTAGAGTGGTTCAATTTTGCTTTCAAAAAAAAAAAAAAAAAAAATTCTGAATCAACTCATTTTTTTTTTTTTTTAGTTTAGTTTATATTTGAATTTTGACAATTTACTTGTGTTCTATTGAAAATGAAAATTCCATCCCAGATTATAACAGCAGCAACAACAACACTACCAACAACAACAACAACAACAACAATGATGATGATGATGAAACGAAACAAGAATATAAACATTTATCATGCCTGGGGCTTTGTCAATTTCAACTTTTATATATATCTGTCTTTATTTGTTGTTGATGGTTGTTAATGGTGGCATTATTGTTGATGGTGATGGTGATATGGTGTGATGTTCAATATGATGGTGATGATGCAAATAAATATCAGACGCACATACATACACACACACACACACAGCATGTTGTTGTTGTTATTGCTTATTTCATCATTGAAATTCGAATCAAAATTGAAAACAAAACAAAACAAAACAACATAAAAACAATGGTAAGTTAATTAATTATCATCAATTTGGTCGGTTTGTTTGGTTTGTTCACAATTTTTCATCAACAAGTGCAAGTGTATCTCTTTTTTTTGTTTTGTTTTTCTTCACTATGGGTCATTCATCGATATTATATCTGATTGATGATGATGATGATGATGATGATGATGAATCGATGGTGATGGTGGTAGAAATAGAATCAAAAAGTGAGTGAATAAGTGAAAAAAAAATTTTGTTGAATTTTGAGAAAAAAAAAATCCTATAGAGTTTATTGACTTGATGACTTTTGTGAGAAAATATATAACAAAATTAACCAGTGAAAAATATAGATTCTGGATTCTGATGAATGACCTCATTTTACACCTAATTCTCTCGGTGTGTTTTTGTTAATGTTGTTGTTGTTGTTGTTGTTGCCAGGCAATACAACTGAATGATGATAATAAAATTTAATTAAATTCATTGTCATACACAATAATGATGATGATGATGATGATGATGATGATGATGATGATGATGATGATGCAAAGCAAAGAATAATAAAAAAAAAGAGATAACAGTCCACTTACTTGAAAATGTTTGAAACCTTTGATTAGAATGAATTCAACTGAAAAAATGGTAAATGAACTAATTACCATATATCATCATCATCATCATCATCATCATCGAAAAAAAAAACAAGACAAGACAAGACATTCCTCATATTATGTGGAGAATTCTCATTTCCAGAATCGATCGATATATATATTCTAACTGGTAGATTCTGTGTGTGTGTTTGTAAATTTTGCACTTATTCATTTATTCATTCATTCATTCATTTTTTTTTTTTTGAAAAACAATTCCAATTGTCAATTCATATCGATTGTTGGATGATTGTTTTTTTTTTTTTGTTCCATCAATTATTATAACGATATATTCTATTGATTGATGATAATTTATTCTTGATGAATGACAATGATGATGATGATGATGACTAACAAATCAATTGCTTGTTCAGGAACAGGATGCGTGTGTGTGTGTGTGTGTGTTTGTCACTTTGTGATCATAAATGAATTTTTTCTTTTTTATTTTTCACAACAACAACAACAACAATAGTCTTATAGTGTCGTAAAAAAAATGATAATTCAATAAATTGGTGTGTGTGTGTGTTTGAAGAATCTAAATCACACCATCTGGAACAATCATCATCATCATTGTCATTTTCATTTTTTTATGATTGTTATCACCATACCGACCGACCAACCAATCGATTTATGCCCAAAAAAAAAAAAATTTTTTTGGTTCCAAAATGAATCAAGTGTGTGTGTATGTTTATGCCGGCCGTGTCAGCAAGGGAATTTCCCAAACCATTTCTCATGCTCTCTATGGAACATTCTCTCTCTATACACACACACACACTCTAGACACACACACAGGTCAGGTGAATCGATCAATCAATTGATTAAGTAAAAAAAAGAGGATTTTTTTTGTTTGTTTACTACTAGAAACGATGAGAATCAATCTCACTATGTGAATGAATGAATATTTGGGAATGTCATGGACACATGAACAACAACAACAACATCATCATCGTCATCGTCATCATCATCACATCATCTTTGGATTCTTTTTAATGTTGATAGCTTTCAGTTAAAGTGAAAATGAAATTCTCAATATGAGTAACATTCTCGATTGGTATGGTATGGCGGTGGTGATGGTGATGGTGATAGTGATGGTGCAACAATAAAATAGGCAGCGGAAAAAGAATCTCAAGCCTCTAGGGATTGTATGTATGTGAATCGAATGAAGCAAATGATGATGGTTATAATGAATGAATGAATGAATGAATGAATGCACAGCGACCGAATTCACGAATTTTTTGATGATGATGATGATGATGATCAGATGAAATCTTCGATAGATTCTTTACTTTTTTTTCCACTATATTAGTATACATAGAATTCGTTTCGAGCATGCGTCCATTGTGGCTGTCAATGATGATTATAATCATAATAATAATCATCATCATCATCATCATAATGCGATTATCATTTCATCATCATCAAAGTTTTCTTTTCTTAAACTTTTTTGTTTTCTTTTTGGCATCATTCGACATACATATACACACACACACACACACTCGTACACCTTGCATTTTGTACAAGTTTACTTGACCAAAATATATTTAGTATTTAGTGCAACAAAGAAAAATCCATCTCATTGACATTTGTATTATTCATGAATGATGAGAATCTGTGTGTGTGTTGGATCCATCCATGAATTTTGTTTGAAATTTTCAAATTATTATTAGTAAGAAAAAAGTGTTTAGTTAAAATTAAGTCAAGTATCAATGAATCAATAGGCCAAAAAAAAAAACGGCAAAAGATTCAGATGCCAGATTAACGGTTGCATGAGATTGACTGGCAGCCGAATAAATAAACACCCAGAGAGAGAATAATAATCACACACACACACACACATTGCTGTTTACCCCTTCCTCTGTTTCCCCTAATAATGATGTGATATGATGGGCTAAAATATTATTTATTCCTAGTAACGAATTCCAGAATAGAAGAATGGCTAAAAACATATACACAGACACACACACACATCGATCAGAGAATCATCATCACATTCTACATCAACATGTTCTTCATCGCCTTATTAAAATGCTCAACTCGTCATCATGATGATCATGATCATGATGATGATGATCATCTTTGTGTGAGAGCCAAACACGTGTATACGAATGAAAAAAGAAAATGAAACCAGAAATCAGAAACATATAAATCCCTTCAACATCTTATTTTAGTGTTTATTCGAGGATAAAGATGAAAAGATTTTTTTTTTCTTTTTTTTTGGCTTTGTCCAAGCCGATCAAAGATGTGTACCGACATACAGAGAGAAATAGATCGAAGGATATAATGTGTGTGTGTGTGCAATGATCATGTTGTGCAATGATGATGATGATGATTGAATACATCGTGATTTATTGAGAGAGAGAGAGAGAGAGAGAGAGAGAGAGAGGGAAAGAGTGGAATAGAGATGGTATGATAACCCAGTTTTTTTTCCCATCTCCATCTTTTTCTTCTCCTTTGGGGCTCATGCAGTGCAATAGCTCAGATTTGGCCATAGATAGATAGATAGATAGATAGTTTACCAATAATAATAATAATAATTCGAAAGCTTTCGGAATGTGCGATTATTATTTGTGTCTGTTGTTGTTGTTGTTGTTGTTGTTGGTGTAATACTACCGATATTCCAATATGGAATAGTGGAGAAAAGCAAAGAGACAGAGAGAGAGGGGGCACAAAAGAATTTTTTTTTCTGGCGTTCCATTTAATTTATATTCAAATCGAGTCCATGTCTGATGATTTTTGTTGTTGTTGTTGTTGTTGTTGTTGTTGATGATGATGAATTTTGGTGGGCTGATTTTTGGAGCCCAAAGTTTTTTTTTTTGCTCTATGAACATTGTCAATAGTAAATTGAATGAAAAAAAAAAAAAAAATAAATAATGAAGCCATCAACTTGCCGGAATGTTTGCATATTATTTATCAATTATTAACAATTTTTATAATTAGAAATGATGATGATGATGATGATAAATTTGAAAAAAAAATTGTCATTCAATTGACCATTATGACTATTACACTTGTAAAGTTTGTATTTTTTTCCACTGTTTTGACCATATAAAATGACCGGAAAACAGTAACAGTGACAGCCACAAGCTGCAAGTGATAATTAATCAATATTTTTGATATGTTTGCAAGCAAAAAAAAAAAAAATGAAAAAAGTTTGTTTGACCGCTGGACATGATGATGATCAACAGTAGAATCGAATGGATGATTTATGTTGACATACCTAATGATACAATTTAAATATATTGATGATGATTATGTGATGGTACGAACACCTTTGATCAATCTTTGAATCTATGCTTTTTAAAGAATATTTTTTTGTTCCATTGTTATTCTCTGTGTGTGTGTGTGTGTGTTTGATGTGCAAATTTTAAATTCAAATTCAAATTCAATTGAACAATTGTGGCTACAATTGTTCAATAGTCCATGAGCCATCCAGTTTGCCTTGTTATAATCATCATCATCATCATCATAATCATCAACAATGAAAATGTCATCTGGCGGCCGATTTTTTTTTTATTCCTTAGATAATGATGATAATAAATCAGGCACATCCTATTACGAATACACAAACACACATACACAATATTGTTATATGTTGTTCATTCACGTTTGTTTTTTTTTATTATTAATAATTGAAACATCGATATACGATATATTTAGTAGTAGTAGTTTTAGTTGTAGTTAGAGTAGTAGTAGATATCAATTAACGTCCGGTTTTGAGATCATTATTTATAAAAATGTATACATTCCATAATGATTCTTTGGCGCTAATGAGCTGTTATTTTTTTTTCTTTTGCATTCTATGGACAAATTATACACACACACACACACACATTGACCAGTCAATATCGATATTATGTGAATTTCATAAAAATCGATTCAATTGTGTCCATTTATACAATATGAGAATGACCACTTTTGACATTTTTTTTATTTATTTATTTATTCTATTCTATGGTATCCATATCTATATAGTACATTAATGATGTAATCAAGAGACAAACTCATTGACCATTGATTAGAATGGAAAACATACACAACAACAACAACAACAACAGACAAACATATGTATGATGATGATGATGTTTAATATTAATAATTGAATTGGATACAATTCATTAATGATGAAGATGAAGATGATGATGATTATAATGATGATGACAATGATGATGATGATGATTATAAAGATGATTATGGTACAAACATAATGATGAATGAAATAGAAGAGCTAAACCTGTAGTATGTCCTGAATGAAGACATAAGACATAAGACAGAATTTTTTTTTCAGAATTTTTTTTCCTTGAATTTCTATTTCCATCTACTAATGAAATGAAAAACAAAGTCTTGCTGTCTTCCAACAAGGTGGCAAATAGAATGGAATGGATGACCTATTGTTGTTGAGTATTGAAAAACAACAACAACAGTGGTTATCGATGCCAAAAGTCATAACTTTTGTGTGTGTGTGTGTGTGTGTGTGTGTTGTGTGTATGTCCCAAGTGTATTGGAAAGATATTTATACATTATGAATGTGAATGTGTTGTTGTTGTTGTTGAATGGATGACATTTATATATAATAATAACGACGATAATGATGATGGTGATTTTTTTCAGGATCAAAAAAAAAAAAAAACGACCAACAACGACATTGATGATGATGATGAGCTTGTCGAAAGGAATCAAATGAATATATGTTTGTTTTCCTGCACACATATATTGATTATATATGAACCGTAACGAAATACCGTTACCGGGAATAATGTTGACGATGATGTTTGCCTGATGACTTTCTAGAGAGCGAGAGAGAGAGAAAGATACACGATGCAATAAGAAACAAAAAAAAACAAAAAAAAAAACAAATGTGAAATGAAATGTGATATAAGAATCTAATGAAATATATACAGAATCAGAATAAATTCAACTAAATCAACAAATATTCTTAAGAAATGGAAATTAATGGTAAGCAAGCAAGAAAGCATGCAAGCGAACAAGATGGGAACTCGATTCGTGATACAGAACTTTGAATTCTGAATTCTGAATTCTGAATTTGGAACCAAACATAAATATACTGAACATACACACACACACACACACACACAGAGAGAGAGAGAGAGAGAGAGAGAAAGAGAATTTCCATTCGATTTTATTATTATTTGCTACTTAGCCCCCATTTTTTTTTATTTCATAAACAACAAACAAACCATCTCTCTCTCTCTATATATATATCTAGTCATTGTTTCCTGTTCCGGAATTTTTTTTTTCATTGCTAAACTTGCTAAATATACGAATGATGAATGATGAATATTCAATGAATTTGTCGTTTTGCGAAAAAAAAAATATACACCGATGAACCAATATTTTTTTATTTTTAAAGACGACTAGGCTTTTTTTCTATATTTTTTTTGTTGCTTTTTATTGCCATCGATTTCTTCAACCTATTTGTTCGTTTCACTCGTTCCATTCACACACACACACACACACACGCAAAGAATTTGTTGTGAATCTCTCCTGTGAATCAAAAAAAATTTTTTTTTTCTTTGTACCATATTAAGTCAATAGACAAACGTCATCATTTTTCAAATTTGTAAACAAAGCCAATATATTTTGTCCATTTTGCCCAATCTATTTATCTATCTATCTATCTAGATTCCTAGATTCTAGATTCATCATAATCACACATGTATAAATGGATAATGATTATAATCGATGGATGAACAAACGAACTAAAAAAAAAATTCCGATAATGATGACAAATGGATCAATTTGTAATCGATCTTGTATTATTATCGGCTGTTTTTCTTTGGTTCATCAATTTATCATTTTTTTTTAATTTTTGTTTTTAAAGATTCTGTATATGAAACATCGAATGAATTGAGCAAATAAAATTGAACGTAACAAGTTTGTTTTTTTTTCTCTGATTGAAATTCTGGACATTTTTAGCCCTTATTTTGCCTTGATAATGATGATGATGAATCAATTAAAACAAATCATATGTGATGAACATGAAATGTTTGTGTGTGTGTGTGTGTGATCTATACAGTACACACACACACAGATGATTAATCAGCTTAAATTTTGGGCAGCACCAGCAGTAGCAGCTAATATAACGATGAATGAATGAATGATGAATTTGATTAAAAGAATTGTTCAACTGTAAATTGAAAACTTAAAAGAAAAATCAAGAATCAAGATAGAGAATGGATACATACACATTGTGTCTTTTTATTTCACAGAATTTCAAACAGAATTTTAGACAAGCAAAGCTATAGTAGTGTGGATTGATGCAAACCTAGTAGATAGATTAAGACAACAACAACAACGACGATGGCCATGTCGAAAGAATGTTTTACAACACGTCTGTCAATATTTACCACTCGAATGGACACAACATGATGATGATGGTGATGATGATAATCGCCTTTACGAGACAGTTAGTCCATTCTATTTTCATTCTAAATTCTTCGTTGAACTGATGATTCTCTCTTCTTTCATGCCATCTGCATCATTCAACAATAACAATGTATGAATGGATCAAAATAGAAAAAAAGGAATCAAACCGACTGGTTCATTGGATTTTAATTAAAAAAAAAAAAAAAAAAATTTTGCAACGCAAGGGCGTATTTCACATCTGAGGCGTTTTTTTTTGTCTTCAAACAACAACAACAACAAAAACAGCACCAAATTGACTTGACAGCCAGTCAGCAAACCAGCCAGTTAGTTTGTCATTGATTGTGGTGAATAGAATCTCACAATCAGGTTTTGACATAACCAATACAAAAGCACGTGCTCGATATTCTGGATTCTCGATGTTGATGATGATGATGATGATGATGATCATTGTCATTATTTTCAATAATTACTCAATTACACTGTGATAATGATAATGAGAATGATTAAAATTTACATATGATGACAAGGTGTAGAATGTGGGGTTGCCGTCATCATAAATCAATTAATAAATGAATAAATGAATGAATGAATGAATGAATAAAGATCGAATCTCAAATGATATCATACATTGATAGCATACGATCTCATTTGTCAAATCCATTTTTTACTACTATGGCCATTGTTTTTGGCTTTGTGAATAAAAATGGGGAACAAAAAAAAAAAATAAAGGAAATGTAATTTGCCAAATTGATGCACTGGATTGTTGCTGACATAAACAGCAAACATCATTGTGGATAGGAAACAGCAACACAATATACAATATACAATAAGGCTGTTGTCATCTGATGGTTCCATACACTACACACGCATATAGTATTCTTCCGATCTGATGACGATGTTGATGTTCTCTGATACTCGATTCGAATTGGTGAGAGAAAAAAAAAATACCGGGATTTAGTTGTTGTTTTGATTGTACAGATTTGATCGGGCCTGCTGAGCTCGGCAGTTGCAGCCGTCATCGCCGTTTTTGTTGTTGTTGTTGTTGTCGTTGTTGTCATTTTTGCTGTATTCGTGTGTCAGTTCAAAAAAATAAACAAAAACAAAAAAAATGAATGAATGAAATTGACAAACAAACAAACCAACCAAGACAATACAATTGAAACCAGACCAAATCTAATTCCAAAAAAAAAAATTCTCTTTTTTTTCTTTCTTTCTTTCTTTCTTTTATTCATTCTATAGATAGCTAAAACGGTTTATTCATTTCAGTGCCAATGGCTGTCTACATCCTGCCATTGATAAATGACAGGTTTATGAAGTGACATATTCACCTTCCCCATCATACACATACACACACACACACACACACACACATGCCCACCACCACTCTAACAATCCACCCGAAGACGATGAAGAAAAGATCCAGATTTCAATGGCTTCTGTTTCTATTGCCAACACATATGATAAACATGATGGCATTATTATTTACGTTGGTTGCGGCCACCACCACCACTACAACCACCAACTCATCGCCCGATCGCTTTACTAATTATGCGTTCGATGACTACGGAGAATCGATCATTGACATTGACAATATAAAATCAGCTACTAGTACTAATGATTCTTCTATCGAGGATGGTGATTCAACGATTTGGTCAACAAGTGATGATTATCATGGCAACATTAATTTGGACACTAATAGTGAGACCAATCCGATAGAGATGTCAATCGAATCTTTACGTTATCCATTCTGGTTTACGATATTCATTGCCGTTTGCATAGGCATCTGTTCTATTATTACGATTGCCGGCAATGCATTGGTGTTGGTCGCCTTCTGTGTTGAACGATCGATTCGCCAGCCATCCAATTATTTTATCTGTTCATTGGCCGTAAGCGATCTGTTTATCGGCGTGATATCAATGCCCTTTTATGCAGTCTATGAGCTAATGGGTCGCTGGGATCTGGGTGCCGTACCTTGTGATCTTTGGTTAGCCACTGACCATACGGTTTGTTTGGTCTCCATATACACTGTACTTTCTATCACTATCGATCGATATTGTTCGGTGAAAATAGCAGCCAAATACCGATCATGGAGAACAAAACAAAAAGTGCTCTGGTCAATTGCCGTCACCTGGATCATACCGTTTCTTGTGTTTTTCACTTCGATCATGGGTTGGGAACATTTTACCGGAAAACGTGAACTGGCTCCAGGCGAATGTGCTGTACAGTTCCTCAAGAATGCTGTGTTCAACACATCGCTAATAATCGGCTATTTTTACGTTACCATTGTGATATTGGTCGTTCTCTATATGGGTATCTACCGTACGGCAAGTGAAATGGCCAAAAAATCGGACGCCAAACAACGAAAGATTCAACAGAGCTTGGCACCAGTAGTCGTATCGCATCAGGATACTGGATCCACACAACACGACAGCGATGTTGTTCTATCGAAAAAAATGCCAAAACAGATGCTAACCAATCCAAATAATACAACCGAAACTACTCGTGTTAGCGATTCGGCCATCGAAACCCAGAAACAGAAAGTGCCCATCTCTCATGATGACATTACCATGACAACTTCATCCAACACATCGTCTAATGAAACCAAAAACGTGACAGCTATTGGTAGCATGACCAAAGGTGACCTGACCTATGCTTGTGACGACCACCATCATCATGTTTGCAGTAGCAGCCACAAGTCATCGACGAGAAAGCAAAAAAAATCAAGCCATTCAAATTACGTGGATGAATATGAAGACGAAGAAGATGATGAATATGATTATGAAGAAGATCGATCCAGTTCACCTACATTCGAATCAGATGACGACAATCTTTCCATCGATCATGAACGACAACCACGTAGCCGTCGCAAAAAGCTCAAAGGCTTTCTGGGCAAAAATATGCCTCTAGAATCAATTGCACCCTTTTCATCATTGGCCATGCCATCTACCGATCAATCTACGTGTCCTTTGCCTGTCGATTCGAAACAGTGCAAATTGTCCCGTAATTTTGCCAATCCATTTCATTCTCAACGTCATCATGCCAGGATAGTAACTGGTCGACCTTGTAGCCATCACCTGTATCCATCGCAGCTGACATCGTTCCAACAAACGCCCGAGCTATGCAAAGGCCCCCTCATACCTCGATCACCCATTGTTTCCAACAATGACGACAATACTACGCACAGCCAATTTCGTCGATTGGTCGAATTAAGTCGCATAAAAAATTATGAACGATCAACAACAGAGCAAGGTAGATACTATCAAATATTTGATTCTAGTCAATAATCTCAAACGCTACGACAGGTGTCGAATCGTCGTCGAATAACAATCGAACTTTGGAAGCCAAACCAGAACACAATCTTTTGCTCACCAGGTATGTTTCAATAATTTTTTTTGAGAATCTGTGATTAATGAATTTCCTCTCTATAACCAGCAGCAGTTCAGCGGGCATAGGATTCGAGCCAACACACACTTTGATCGTAACGGCAACAGTCACTCAGTCTACATTGGTCACCACTACGGCTGCCATTTCCTTACGTAGAGAGGAACTTCCACCTGTAAATGGTTCATCTCCAAACGAGCACACCCATCTTCTGCATCAAACGCCTGGTCATCAGATTCTGACGAAAGCCGAACCAAGCCAATCCTCAAAACATCAAATTATCGAACAAACAGAATGCGATAACAAACAACGCAAAGGTCGTTCTCATAAAACAAGACGAACGAAGAATAGTTTAAATAATAATAAGCAAGCTTCAGGACGGAAACTTACCTCTGCCAAGCACAAAGGCTATCACCATAATCAGATGCAACGAGAACAGCAACGGCAAAAGTCTAAATCAGAAAATCGAGCACGTAAAGCATTGAGAACCATATCGTTTATTCTGGGCGCCTTTATTCTTTGCTGGACTCCATACCACATTGTAGCCCTAGTTGAAGGGTTTTGTTCTGGCTGTGTCAATCATCATTTTTTCTACTTCACATACTTTCTTTGCTATGCCAATAGGTAAGTAATCGGATTTATCATCAACCATGGCCACCACTAACATCACTTTATATGTTTGAATAATAACAACAATCATTCGATAGGATCAGTGTATATTGCATCATCAAATGATTGATAGGCAATCCGATTTTATCGACTAAATAGTTCCTATGTTTTATATATATATTTACAATTTATTGATAAGAGGATTTTAGCCAAACAAACCCTTGGCCCAAATTCTATTATATTTTTATATATATATATATTGTGATGGCAATTTGCTCCGATATGTTGAAATACAAATAACACAATCAAACCTAAAATGAAACACAATCATTGAATTTGATTATTAATTTGTTTTTCTCTCTCTCTCTCTCTCTCTCTCTCTCTCTCTCTCTCTCTCTCTCTCTCTCTCTCTCTCTCTCTCTCTCTCTCTCTCTCTCTCTCTCTCTCTCTCTCTCTCTCTCTCTCTCTCTCTCTCTCTTTTACTCATTCATCATCAACTACACCTCACCCTCTCTCTAGTCCATTGAATCCATTTTGTTATGCATTGATGAATCAACAATTTAAAAAAACATTTATTCGTATCCTGAGTGGTGATCTACATCGTACATAGTGAAATAAAAACATGAATCATCATCATCATCATCGTCATCAAAATATCATCATCTACATCTATATATCATGAATGTTGGTATACCATTTAAATCCAATAAATTAAATTAATCAATCAATGTCCAATTCACATTCATCATATGAATTAATATACAGATGCTAACAACACCCTTAACACACCTATATCTCTTTATCTCTTTTTACATACACAAAACATACAAACTTAGATGACAAAAAATCAAGACAGACAGGTAAAGAATACACAAACACACACACACACAGACACATATATAGAGCTTGATTGGGTAATGGGCTTGTATCCATTTATTGTGGTTGATTTTTTGTTGTTGTTGTTGTTGTTGTTGCTACTTGATGTATTTATCTATCGAATTATATGATTAAAAATTACGATCCACACACACACACACACATTTGATTGGTCTTTTTTGACTACATATAATCTGCTGAATGTGGCACAATTCACATTCAAAATCGATTCATTGGATAAAAAAAAATGCCTTGAAGCTAAAAACAATGTTTACTAATTGCTTGCGTTGGTGGCAATCGATCCAGCTGAAACGGTAATTGAATTTTGGTTTTCCGACCAAAAAACGATTTTTTTATTCTCTCTTCATCTCTTTTTCTTGATCAAAATTGATGATGGATACAATTCTTGAGCCAAGTGGCGACATCTTACGACTTGATTGGCAATCTGAATAAAAAGGAATCTGTCGAATTCAACATTTCATTTGTCTTTATAGTGTGTGTGGATGATGGAATTATTGAATTGAATAGGCTGAAAGATTGTCTTTATTTATAGATTATATATAAAAAAAGACACACATCTATCTATATGTGATCAACCATTTGGCATATATTTGTTGGCAGCAGCAACATTCATTTTATTTTTATTTTGTTTAACCAATTCAATCAAACAAACGAACAAAATGTTCGACACTCGACATTCAAATTCTAGCTACAGTAGCTGCAACAGCAACAGCAACAGTGTAAGATGAGATTTGTCATCATTCTGATTCATTGAAGATTGAAGTTTTTGTGGCTAATGTAACAAATAAACAAATAAAATAAACAAAAAAAAAGTGTTTCAAGTGTCCGTTACCGTTTTTCAAGAGTTGATTCCAAGCTGGACAAAGGACCACCACAATGACCACAACAGATGATGGATTCCTTCGTCACAAACATTTGTTTACATTTCTCAACTTTTGGGGTAAGTGTTTTTGCTTTGCTTTGCCAGCATATCTTATTCGTCGCTGATTTATTTTGATTGTATCCAATATGAACAATGGAACAATGAAGATGAGAACCATGATGGCATTCTTTCATGGGAAGATTTTCGTTTGCTTGCAGAAAAATTCGCTAAAATTCAACGACGTGGTCGTCAACCCGAAAAAGAGGTGGTCGAACGATGGCAATCAATCTTTGAAAAATGGT
Source organism: Dermatophagoides farinae (assembly GCF_024713945.1). Classification (NCBI taxonomy): domain Eukaryota; kingdom Metazoa; phylum Arthropoda; class Arachnida; order Sarcoptiformes; family Pyroglyphidae; genus Dermatophagoides; species Dermatophagoides farinae. Next base: position 2,638,691 of record NC_134685.1, on the reverse strand, counting down.
GGAACGAACTAACATCCTATGCCGATTCGAACAAGGTTTTCTTTGCTCATCATTATCACTGTCATTATCATTTAGTAGCATCAATTTATTTTCATTGTATGATTGTTACAGGACAAATATGTCGAATTTCACGAATGGTTGGATTTTTTCAAACAACTCGGCAAGAATACCAAATCGTTTGGCGAATTGCCCGAATTCTTGAAAATCTATTTACAACTCTTTTTCCTTTGTTGTGATGCCAACAGTAAGTAGTAGAAGCAGATTCGGTTACCTGTTTTTTTTTCTGTTTCCAATGATAATGATGCATCAAATGAGTTGATTGCTTGTCATAAATAGCCCATTAACGCTTTTTTTTTGCTTCGACAATTGAATTGAAATGAATTATGCAACCAGCACGATAACAAGATAAACAAAAAAAAAAGAATGATAAATACGTGCATCGAATACAACAGTGCTATTTATTCATTTTTATCCATTCAATGTCAACGATCGACTCTCTTTGGTTGTTTTTTCATCGTTACAGAGGATGGCTTGTTCTGCATCAAAGATTACAAAAAATACATCGCCAATCTTAAGATGGATACATCCAAAGCACAGGAACATTTTGATTACATGCTGATCGATGAGGATCGTACTAACAACGAGAATGCTCTGAATTCTGACCGATTCAAAGCAACCGTTTACGACTTTTGGGTCTCAATGGATCCAAACAGGTATATGTGTACATGTGTTTGCTAACTATTAATTTTAAATTATTCATTCATTTATACTCTAGCAAAGGCAAATATATCTGCGGACCATTTGATTCAATACCGATCGAAGAATTGGAGAAACGTGTAAAGAAAAAGCCATAACAATCAATAACCATAGAATCCCTATAGATAATAACTAGACTACACCTGAATTGTATCGTAAACAGACAAGTAAATTTTATTATTTTCATTATTAAAAAGCTACATCATATAATAATTGCAATTCTATAGAATATATTATGTAAGGTTGGGAAAAAAAACTTGGCATAAACAAAAGAAGATTTTTTTTCCAAAAAGTGAAGTGTTTTTTTTGTTGAAACATGGTCATGGATCATCAGTTTGATTGATGCCATAATGAATGGCCACACACATTCCTTTGTCGTTTTATTGTTCTGGATACAATGCATTCCATTAGTTGGACTAAGCCAATGTGAAAGAATTTGAATGTTAATCTTCTCAATGTTTGCTATTGCAAATGAATATATTGTTGTTATTCAGGTGTAGATTGATGCTCAGTCGCGTTTGTTGATCTTGATAGCAACAACAAAATAGGTGGCCAATCGCAGAATGAGTATGAATAGTAACATAATGGCAAAGTGGCTGTAAAAGTAATCTTCATCTACGTCGAACTGATCCAATAAGGATGAGGCATACTTTTTACCAGAACTTGGATCGAAAGTACCGCCTAGACTTCGTGCAAAGCCATCAATAAATTGTTCGCCTCCTTCACCCAGAATCATGGTCGCCATGCCAATCCATTCAGGTTTCTCAGCCGTTGCATTCATTGCCAACTGTTCTGGATCCAATTTGCATCGATCTAAACCATAAAGGGTCATTATCATCAATTCGAATGCATATCGCAAGTAAGATGTGTAGCCAAACACCTTCAGATAGCTAGGAAGGGTTGAAATACGGACGAAAAAGCCACCAAACAGCATGATCGGTACGGTGGTGATTGGGCCCAGGAAAACAGCTGCACTTGCATCCGACATAAACAAGCCACCGATCAACAATCCTTGACTTTGGGCAGCGAATGCCATCAGTATGTTAATGAGTAGAAACAAGCCGAATCGTTCCACGGTCATGGTTTGTCCAGTCATTATGTAGCCAATAACGGCAAACGATGTCGGAAAACAAATCTGCAATGTAATAAAGTTTAATTTAATCAAATAGAAAGTTTGATATCGATACTAACTTGGAACGGAATTTCGGCCAACGACAAAGCTGTGTAATAGGCAGCCAGACTATACCATCCGTTGATCTTTTCTTTTTTCAAAACATTCAGATTAGCTGGGAATGTCATGATAATGGGCATCATGGCTCCAAACAACGTAAACATCAATGTAAAGAATATGAAGGCCAGATTCTCGGTGCTAGTGATCAAATCGGCCTGATACTTGGCTCGATATTCTGAGAATCGTTCCAAGTCGTTGAGAGGCGATTCTAAAGGTGGACAGAGGGCCGGTTCACCCACCTCAGTGCCATACAACAATCCAATGAAGATGGCGGTAATCACGTGAGAGAAAAGCCGAAGCCAGTTGAGCATCGGATCCCGCAGTATTTGCTTGGTGGTTCGTTGCAACAAAATCCAAATGTGTAGAAAAGTCGGATAGTGAATTTGCGACGAATATTGTGCCAAGCTTAGATCAGATCCAACCTGATCGTCTGGTAATCGAAGATCGTTTCGTTCTTTGACTTCGATCAATCGTTGTACTTCATCATGGCCGTATTCACCAGAAGCTACTTCAGCGATAAAATCGGCTGGATTATGAAATTGAGGGCAAACCAGACCAACGTTGGACAGATAATCTAGCATATGCTGGGGTGTTCCCTCATAGATGCAATAACCATTGTAAGAGATGATGTAAATGTGATCAAACAGATTGAAAACACGAGCCGACGGCTGATGGATCGTGCACACAACACCGGTTGGATAGTGCGGATCTTTGGTCAATCCTTGCATAACCGAAACGGTCTGAAAGCAAGCTGAACTGTCCAAACCACTGGTTGGTTCATCCAAAATCAGTATGTTGGGTCTGACAAAGTGAAATTCATATCGATAATCGAATGATGTGAATATTATATGATTATTACTTACTTGGATATCATTTCGACGCCGATTGAAATGCGTTTTTTCTGGCCACCAGAACAATTGGCAGCTTTAGTGTCGGTACAAACATCCAATCCAAGTCGGTGGATAACATTGAGGGCCAGCTGATGATGATAATTGCTTGACTTTCTTCGTCGCGGCTCAATCAGTATGTTTTTCGAGCCATTGTGATCATTCGTTTCGGCACTATTTCCACCGATTTGACCGTCGCTTACTGTTGCCACCACTTGTTCCAATTGCTGTTCCTGTTCGATAGGTATCTGCCGAGCGTGATTTTTGAGTCGTGATGCATAGACCAACATCTCACGAACGGTGAACGCCTCGATCAGATAGTCAGTTTGTGATATGAGTGCTACTCGAACATTGTCAAGACCATGATCAGACTGATCGCAGGCCACAGTCACATTGCCCGACAATCCTTTTTTCCGAAATCCAACGATACATTCGAGCATTGTAGATTTGCCTGATCCAGAAGGGCCCATAACAGCGGTAAGATGGCCACTTCTGAATCTGCCGCTAATTCCTTTTAGTATGGTTCGCTTCTGGCTGGTCATTGGTGAGCCACCATGGAAACAATTGGAGAGATTCAATTGTTTTCTCTGGACTGAGTAGACCAGATTACGCCACATGACCGTTATGACACCATCGCTTGAATCATTTATGGATGAATCGAGATGACTTTGCCGGAAAAGACTGGGCGCAGTTTTTGATTGGGCCGAAAGCTGTTGATTGTTAGCGATTTGGATGTTTATCTGGCGATTGCCAGTGACTGGATTACTCACAATGGATTCAGCATCCACATCATGTTCCATCATGACGGATTGTTCATCCACTTGAGCCATTATAATTTGAATGATGGCGTTTTTTCAACAATGAATTTTCATTGTAGATGATTTTATTTTAAACTTGATTTTAAATTTTTCAAGGTTTTTTATTTTATAATGATACCATGGATACTAAAGATCGATCAATTGGTGTGTTTGTTGTGTAAAAAATTGTGACTATTATTGATCAATGGTCACTTGGAAACCATTCATTCTTCGTTCGAAAAAACACACAGTGAACAAACCAAAAAAAAAAAAAAAAAAAAAACGTGAACATTTAGAGAAAAAAATTTGATCAAAATCATTATCTAATAATATAATAAGAACTGAATACCTTAGCTATGGAATATATGATATTATTACGAATCATCATCATCATTATCATTAACCAGATCGATAGAGATCGATCGATTCATCAACAGAAATTTAAAAAATGTTAGTTACCACTAATTATTCTATTCTAAACACAATTGATTAATTAACAGGAATCTTGGACTACAGATGGCACCACAAGAGCAAGATTTGGCAAATGTTACGTATTATGAATACAAAAAAAACCAAATTGGGTTATCATCATCATCATCATCATGATTTTTTTTTATGATTGTTGATTTTTTCCTTCTCCAAAATAATAAAAACATTTTTTTCCATTGGTGATTTGGAATCCTTCAAAATATGGTTGTGATTCGGGTGTGGTTGATAATGAGTGGAGGACAATAAAATTTTTTCTGTTTTATGATCATCATCATCATTCTCGAATGAAATTGAAATTGATTTTCATAGATATTCTATATTTAAAAATATCAACAATAATCGCCAACAAGTATTATGGATATCGATAATGATCATCGTGTTCTTTCGATCCAAAGTCATGTTGTATCGGGCTATTGTGGTAATAAATCCGCTGTATTTCCATTACAAACACTTGGATTCGATGTTGATTTCATTAATTCAGTTCAATTCAGCACTCATACTGGTTATCCACGATGGACTGGACAAGTATTAAATGAACAAGATATTTTTGAATTAATCGACGGTCTTCGACATAATAATCTTCTTTGTAAATATACCCATTTATTATCCGGTTATGCTCGATCAGCCAGTTTTCTTGAAGCAATGCATTCGGCTATTAAGGAAATAAAATCCGTAGCTCCAAATGTTGTTTATCGTAAGTATTTATTTTTTTCAGAATAAATCAGAATCAAAAAAAATTGAAATTTAAAAATTCATTATTTACATTTCAATAGTTTGCGATCCAGTACTCGGAGATGATGGCAGAATGGTAATTAATTTGTTTTTTTGTTGTCGTTATCATTCCAATTCCATTTGAATATTTTTTTGTCACTTCTTAGTATGTACCACATGAGCTGCTTTCCGTTTATAAAGAAAAAATTATTCCATTGGCCGATATTATCTGTCCAAATCAATTCGAAGCCGAGTTTGTATCCTTTTCGTAATTCTGATTGATTTCTGACTTTTATTTTTTTTTTCAAAATCACAGATTATTAAGTGGAATTAAAATTACCGGAATGAAAACAGCATTAGAAGCTATCGATTATCTACATTCATTGGGTATTAAAACCGTTGTAATATCATCAACAGAGACAGGTTTCGACGATACAAACGAACAATTGATGACAATCGGCTCAAGTCAATTGCCCGGTGCCAATAATCAAGATCGTCAATTGTGTAAATTGGTTATACCAAGAATTCCGTCCCGTTTTACCGGTACTGGTGATTTATTTGCTGCATTATTTTTAGCTTGGTTTACAAAAACAAAATTTGATCTGAAAATAACAATGGAAAATGTGACGGCAACATTAAATTCGATTATTCGACGTACATATGAATATGCCAACAATAAGCCAAATGGATTAGAACTACCATTCAATCGTGAATTGCGAATCATTCAAAGTCGTGACGATATTCTTGAGCCAAAAATTCAAAATAGTGCCGAATTAATTTAATTTAATGAGAATTTTATTTTTCGAAACTTTTTTTCAATTATATTGATGTAATCAAGAACAAAAGTTTTTTTTTTACAAATAAAAAATTGCTTTTAATCATTTGCTTTGTTCCATACAAATCAAATGAGAATGATTATTTTACAAGTAAAAAATCTTCACATAATTCATTAAATTCTTCAGCATATCGTTGATGAATATTATGTTTACCTTTGGCAAATCGAAACAATGTTGCATTGGGAATATTATTGACCAGATAAAGTGGATGTTCACGTGCAAGCATTGGATCCTGATCACCATGTAATATTAACACTGGACATTCAATGCGTTTCAAGTCCATTTTACAAATATCACTTAATGTTAACATATGTGAAATGAAACGATCCCATAATTGATAGAAATGTTCATCACCATAAATCTCGATCATTGGTCGTCGCATTCTTTCTGACCACCCATTACGAGCATCACGAACTTTACGTAATAATTCTCGATCCTCTTCACATACATAAGCATTAGCACCCCATATGATTAATTTTTGTACGTTGTATGGATTAGCAGCGGCCAATATGATTCCGGTTATACCACCATCACTCCATCCAAGTATTGAATAACTTTCATGATTCAATTTCTAAATAAATTGAAATTATTACGATTTATTTCAAATTTAACAATCTAAAAAATCTATCAAACCTTCATCAATTTGGCTGCCATAATAGCATCACGTCTATAGAAATCTTCAAAATCACGTTCTGGTGGTCGACTTTGTCCATAACCTGGTGGATCCCAGGCAATAATTTTGAATTTTGATCCATCCAAACCGGTCAATTGTGGAAGAAAATCATTACGGCCAGTGCCTAATGCACCGGGCATTAATAATAGTACATGTTCACCTTGACCAGCACTTTCATAATGAATTTTATGGCCATCAATTTTGACATCATAACCGAATATTGGATTAGTCATTGGTTTATTTTTATGAGTATTATTCTGTTGTTGTTGTTGTTCATTAGTTGTTTCGTTCAAATTCTGATTAAATGATGTGGAAATCGGTCGATAATTATGTCTTTGAATTGGAAATTTCGGGCGATTTCGAATCAAATTATTATTATGACGATCCAATGTACTCGAAACTGAAATAGTAGATATTCGATTATTAATGGAGACATTTGGAGTGGATTTTTGAAAATGCTGTCGTAACAGCCATCCAAATCGATTACGGAATTGACTCATTTTTTTGGAATGAAATTGCATTCACTTGATGATTAGATAAAAATCAATGATTTTTTCAGATGTACCACTTGAATATATGAATTCATCAATATATATTGGAAACGACATCTATGAATGAAATTCTTGAAATAAAATTTTAGAAAAAAAAATTTTCACAACTGAATTTATTGTGACAATTTTGCCCGCTTATTTTTTGTTTAATATTTGATTAATTAAGATAATGAATAATAAACCACGAGGTCGAAGTAATAAGCGGCAAAAATTATCATGTGCTAGACCGGTGATCAATTCAGCTGAACATTTACTTTGGGAAGAATTCAATCACGAAGATGATGGTGATGTATTCGAATTCGACGATGAAATCGATGTAAACAATGACAGCAGAGCGGATAAATCATACGATGTCAAAGATATCTATCATGATTATCTACATACGAAACGATTAAAATTTGATGATTATTGTGCCGAACAACGTGAATATCTTCGACGACTTCGTCAACGTTGTCTTGAAATTCAACAAAAACGTGGTTGTCGATTTCATATCGATCCACCTGTTAATCGTTTTGCAGACATTCCTATGGGCGATCCAAAGTGGCGTATATGTGATCCAGAATCATTGCCACCTGTCGTCGATTATACAGCCGAAGTTTGGCAACATTTTAATCGTTTTTATTTCGAACCTGAACAATCTGATTTGTCTACTTTGTTCAAAGGTGTTTGTATATTCGTTAATGGTTACACAAATCCTATTGCATCACATCTTCATACTTTGATGCTGTTCACTGGTGGTCATTATACGTTGATTTTCGATAGACATCGTACAACACATACGATCGCTACAATCTTGTCATCGGCACAAATGAAATCTGAACGTACACGAAATACAACTGTTCGACCGGAATGGATAATCGAATCACTACGTGCACGAAAACTATTACCATTACATGAATTTCTTGTTCATCAAAATTTGCAGGATATTCGTGGAACATTCGCACGGATTACTCGTCAATTGGAACAACAACAGCAGCAACAGGAAGAAAAAGTGAAAAAATATCGATCATCAAATCCAATAATTGGCATTAAAAATGGTTTGATGAATTTAACGTATAAAACATATGAAGTTGATTCAAATGAAGATTTTGAACCGAATCTTTTAAAATTATTGAATGAACTGGATAATGATAAACATAGTACGCCTATTTCTAAACGTTCACGTACATCATCATCAATTGGTGAACCTGGACCATCAACGTCGGTAGCTGATTTACCGTGCCAAACACAGGCGATGGTACCATTGACATTTAATACATCAGATTATATGCCCGGTTCTACACAGGAATTGGATTCAGGTTTACTAAATGAATTACCCGATGACATACGTAAAGAAGTCATTGGTTATGCTCGTAATAAACAACAGCAAAACAATCAACCTAAAACAACCATCACAAAAATATCCAATAAACCGGCGAAAACAGCTGTGAAAAATTCAAAACCAACGAAAAAAGCTATTGAAAATGATAATGTAAATCGTGCTAGCGATCTTTTTTTTGGCCGTATTGTTGGCATGAAAGCTAACATTTGTGGTAAAACTAACGTACAAGATGTTGGCCTATTAATTGACGAATGGATCTGTACCACAACTGAAGAGCTGAATGATATGGACATTTTATATGTAATTCGATTTTTGCTTGAATTAGCCGATGAAAAACGTTATGATGATCTTATACAGATATTATATGATATGAAAGAATGTATTCAACAAAATTGTAATCCTGAACAACCAAGTTATCAAGAATGGCAATTTTTTTTCACTGGTACATTATGTACGGTTCTTATGCAAGAATCATCTATACCCGAAGGATTTTTAACCGAATCATTGTTTACAATGAAAAATTGAAATTTTTTTATTTTTTCAAATTCTAAAATAAAGCGCCCTCTGTGATCAAAAGTTGACGAATCTTTTGACTCAATCAATGTGTGTGTGTGTGTTTATATTTGCACACAAACATGAATCCAATCCGGTTGATTTAGGTTTTGTTGTCGCGTCAGCATTTAAAGTTGCAAAAAAAAAAGAAATTCTTGTTGTAGTTGTTTTCGAATTTTTTCTTTTTATTTAGTAACAAAAAAAAAATTTAGGTGTTTTTAAATTTGATATTGAAAAATTCATTTACTGCCTTCTAGTTCCAAAAAAAATGTCTGACGCTGAAATGATTGAAATCAAACCATTGGATAAATGGGACGGTTCGGCCATCAAAAATCGTTTGGATGATGCTGTTAAATTTTTTTTCACACATACAAATCAATATAAAGAAAATTTCATTCTTATCGATATTCGTTTGGGCATCAGTTTGATGGCTGTTGGTGTGGCCGTATTTGCACTCATCTGGGATTATATGAATCCATTTCCAACATCAAGGCCAATACTGTTGATTTGTGTTTGTGCCTATTTTGTATTCATGGCAATATTGACCATTTATACGACCATGATTGAAAAAGGAATATTTTTGAAAGCCAAACATGGAAATAAGGTAAATAAATTCGATTATAAAATTTTGTGTTTATCACTCATTTTCGTCATTTTATCTTATATAGTCAATTACCGTATCATCATATATGAAACGTTTTGATGATCAATATCAATTGTTGGTTGAATTGAAAACAAACAAAAATGGTGGCCAACCAAATGAATCAAAACTAGAAGATACAATTGGTAAATGGATCGATGAAGAAGGATATTTTCTTGAACGAAAATTCGAAGATGATCTAAAGCGTTTATATTCACGTATGTTGAATAAAAAGATCAACTAAAAAAAAAATGCAATGGTTTTTTTTCTGGACCAAAATTTATTGTGTGGTGATTAAGCGGCGGCCCCCCTCATATTTATCATTATTCGTTATCATTCAAAATACACCACCAACAGGCTTTAAAGGTCTGAAAAAAATTGAATCATACCAAAATGCAAAAAAAAAACGTACGAAGCAGATTTTTTTATTTGTAAAATTGATTTTTTTTCTCTCTCTCTCTCGTCCAATTGGACATTTTCGTATAAATGAATGAATAAATAAATCACTTTTTTCTTGTTTTTCAATGTTTCATTTTTTTACATTTGTCGAATTAAAATCCATTCGAATACTTTGTTTATGGATGGTCATTTCTTGATTTGTTTTTGTTTTAATTTCGTTATAAATTCAATAATACCATGGATCAAGATGGTTCATCAGATGATCATGTAAAAAATCTTGTTAAACGATTTCAAGCTGAACAACTTCCATCAGAAGTGATTGATGTTTTGTTGATTTTTTTCAATAGTCATAACAAGAATGACATCACGACTGAATCATCGTCATCGTCGAATGTGATTGAGAATGACATTGAACAACCAACAAAATCAACAATCATCAAACAAGATAAAGTGCAAATACAATCAATTGTTGATCAAACATTGACAATACCAGAATATTTTGATCATTGTGTCGAATTTTATGATGGCTATTTTCATGATAATGGTGGCTGTGGCTGTTCGAAACAATGTCATCGAAAATTTTCTAAATCCATTGCATTTAAATCACATTTGGATGCAATGGCATTGGATAAATATTGTCCCGATCATGTTAATCACCAGCATTTATTGCTTCTAGGAGCAATGAATAGCCTTGTACAAAGTAATGTTGATTCGAAACGAAAACGTAAAAAAACAAAAACAGACCACCATTCTGATGATGATCAATCCGCCAACAATTCTCGAGCACATACAAATTTTAAATTTCGTGGCCAAGAAGTATGTCGATCATTTTTCCACTATGTTTTTGGTTGTGGTAATAAACGTTTTAAAAATGTACTTAAACATTTCATATCGAATGGAATCGATTCACCAAGACATGAATCTATTTATAATAATTGTCTGAATAAAATACCAATGAATCGTCGTCAACGTGAAGCATTGATATTCATACAGAATTATGGCCAACAAAATTCATTGCAAATACCCGGCTGTTTTAGCACTGAATCAAATAATAATAAAGATTTATATCTATTGCCAAATAATCCTAATCAATCACGACGTCATATCTATGAACAATATTCGATTACATGTTCGGAATTGAAAATGGAACCATTATCATTTGCATTATGGCAAGAATTATGGAATCTTTATTATCCTAATATTCAAACATTTAATGATAGATTTGATCCATGTTATGAATGTCGTCAATATCAACAACGTTTAATTCGTATTGATTCAATGGAATCATCAAAAGTTGAATTGTTACAAAAATATCTTTCCCATTTGAATATGATTCAACCAGAATTGAATCATTTTCAATCAATCATAGCCAAATGTCAAACCGTTTATGATGAATATGTTCAAAATGCACAAAATGATTTTAGTCAAAATTTGAAAGAATCATTTCGATCAACATTAAAATCAATGCATTATACATTCGGTTGGTATACGACCATTTCGTTACCATTTTATCCACAGAATCCAAGAATTTATTTCAAACATGGTTACAAAGTAGCCATGTTTGGTATTGTAGTCGAACCATTGAGGAAATTTATCTTGTACATTGTGCCAGAATTTATTTGTCATCAAACAACCAACCTGATAAACATTAGTCTTTCATTGTTACATCATTTTTTCTCTACATATCTATTTGGTGAACAAGAATCTATAATTCATTTGGCAAATGGTCAACTAAATCAAATGAAAAATTCTTCATTATTATCATATTTAATGTGGCGAACATTGATTGGTAAACATGATAAATTTAAAGTTTCCACACTTCCTACAGGTCATTCATATTGTTGGAATGATTTATTCATGGGTGTATTGAAGAAAAAATTTCGAAATTGTCGATTGAATTCATTATCCGATCTGAAAATGCTTGCCGATCGTTGCTGTTTGAATGTTGCCGGCACTAATAATGATGATGATCGTTATATACAAACCTATCTTGTCGGTAATGATCAAGGACAAACTACGTTAGATCTTTATGATTGGACATTGAAATTGGCTATGATACAGAAAATCGATACAACAGTATTAAGTGATAATAATCATTTTGAAATTGGAATAGATTTACCTGGATTTGTTTTGTGTCGAAAAACATTGAATTCGAATGAGACAATCGTTTCTTATCGTTTAATAGCAAATGAATGTCTGTCCTTGATAAATGAAAATCTACCACAACGATTAGAATTACAACCATTATCATCGGAAAGATTTTCTTATCTATACGATGCTATCAGACCATTTGTATTGGATAAAGATTCGATTATCTGGAAAATGTATCCCAATGATCAACTACCGAAAGATTTGGATATGGAATCAATTTCAGATGGCACTGGTCAACCTGATGATCCTCAAGTGTTAGAACAACAACAATCGAATAAAAAATTTCGTTGTAGTTATTGTAAACAATTTGGACATCGTGAAATGGTATTCGGCAGAATTCGTTGTCCAGTCAAACGAAATGATTCTAATCTATTCAATTTACAAGAACGGCCACAAGATGTTGCCACCACTGCAACGAATAATTCAACAACAATGATTGAATCGACATCCAATGATAATGAAGGACTGAATGATGATCAAACAAAACAATTATTGGCAATATTGGAAATGAATGGACAAAATTTACAAGTCGATGATGATGGTGATGATGCTGATGTTGAAAATGATTAGAAATGTAACATTATGTGATAATAAGTGACAAATGTTTCAATTTAGCCTAATTGGAGAAAAGAAAAAAAATCAAAAGTCTGTCTTGTTGTTGGTGGTGGTGTGTTGGTAAAAAATGGTTCCAAGGGGGTTCGAATCCAGCCGAAATAAAATGATGAAATTTTACTTTGTTCATTCGCGGTTTCCACCAGAGAACGATTTATTGTTGTTCAAAGATGGCCCGAGCAAAGTCTGATATTTCGGCAATTTTTTTTTTTAAAGGAAATTTTTATTTTTTTTGTATAGAAATTCAATTTATTAATGAAGAAAAAAAAACTTTGACAAATTACAAAATTCACTTGTTCATAACATTATTGATACGATTGAATAGCATTACTTTCATTGTTTGTGACATTAATCCATGAATAACTTCGATGGTTGTTTTGGATGCATCTTTTTCTGCTTTAGTAAGACGATCTTCTGATCGGCGGCCACTGCTAGCTGAACCAGTAATACTACTACCATTCGAATCATGTGTATCTGTATGAACAATTTGTATCGGGAATTGGCCACGACCACCAATCTGTTGGGTATTTTCTAATTTTTCGGCCAAATCTTGTATCTGTCGTACATGATAATCATGACTGGTGATCAATGATGATGAACTCAATGTGTTGACCCAATATTTATTCCATAATGAATCAAGAATACGATTATCTAATGATGATTTAAAATATGATACTTCCAATGAATAATAATGTTTACAATGGACACCAAAATCTTCTATCTTATTCAATGGTATTGATTGATATTCTTCTGGACCTTCATCCGGTGGTTTATAACCTTTCGGGTAGGTACGAAATGCACCCAAACAAACTTTACCAGCAGACATTGTACGGATTGGATCAATAACGATGGCAACAAATGGTTCCTGAAATTGTTGATTCAACATTTGTGTGGAAACATCGATACCACTAAGCCAACAACCATAACCAGGATGTGAATGATACCAACCGATAACATTTTCAAGACGTCCAACCTGTTTAGCCGATTCAGTATATTCAGCCATATATTCATAAGCTTGTGCTTGGGCATTTACACGAGTTTCGGTTCCCTCAACAGGCAATGCAAATGCATCCATCACAATCAATGTATTGGCATCGACTTTTCCCAACATAAGGCCCATTACTTCGATTGAACCACCTGAACGAGCATGCATAACCATCTTTAACAATGCTAATGCTGATATTTTGATATCTTTGAAATAATGTGGACTGTGTTTAGACAGAAAAAAAACAAAAATGAATCCAATCAATCAATTTGAAAAAATTTCGAAAAAAACAAACTTACTCTTTATCCCATGGTTTAGCCGACAATATATCTTGTTGTTGTTCACGATTATATTTATAAATTTCATCAATACCACCATTTATTGTTTCAATTTGATTGGAAAGTTCCCATGTTTTCAATGCTATTTGACCAGACATGTTGTAATAATAATTTTATTTCAATCATGAAATTTTGAATATATAAAAATTAAGAACATAACACACACACACACAATAGCAACAATCACCCATTCACGGATATTTTCGGAAAGTTTCTCATTCGGTAGACACAAAGATTTTTTGGGAAAATTTTTTTTAAAAATCAAATTTTATTTTTTTTTTCGTTTCAAAGAAAAATTTTAAATTTAAATAAAATTATTAAATTCGTTTTTTTCTGTTTAAAAAAATGATGATGAAATTTTTTTTCCTGTTGCAATTTATGCATTGAATATTTGACACTACAATTGAATAATATATATCTAATGTACGGATTGATTATAAGCAATCATGTATTGGATTAATGTATCCTGTATTTTTGACATATTCAATGAACATTGTTTCAATGTTTCATGTAATTGTTTCCATTGTGTACGGCCAAATGTACGATGCATTGTTAATGATACAATAACTTTTTGATTCGATTGATCAATATGTGCTTTGACCAATTTTGTTTTCAATACATCAATGATGAAAAATTCCACCTGATCCGATGTTAGTTGTAGTTCTTTTTGTATGTCCACAAAATTTAATTCTTTTTTCATTTCGGCCATCTGCATAAATGTTAGTAGACGCATTTTTTGCATATTTGCATCATGCGATAGATTCAATGTGTCGGTTATATAACTGGCATGTGATTTATAAAAATCAACATATGCCGATAGATTTTCTGTGACAAAAATGGTCAACAATTCATAGATTGGTTCACCTTCCAAAAATTTCACTGGTTTCAATGTAAGTAAATAATCCATTAGAAATGTATTTGGATCAGCAATAGCCGATACAATACATTTATGTGCATCTTCACGTGCCTGTGATGCATTCTCTTCGGTATATGTTGTCAATAATTCTACCATTACTTTAGCGGCCATATCGGGTAGTTTATTTGTCTGCAAAATTGAATGCAATAAACGTAATAGAAATTGAATTTTTTCACCACCAAATTCTTCAACTGGGAACCATTTTTTGAATTGTGGCAAATGATTATAGATAAGCCGTACTTGGCCACTCAATTCACATAATTGAATCAATGCCAAATAGATACGATAACGATGTGGAGTATGGATGAAACCGTTGAATAAATTTTGTAATACACGGAATGCAGTGGAAGCCGTTTTCGGTGTTGGTGCTTTGATCAATTGATCACAAAATGATGCCAATAATGCTGGAGCTTCTGGTTGATTGGCGCCCACTTGCAATAGAACCGAAACAATCGAATTCAATACCATTTCAATTTCATTTTCTTTTTCCACTTTGAATACAATATCACAAACCGAAATGATTTGCTGTAGATCAATAATATAATTATCCGATGCTGTACGTGCAATCGGTGCACCTAATTCAAGCATATATTCACGAAGCTCTTCACATTGAGCTTTTTCATTGATACAGATGAATGCTTCGACACGCATTTTTTTCCTAATTCAATAATAATTATTTTTAATCGATAAACGATCCAGAAACAATGAAATAATCGTGGGGAACAAAAAAAAAATAGGAAGTTTCAACACAATCGATCGATGACACGTGGATTCACATACACACACACACAAAAGCTGCTCAGGTCATAGATTTTATGAATAAACAAAAAATTATAGAAGCCGATAGATGGCAGTATATATAGTAATATTATATTTGAATTTTAAATTCGAATTTTGGCGGATTCAAAAAATTTATTTATTACTTTTCTGGAAAAAAAGGAAACAAAACAGGATTATCAATTGTTTGAGAATGTTGTTTTATAAATAAATGAATTGTGTATTTTGCCAGCACATTATTATATAATCGAATGGAATGAAATGTGTGAAAGACAATTGTTTTTTTTTTGCTGTTGTTTGGTTTTTTTTTTTTAATTTCACAGTATATATTTACTACAGGTGATACATTGTCGGATGTTATTTATACATAAAATGCTGATTCTATCCATATATAAATATACGTTATTATAAATGTGGTATTCATGATAAATGATGGGGTAGTCATGGAATGTTTGTGTTTCAGTGATTATCATCATTAAAATATAGCAGCAGCAACAAAGAATGAATATTAAAGAAATTTTTTTTTTTTTGAAAATGAATGTCTCATATATTATGCATTAAAATGAAATATGGAATAGAATTGGATTCATTTTGAATTGAATGCAGTGTAGTGGAATGGTGCTGTGGTTGCATGGTGAAATTTTTGTTTCTTCGAAAATCTTTGCCGGCCTGGTCACTTTTTTTTTCTTAAGTTAATATTTTTTTTTTTGATTGATTGATTGATTGATTGATTGAAATTAAACTTCTTGAAAACACTCCTAAACATACGAACACAGACACACACACACACACACTTACAAATGTCCACTATATATAGAATCGATGATGATGTAATAGATATCATCTTCTTGTATTGGAATTTTTTTTTCTACATAAATCTGATTGAAAAAAAAATTGCTGAAAAATTTCCCGTTTTTTTTTCTTCTTCTTCTTCTTCTTTTTGTTTCAGATCCGAAATTTTTTGTGTGTTGTTTCATTGCAAATCATCACGAAACATATAGGTAATCCAATAGACACAATTGAAAAGGGCAAACATGAATGGAAAAAATATTCGTGATACAACATCAATACGTTTGGAACGTGTTGGAAATTTTGATAGCCATCGTTTACACCAATTTTTACGTCTTGGTGGTGCCATATGTATTTCACATCCTGGACGCTGTTTATTTGGAAACAAAAAGAATTGTTGTAATTGTGTGGAAAAAATAATTATTGATTGAAAAAAAGTGATAATTACTTACCAATCCATATGAAGCTAATTCAATATTATTACCCTCTAATAATGCCTGTTCCATATTCCATTTGGCAAGACGTTGTCTTTGTTGTTTAGCTGCTGCATGATGTACATCACTACGTGATGCATAATTAACCAATGCAAATTCCAATAATGCACCAAATACAAATGTTAAACAAACACCGGTCCAAACATCGATTGCTTTTGTATAGCTAACAGGTGGTTGACTGGCATTTATACCGCTTATCTGTGTGGCCATCGATAATAATGTAGTAACACCCAATGATACACGTGCAACCGTTGCATTTGGATCCAACCAAAATGATACCCATGATACAAATATTAACATTGCACATGGTATATAAATTTGAATTAAATAATAACTGAATTCACGTTTAAATAATAGATTCACTTGAAGACAACTATATTCGCCTATTCATATCGAAAATGATCAAATTGAATTAAATTAAATGAAACATCATAATCAATTCATATAAACAATCATATCATACCAGTATTTGTTCTTGAAGTACAATATTTTGTAGTATAATCTTTCAATGTAAAACGTGGAAGATTTATATCGCCAGATACTTGTACTGGATTCTTTTCTTTCCATGTGAATACCAAATCTTCGGTACTATATGCATCTATATGAATGATGAACAAAACAAAATTGAAATTCACTAATAATGGAAATAAACACAAAACACAACATACAGCTAGCCATTGCAATTGAACAAGTTTGTCTATCTAATGGATAATATTTAAGATCCATTGGACATGCTAATGTTAATGATAAACGTATTGAATATAAAATATCTCCATTTGGATAAATACGAAGCAATATATTGGGCATAATAATCTCATGGAAATGTCCTTTTTTTTCATTCTTAAAAAAAAGATCTGGTTTCCAAATACGTTCCGGATCTGTAAGTACTAGATATTTTATTTGACCATTTTTATCATCAAATTTAAGACGATTATCGTTCCATTGTTGACGGAATGTTACTTGACAGGCATATTCCTATAGATAAAAAGAGAGAGAGAGAGAGATAGATAATTGAATTAAAATTAATTATTATTATGATCATAATCTGATGATGATGAGCTGAAAGTTGAAATCAAATCATGAATAATTCAATTGATTAATTAATCATCATCATGTTAATTATATTTGTAAACGTAGAATTATCATATAAGAAGATTATCACAGAAACAAGACACACACACACACAGATTACATTGATGGTTTTAGTCAGGTCAAAAATCTTAAAGATGATGATCGGTGATCCAGATCATTGAATCATTTGTAAATTTTTTCAGATTTTTTAGCTCTTTTCAAAAAATTTATTCAACCTGTAACATCAACAGCTGCTTGTCTGTCTGTCTGTCTGTCGGTGTTCGATTCGAACGTTTTTCGAAATAATGAAATGTATTGATGATTCACAATATCGAATTGAAATGATCAAAGCTTCGATGTTTTTTTTTTTTTTTTGATGCTGATGATGATGGGCAGCCATGTTTTATTCGATTATAACAACAACAACAACAACAACAAAAAAAATCAGTTATTGATCATCATGTGGTGGTCTCATGCCAAAGTTATCCACACAAACGACGACGACGATGATGAAACAAATTAATTCAATTGTAAAAAACAACAAAACTCAACAATTGACACACCCATCATAACATCGATATAATAATCGATTCAACAACAACAACAACAAACAAAATGAAAAGTTGACGGAAATCAATACCGAAATAATGATAAACAAAACAAGAAAAAATTTTCATTTTCTTTTCATCTGATTAAAAAAAAACAAAATCACCGTCAATCAACTGTCACTGTCATCATCATCATCATCATCATATAGAGATGTTATCATCATCATCACACCAAAGTAAAGTTCATTGTTAATTGTTAGCAACAACAACAACAAAAATCGATATAATAAATTGTTACCAACAAATGTAAAATGTTCCTTTTTTTACATGTGATGATCATCATTGAATCCATAGAAAAAAAAACTTCCGCGTTCCATATGAGCAATCGTGAAATTTTTCCTTTGGTAAAACATCAGACCAAAAATGTCATAACGTAAGTGTGTTTGTCTTTGTATATAATACACAACAACAACAACAAGTAAACTGAATGAATGACACGAGCCCTGAATGCTCGTATTCGATTTTGATATAAAGAATTGTGGAAAAAAAAATTTTTTCCTGCATTATTTGGTCAACAAACACACACAATGACAACTTAATGTGTTTTGAGGCTAAACATAATAAAAAAAAAACAAATTAAATAGAAATCATTCAAACATGAAACACACACAGAGTGCAATATCATCATCCTGTTTTTTTTATGGATTTTTTTTTTCATTGCTCATAAATCATACAACGGAAAAAACTTTCGTTACAATTTATGAAATTTTTCATTTTTTTTTTCTTTTTTTTTTGTTGCAAAACATAACTTTTCCTATCTGATGATGAAATTTTCTGTCTGATCCATTTGATTTTGGTTTGGTTTGGATTTTGATTAAAATTTCAATTTGAAATTGAAATTGAAATTGAAATTCATCCACCACCATGATCACCATACTATGACCAGATATTATTATTATTATTATTAGATTGAATTCATTGTTAGCGTGAGAAAAAATATTAGACAACCACAACAACAAATAACAACAACAACAACAATCATCGCGAATAATCGTCATTATTCAAATTTAACACAATCAAAAAAATTCTTTCAGTACACATACAAAAGCCAAAATAAAAAAATTCAAATTTTTTTTTTCACCATATATAAATGAATGAATAATTTGACAAGCGGCTAGTAAAATAAAAAAAGTGGTCAACATGTGTGTGTGTGTGTGTGTGTGTGTCATTCATCAGGTCAAAGGAGATGGCAATATATGTGGCACACAAATACCGGTCGCTGATCTATAAAAAATATATGAATGATAATCATCATCATCATCATTTTTTTTCAGAAGATGTCATGTCGAATATATGTGTGAAATTTGGACTAAAAATGAACAAAAAAAAATCATCCATTAAATGATTATTATTTGGTTATTACAGGGTCTTTAGGTCAATCATCATCATCATCATAATCAATGATTTTATTAACACCTTGTTGTCAAATGAAAACCTCATCATAGTGTCTCTCTATTCAACCATGTATAATGAAAAAACGAAAAAAAAAAGAAAAAGATTCATCATCATTATCAAGATAGGAGGTGTGTCTGTGTGTGTTATTATAGATTATTTATATTTTTCTGTTCTTGATCATCATCATCATCATCATAATGATTATTATTAAGATGATGATGGTGTGAACATTTGAACAATTTTTTATTTTTTGCATCATTTATTTTACAAGTAGCTAAAGATGATAATGATGATGATGATAATGCATGATAATAATAATATCCGGCTAATCTTCATATAACATAATGTCTAGTCTTCATTTTTGTCTTTAATTTTGTCTCTGTTGAATGGATGTTTTGGAAACTTTAGAAGTGGCCAATTTCTTATAATTATGTTCATGTACAAAACATGTTTGTTTTTTTCTTTTTCCATATATTATTATATCATTGGAAAAATCAAAAAATCGATATTTTGATTGGAAATTATCAAAATTAGATATTGTATTGATGATGTATTGATAGAGAAAATCTATCTTTGGAAATTTGATTTTTTTTTTATTTTAAAAAATTCAAATTTGATAACAATAAATGGATTGATTGATGATGAAAATATGGATATATGATTGATCTATTCATTCAATTCATGCAATTGATAGCCATCGGCCATTTTGATGATTATATCGAATCAATGGAAACGGAGGTTTGGTCGATTCAAATTTGTTTTTTTTTTTTTGAAATTTTGAATTTTTAAATCGGTCCATGGACTTAATGATTTAGAAAAACCGGTTGATTTTATTAGATCATCAACAGTGTACATGGATATTTCAAATTGAAATTTTTTTTTTCATCAAAAAAAAAAAATTAATTCCACCTACGCACAACGAACGTAACCACCACCACCACCTTGACAACGATGATAATGGTGGTGGTGGAATTAAACCATATATACACACACATCGTTTTGTAGACATTATGGATCATATCAGTTAATTAGAGCAAAAACACCGTCACACTTGGATGTGCGGATGATTAATTGTCAAACAAAACAACAAAAAAAATTTTAAATCATAATCATCGTTGATGATTGATGATTTATGGACTGGAAAAAAAATTAAATACCAATAGTGTGAAAACATGGAACAAAACCACCCTGTATATGTGTGTGATATATAGAAACTGGCTATTTACATTAATTAGGTTACAATTAAAGGTCAAAATAGACTAAAATTCGAATGTTGACACGAAAATTCCATTCAAGAACATTTTTTTCTGATGATTATAATCCAATGATAATCAACCGATATTCAAATGATAATTATCATCAATACAAACAAACAATTAAACCTTTGGATTCCCTTCTCATTTGTGTTTTGTTCTCTTCATTTTTTTTTGTGACGAAAAAAGAAAATGTTTCCAATTAAAGATTTTTGACTCTTTTGGAATGAGAAATTGATCTGTGAAATAGCTATTCAAGAGAGAAAATCCATCAGGTAAGTTCTTAAGAAATGGCTAATGTTTTCTCTTTCATTCATATTTTCAGATCATCATCATCATCGTCATCGTCATCATCATGATATATCAAGACGTTGAAACAGACATTGATCGTCATCTGTATACATGACTTCACTTCGACAACAACAACAACAACAACAACAACGACACAGTCAAACCCTGAAATATTTCTTCAGGATTAACAGTGTGTGTTATGATTATAATAATAATTTTTAATCGTCAAATTTCAAACGATGACAATTTCATTTTTTTTCCTCGTCAGATGTTTAAATTGTGATGATCAGGAATGATTTGACAAAATTTTCCATTTCAAAAATTTTTTTTTACCTTGAAATTTTTTTTTTTTACATTTCACCTATATTTTTTTTTCATTTCTGATCTAAATGTTTTTATGTGCATCATCTGCAATTTTGTTTTTTGAATACATCGACCACCACCACCACACAAATATACACCTTTCGAGGTAAGTACTAAATTCAATCCATTTAAATGAACTAAAATTTATTTATCGAACCAATGATGATGATAGCCATCAATTATAAGTAAGTTTTTTTTCCCGGAAAATTTTCCTACTGAATGTTGATGGATGAAAACATGAAAAAAAAATTTTCATAAGGAAATCAAAATGAAAATGAAAATGAAAAATTATGATCAATCATTTCATTCATCCAAAAAAAAAAAAAATCGATTGATGTCGTCATTCATAATCATTCATTTTCTATGATATTGAATGAATGAATGCAACTGAATGAAATGAAATCAGAAATGATTGACAATCGATAAACAGTTTTTTTTTTCTTCTTCTTCTTCTGAAACATTCATTGAGACAATATGTATAACTGATTATCATCGAATCGAATTCATATCTAATGATTATATGAATTTTATATTGTGCGGCGATTAAATCAACCGAATCATTCAACGTTTGTTTTAGGGATTTCTTTGGAATTAATTTGTTTTTATTTTCATTTATCAATTCAATGATGATGATAATGATGACAAAAATAGCAAATAATCAAGCAGGGAAAAAAACTGATAACCAGTAGCCTTGATTCGAGCAATGTCCTCGTATATAATTCAGCCATTTCATATATTATATTAGATTGAATCTTTAAATGAAAATTTTTCGCCCAAATGGTAATGAACGAAAACACACACACACACACAATTCGATTTTAATCGATTCGTTCAATCATTTTATCCGCCCACTTATATAGGATTTCAATATGATAAAATTAATAATAATGTGCCACAATGTTTTTTTTTCTAATATTATTAAATTATTATATTGGTCAATCAATAATCGATCTCCTTGAATTTTTTCTTCCCTCTCTCTCTATCCATATCTTTTTTCTCATGCAAGAAATCAGATTTAATGTGTAATTTTATAATTATATGTGGGTGATTATAATATTTTCTTCTTATCCTCATCATCGATCGATCGATTGATTGATTGATCATCAAATATTTGTGACATGTTTGTCACAAAATGAAATTTAAAACCAAATATTTTACTTTCGACGACAACAACAACAACAACAACAGAAATGAATAAGGAAAATGTTAATTTGTCTGACAATAGTAATAAACATCAAATTTTATAGTCAAAAAAAATTTTTTTTTTCATCATAAAACGATCCACCATGTAATGAGGATTTTGTATTCATTTTCTTTTCTGTTTTTCGTTTGAATATCTTACCCAATATTCATTTGAATAATATGTATGGATGGATATAAAAAGATTTGGTTTGTTTGTTTATCTCAATATCTTTACATGATGATGATGATCATTTCATCATGCTATAAATATTTGAATCTGTTTTTTTTTTGTTTTTTTTGGTGCCGAAAAACAGTTGACTAAACACCTTACCACCCCTTCCGAACAAACTTTCTTGGTTGCCGATTTCTCCCATGTACTCTGTTGTTGTTGTTCTTGAACCATGTTTATCGAAGCATTTGACATAAATATTTTTAGTTTTGTTATATAATCTGAACAAAGAGCAAACCATTTTTTTCCATATATATCATTATTTTCTGTTAAGCTAGTTTAAATCTATAGATAGAACATACAAACACACAGAAAATGTTTGAATTATCATCATTTTGGAGATCATTTTTTTTTTGTTGATTATGATTAATTAGTTTCATCATTTTACACACTAATCACAAACAATATGATGATTAATAAATGACAAAAATGACACAACTAGTTCATTGGATATATATCATTTGGTCCAATTATATTATCCAAAATCACAATGTCCCAGAAACTGACAACAACAAAAAAAATCTATAGATTTATAAAATGAATTCGATTAGAACATGCGTACATCACTATTAACCATTATTGTTTTGATATTAAACAATCTAAAAATAGTCATATCATCAAAAAAAACGAAGAAGAAGAAGAAAAAGAAAGTTCCGTCTTGATCCATCACCAACGATAGACAAAGATAGACATACACATACACACAGTTTTCATTTTCATTTACACTGTATGTGGATTATTTTTGATGTTTTAATTTTATTTTGTTTCATCATCATTATCAACAACAACAACAACAACAACAACAATAATTCCTCGAAATCCAAGACATTTGCTGTTTTACGATTGAATGAACGATGATGATGATGTGAAATTAAAGATTCATTTCGTTGAGAAAACGAAAAAAAAAAAATTTTTTCTCCCGATAAAACCAACAGATAAAACATATTATCTGGATGACAATTAATTTTACTATCATATGTATGTATGTATATTATATCATGGTAATTAAAAATCTGTATATAATTGAATGAATGAAATAATTTTGTATAATTTTCAAATCAATCGTAAATCTTGATATATGATTTTTATTTTATTTTCTGGTTTCCGGATCGTTGGAGAAAAAACGAGAGAGAGAGAGAGAGAGAGAGAAGAAAAAAATTCATATGATCATGATGATGATGACAATTCATTCAAATTCAAAATCAACAGGTCAACACACCTTGTGTGTATGTGTGTGTGTGAGTGTTATGATATAAGATTTTAATCTCAATTACATAACAATTTCTCAGGTCTATCGATATTGGCCATCATCATATACAAAAAAAAAAAAAATGTAAACATCTGACCACCACCAATAGACGATGATGATCATTATTTGTTATTTGTATTTTTTTCAATTTAATTTGCTATCAAGAGAAATGGTTATTATGTGATTCTCGAATATTCACACCTGACACATACACACACAAACACATAGATTGATTGACATGAAAAGAAAAACACTACTTTTAGTGCAAAGTCAAGAAAAAAAAGGTCAAGTTCAATCATTGTTGTGGATCTCTATTGATCATTACGATAAATTGAATGATGATCGGTCGATCACAATTGGCAATCATCATCATCATTATTATTACACAAACATCATCGTTTTCTTTCGTTCTTTGATGAAAAATTTAAAGAATTTTTTCTTTCCATTCATTTCTCTTTGAATTCAAAATGTTTGTTGCTGTTGTTTGATTACAAAAAAAAATTCATTGCAACAAACAGCACTTAACATATTCTCATTCATTGTATTCTGATTCATGATGAATTTTTTTTTCCATTTCATTTCATTTCATTTTGTTTATTTTATCATCATCACAATATAACCAGACTTTAAGAAAAAAAAACAACAACATTTGATTTGGCATTCATGAATCGTTTTTCAACACTTATTCTTTTTGATCATGTGAAATTCTTCTTTCTTCAACAACAACAACAACAAGAATAAAAATGATTCTAAAAGCTTGGTAACGTCATTGACATTGAATGTGTGTGTGTGTGTGTGTGTTGAAAACGAAAAATTTTGTTTAGTTTTTTTTCTCATTGCTGTCTTAACATCTGTGATTCTCATCATCATCATCATCATTCAAGAATTCTTGAATTCTCTCTCTCTCTCTCTCTCTCTCTTTCAGATTCAATGTTTTGGATTATACAAACAAAAATTTCTTGAAAATTTTTTAAAAGTTTTCTTCTTCTTTTTCTTCGCATTTTTCAAAACATGTGTGTGTGTGTGTGAAAAAAAATTTATTTCCATCAATCTTTGATTTGATATCAAAGAATATAAAAATCAATTAAAGAAGAAGAAGAATAAAAATTTGTTTTGTTTTGCTCGATTTTCATCATCATCATCATCAAAACAACAATGGGTGTGCCTGTTTCGAAATTGAATAATATTTCACAACCACTACAATCATCATCGATTGGAATGGTATTGTTAGTGGATAATGATGAAAATAAAAATTCAACATCATCCTTATCATCATCATCATCATCATCATCCTCTACTTCTTCAGAGATCGAATACCGACTTACTTCTTGTAATAATGTCGATGATTGTAATGAATACAATAATGAAGATGATACTAATCATCATGAATATATTGTTGTTAATAATTATTGTGATAATAATCAATTTGATCAACTGAAATATATTGATGATTCAAGTGCTGAAACATTGATATCGAATCAACAAATTAATAACAACGATGATGGTAATAAATCGATATCAAATTCCATTGATAATAAAGTGGATGATGAATCACAATTACAAGATAATGATAGCGGTAATGCATCAATATCCGATAATCATAGTGATGATGAACAACAACAACAACATAATCCGATTGCTACAAAACTACGAAAAAATTATTCCATAACAAATAGTTTCAATACATTGAATTTGATTGATAATAATAAATCAATAATGATGAATCAATTTTTATTACGAAGACATTCGACAACAAATACAAATTTGAATAACAATCGATTGTCGATAGAATCATCATCGATTGTACAGAAATTTGAATATTCAAAAAAATTTTCATTATTAATTGAAAAACTAACCAATGGTGATTTGATTGAAATTCGTTGTGTTTGTAATTGTCAAAAATCACCATTATTAGGTAGAAATGTTGAAAATTTTATACGTTCATCAACAACAATGATACATTCAAATAATCGCCAAAGATTTCGACGATCATTACATCGACAAAGTTTTATTCAACGACAAAATTATCAAAAATCCATGACTATTGGACATTCAATGATACTGGCGAATAAACAAAAACATCAAAATCGTCGTAATCCATTTCAATTATCAAATTTATGGTTAGTTGGAAGTTCTTGTGTTCGTGGTTCAATGGATGATGATGATGATGATCAGCATCATATATCCACACGAATTGAATCAAATACATTGAATACAGATTCATCTACATTAAATAGTAGTGATTATTGTAGTGAACAATTTCATTATGTTTATGTTGATCGTATTGATCATCATCATTATCATGATAAAATACAATCACAAAAACAACAACAACAACAAACACCAATAATATGGTGTTTTCATGTGAAACCTTTTCATCGTATGATATTATTGGATGATAATCATCGTAATGTAGGCATTATACGTCATGAACCATTAGATATGATCATTTCACAGATAATGTTTGAAACAAAAGAAAAACATTGGCAACTAACTGGTGGTAATCATCACCATCATCATTATCTTAGTCGCCGTCATCATCATCATCATCAAATAAAATCAGCAAAAATATCAATCGATTATCAGATAAGAAATCAATATAAATTTAGTCAAAGAATTTTGAAACAAACATTAAATGTTATTCCAAATGTTGAACAAATAAGAAATATATTGATAGAATCAAAAGATTCTTATGTTCGTTATAATAAAACATTATTAAATAGTGAACATTATGTAACATTATGGAAATATGGTATCGGTTGGAGTACCTGGGCTAATCAACGTTGCGATATACTACGTACAATTCGTTTGTTTGTTGAAAGATTTTCTACACTAGTCATACCGGATGATAATGATCATGATCATATTGCATCAAACATAAATACATCATCATCATCATCATCATCAACAACAACATCGAAAATTCTTTTACAAAATGGTGAATGTCTTTTATTATCATCATCATCATCATCATCATCGATGGAAAATCAATTGCAAACAAATCTAATTGTACAATGTTTTGGTCTTCAAGATCGTAAAATTAATCATGCTATTCAACAATGGATCCAATGGCAAGTGGTTATTAATAATAAAAAATTTAATAATTATCAACAACAATCACCATCATCATCAACATCATCACCACCAATAGTGATGATGAATGATGATGATGATGATAATAATAATAATGATAAAACTATTGATGATTCGAATGTTTCATGTCATGATGTCGATGTCAAAAATGATGATGTCGATGTTGTTGATGATCATCCAATACAGCAAAAATCATAATCAATTTTTATTTTTGCTGTTCATAATGAATTTCATTTTTTTGTTTTGTTTTGTTCATATATATTCAATTTTAATATCATTATCGATTGATTGATTTTTTTGTGTTCTAATAATAAAGAAATTATTGATTCCATGAAATAATAAAAAAAAACTGAATTTCAATATTTACACACACACACACACACACAGCCAATATATTTGATTTCAAATTTCTATTTCGACATTATCGAGCTGGCAATGTGTAATTAGAACGAAAAAAGCTCATTTTTTTATAACACTGCATTTTTTGTGCTATTGTTTGTTTCATATATTTATTCAAATTATATTTGGTTGTCATTTCGAAAACAGTAAAAAAAAAGATTTTCTATTATCGTTACAACAAAAATGGACGATATAGTACCGTTTAATATCCATATCACTAATGATGGTGATGATGATGATGGTGATGATGATGATGATGATGATTTGATGATGATGATGAAGATGATAATGAAAAAGTTTATGGTGATGATGATATTAATTCAAATTTTATGTTAAAAATAATTGATCGTATCAAAATACGTTATGGAAAACAACCGGCACACATTTGTTCACCCGATTGTTTACGATTATTTCCAGATGATAATCAATCAGATTTTTGGCTATCAAAAAATCCATACCTGAAACCAATGGTGAAAAATTTTGCACGTATAGCTGTAAAAAATCCAACAAAACGTTCGATTGAAATATGTTATATTTCACCTTGTGGTAAACCATTAACAACAATTGAAAACATCCAAAAATATCTTCTACTAACCAAATGTATGGATCTGACAACGATTAATTTTACATTGTCAAAAAATTTTGTTCTTCAAAAAATATCCATACAAGAAAAAGCACCAACCATAATGGATATTTCGAATGGTCTTGAACCGATACCGATATCAGCCGTAAATTCGATTACAAATAAACCATTCAATTCTAGTCGTCGTTATATTAAAAATTCCGTTTATGAATCAAAAACATATCTAAATGTTAAACATATTGTCGATAATATTAATCAATGTAATGATGATGATTGTTCAACACTTTGTCATAGTAGATGTAAATGTGCAGGAGGGGTATGTGTGTTTATTCAGAAGAAAATTTTTTTTTGTTTTGTCATCAAAGTTTCTCATGATTTGTTTTTTTTTCTGTTTCATTCTAAATACAGGATACAAGTTATCGTTATAAACGTCTATTTCATTATTCATCGGAACCAATTTTCGAGTGTACATCAAAATGTGGCTGCTCAATACATTGTATGAATAAGGTTGCTAGCCTCGGTATTCAATGTGAATTTCAAGTATTCTTTTCTGGTATGAAAGGTTGGGCTGTACGTGCTACACATTTCATATCGAAAGGAACGTATGTATTTTCATATGTTGGTGAATTAAGTCAAACAAAATATCATAAAGAAAAAAAACTTGGTTCCGATGAATATACGGCAACTATTGGTGTATATGAAAAAAATGAAAAAGGCATATTACGTATACATGATTCAACTGAATATTCTGGTTGGTATAATATATAACATATTTTATTTAGAAATTTTCATTTCATTTTTTGAATTTAATTTCTCTCTATATATATATATCTTTTCAATATATAGATTCCGATGAAATCGATTCACATGTAATGCTATTGGAAGGTTTATCTGAATCAAATCTAGCATGTTATGTAAATCATTCATGTAATCCGAATCTATTCTCACAATTAGTGGTCATCGAGAATGGCCATGGACAATTAGTACCAACATATGGTTTATTTGCCATACGAGATATAAATCCATTCGAAGAATTATGTTGGGATTATCATTATTCATTGACAGAATCATTGCCAATGGATTGCCATTGTGAAGCAACAAATTGTAATATTTTATTACGATAATTATTATTATTATATTATTATATAATTATGCAGAAGAGAAAAAAAAACAAACAAACAAATCTAGTATCTTCTTTTTATCTCAATTTTATTTTATTTCATAATTATTATCTCAATTCTCAATTATTTTTATTTATTATATCAATTTCATTCAATTTACATCTTGTTTTTTTTTATTTTTTTCCTACATTTTTTTTTCTCTCTCTCACTATCTCTTTTATATATAGGTCATCATTGTGTAAAATGTCTTAAAGATAAAGAAATTTTTGTCATCTGATTCATTTTTGATTCATTCATTAATTTGGAATGTGAAAAAAAATAAATAATAAAGACAAACATAAATGTAATCGAATTCAACTTACCATTGTTACATCATCGATACTTGAAATGGATCTAATCAATATATTGATTGTTACATTGGCAGGTCCATCTACAGTAGTATTATTGTTTGTGTATATATATATATGTCAAAAGTGAGAAAAGTTTTAAAATTTAAAATTTCAAATTTCATTTTAACATCATCATCATTACCTTTAGTCAATGTTTGATTAGTACCGGATGGACGAATCCTTGAATCATAACGTTGACCATTTTTTGTATCATAACCTTGACCAATAATTTGATCCAATATCTGTTTTTCAACTTGCCGAATATCAGCTTGACTTTGAACACTGTTTTATCATCATGATGATCATGATGATGATTGTTTTTGTTTTTCATGTTTGTTTTAGAAAAATGACAAAAAAAAATACGAAAATAAAAATATGATGATACAAAGTATCAAAATTATCAATCAATCAATCAATCAATCAATTTTCGATGAATAAAACAACAACAACAAAAACCTATACTATGATATGATCACCTTGATGTTTTTGTTTTTCAGTGGCAATATATATATATTTTATTACTTACTTTGGTACATAAATGATTAATAATAATAATAATGAAAATATGATGAAAATTGAATGAATTACTAAGAAATTATTATTATTATTATCATTGAAATAATTCAATGATTGAAATATTAATGATGATGATGGTGATTGATATCGATTTATTGTTGGCGATAATTTTTTTACTGATTGATGATGATGATGATGATAATGTTCATTAACACCATCATCATGAGCATCGTCAGTATTAAAATGTTTTTGCTGCTGCTGCTGTTGCCGATAACAGTTAATTGAATATTGTTTTTGTTGTTGATGATTCATTTTTTTATTTTTTTTTTGCTTAATTCTATATCTCAATCCCAGTGTTTAAGAAAATTGACACCAAACATATAAATATGAAAAAAAAATTTCTGATTGACACTAATGTAAACAGAAAAACACACACACACAGTGATTAATCCACAAATTGGATATATCAAATTGATTGTGAATAATAATTGATCGATAACAGGAATATTTGAGAAGAAAAAATTTTCAAAATCATTATTGCAAATCTAGTTGACCACCACGTATAATTATTATCATCATTATCATCATTTAAAATAAATGGATGGATAGCGTCCACCACCATATAATAATAATAATCACCAAGTTTATTTCTAGGTCTCAACATCAATACACACACACACACACGAACATAGGG
Source organism: Dermatophagoides farinae (assembly GCF_024713945.1). Taxonomy (NCBI): domain Eukaryota; kingdom Metazoa; phylum Arthropoda; class Arachnida; order Sarcoptiformes; family Pyroglyphidae; genus Dermatophagoides; species Dermatophagoides farinae. The sequence goes on along the minus strand of NC_134685.1, from coordinate 2,607,350 downwards.
ACATAGGGAACCACCACACCAAAAGATATATCCATCTATATATTGGTTATATATGGAATTGTACAAGGACCACAAACAAACAAACAAACTAGGAAATGCGCCTGACACAATTTTTTTTTTTCGTTTTGAATTCACCAAGTTCATCAGTATTGTTTCCATTTTATTTTTTTTTATTTTATTATATATAGATAGATTGTGCGATTCTCGAACGTTCCCGTTTTTTTTCTTGGCTCAATTCTTCATCGCACACACACACACACAGACACACACAGAATTCATATTCAATATTGACGGAATTGACAACAACAACAACAACAACAACAGCAAAAAAAGATCCATTGAATTTGTTTGTAACCAAAAATTGTATCTGATTGTTTCAGAATTTCAGTTTTTTTTTATTATTCATTTTTTTTTCACATTTTGTTTGTTCACTATACCGCTACCTATTCAAACTCTCTCTGGCCTATAAAATATATATCGATAAACTAGATTTCACAATCAACAACAACAAAAAAAAAACAAAAAACAAAATTATCGATTTTTTTAAGAGCCAAGAATAAAAAAAAAATCTTAAAGAATACAATTGAACAATGGAATAAAGAGAAAAATTTCTCGATTCTTGAACACGAATAGATAGAATATTTTTTTTCTGTCTTCTAAAAAGATAAATAGATTCGATTGGATTTAGTTTTTCATTTCCACCAAACGTTCCAAACGTTTAGCCAATTCATCACGTAGATTTGATGTTTGCATTCTTTTCGATATAATCATTAATCTTTGTTTCAATTGTTGATCATTCAATAAACGTTCAACTAGATTTATTAAATCTTCTTGTCGATAATTGAATGGATCCAAACGTGCACCATAACCATTTTCCTGTAATCGTTGTGCATTATCATATTGATCAGCAAAAAATGGCATCACAATCATTGGTTTACCAAATAACAATGATTCCGTAACAGTATTATTACCACCATGTGTAATAACTAAATCAACTAAAGGTAATACTTTAGTTTGTGGCAAATGTTTGGCGCCAAACATATTGTCCGGTAATTTAAATCCATCATCAAAACGACCTTTTGAAACAATGAAACCATATTTAGTTTGTGATAAAATCATCAAAATTTTTTTAATCAAATCAAAACGTATTGATGCCAATGTTCCCAATGAAATATAAATCAATTTATTGTCACGATGATTATGTAAAAATTCTTTACTTATATTCAATTCTTCATTTTCGCTACGACAAAATGTATCGATACGAAAACAATTATTAGGCATTGGTGCAATATTATTGTAATCTAATTCTTCTGGAAATCCATAAATATTCAGATATGGTGATGGTGGTGATATACCATCATATGTAAGTGGTTCATAACCATAATGTTTCATTAGAAAATTTTGATTACTAATTACATAATGATGATATGTTTGTTTGAATTCTTGACGATATTTTGACCACAATGATTGATCATCAATTGGTAATCCTTAAATGTGAATTGTGAATGGTGAGGAGAAAAGGAAAAAAAATCAAAAATAGAAAAACAAAATGAAAACTTTTTAACCATTACCTGAAAATGGTGGCGGTAAACGTTGATCATTATGGAATGAAATTGGATTACAACTAAAAATCAATACCCATGGAATGCCTGATCGAATTATGATTGGTGAAATAAGAATCTGATCAACCAATATTAGATCCGGCTTTTCATCATGAAGAATTTCTTTCATTTGTTGTTCAGTTTGTAAAATTTCTTCGACACGAATTTCAAAAACTTTTTGAAACATTGAATATTTTTTCAATGGTTCTTTTTCCCAAAATACATCCGTTGAATTCATGAGAAAATCCACACAATCAGTTTGTCGATCCAGTGGTGGTGGTGGTGTTATTGGTTCTGTTTTCAGTATAATTTCTTGAAATCCATGTTTCCGGAATTGACCACGAACATTTTCCGTTACGGCAAAGATAATTTGATGGCCACATTTCAACATGATTTGTGCCACACCAATAGTTGCATTCATATGGCCCCATGATTCAATTGGATGAAATAGAATTTTCATTTTTCTTTGAAATTCAGCAGCAATAAACAGTGAGATTTTTTTTTTTGCAAACACTCGCAAAAAAACATTTGCACATTTAATTTATGCCAAAAAAAAAATTGCATTCAAAAAACAATGACGACGACGACGACGATGATAAGTGTACAACGTTTCTCGTTTAACGTCATATTTTGAATGATTATGATGATAAATACATTGTCTATCTGTCTGATCTATTTGACTTAATACATGAATTGATTAACGAATAAAGAGAAATGATTTAAATGATGGTGATGATCATGATAATAATTCACACACACACACACATATGGACATAGTTATATCAAGACATCAACAGGTACATGATATTTCTTGGAATCCTTATATAAAAAAAACGATCATTATCATTAATAATCATCATCGATGATGATCATCGATAATCATCATCGATGATGATTATTATTATAAATCAAACAACTGTTATTTTTTCATCATTCATTCATCGACATTATAATCTATTTATTAATTGATTGAAGTGTATTATCCCAAAGTGTGTGTGTGTGTGTGAGATTGTGAATTCCAATGTAAAATTCAAAAAAAAATGGCAAATAAAGTAGACAAAAATGCAAAAAAAAACCAGAGAAATCCAGTACGATCATCATGATACTATTGATACGGCGGTATACTCTCATCTTTTTTGTTCATCAATATATTCGTTGATGTCACATTTTTTTTTCTCTTGGTTTCTTGGAAAAACATGAGTTCATTGGTTATTATAGCATGCTTGATTATATATGATGATTATTATTATTGATATATGCATGTATGTAATTGTAATTGATGATAAATATTGAAAAGATTCAATTTTCAAGTATTGTACATTTTTTTTTTTCATTCCAAAATCAATAAGCCGCCATTGCCAAATTAGGAATCTTTGTATTTTTTTTTTTTTTTTTGTATTTATTTATTTATATTTTAGAATCAAATGAAATCATGCAACACACGTTGGTAATGTTGTTTATTTTTTTTTCTGTTGTTGCCAAAAATGATGAACATCTACACTATGACTATTTGTGGTGAACCAGAACAATCAAATTTCATTCATATTTGGTGTTTCTATCCTTTTTTTTCTCTCTCTCTCTCTGAAACATTTTGGGCACACTTTTTTTTGAATAATTATGAAATTGGAAAAAAAAACAAAAAGAGGTAGCAAGCAACAAAACTGCTGTATAAAGAAATTGAAATATATTTTATTTGTTATGATTTACTGAAATTGATTCTATGATGTGATGAAAATAGCGATTGATTCATTTAGGTAAAGGACAGAGAGAATGATGGTTCATACAAATTTTACAATTTTCAAATCAAAAAAAAAAAAAAAAAACAATTCTCTATCTCTCTCTCTTGTGGGCGGCTCGATCATAGAATTTTTTTTGTTTGTTTTTAATTTTAATGGCCATATTTTTGAAATTCCCATTCACGATTATCCAATGGACAAACTTGACGTGTTTTTAGCCATCGTGAAATACAATGAAAATGGAATGCATGATTACATACACCCCATGCTACTGTACATTCTTCACTTGCTGCTGATGCTTGATTTGCTTGACATTCAATACAAAGATCCATTATATGATTACGACAAATAGCACAATTATCGACAACAATATCCCAGGCCCAAAGTGCAACGGCACACCATTTTTTCACTTCAAAACGTTTACGTCCATGTATGGCTGATGTCGATGATGATGGCAATTCTGGTACATTCATATTTTCATTATTAGCCTCCATATCAACATCATCCACTGCCATTTCATATTCGGCCATTTTTATTTTTTTATTTGTTTTTCTTGGTGGTGGTGGTGGTGATGAGTCAATTTTTGATGAATATGAAAAAAAATGAGATAAACAAACAAATATCCAAAAGTTAACAAAAAAAAATCGGTGGCTAGAGATGCTTGAAATCACTAAATTATATCCAAAAATAAAAAAACAAATCAACGATAAAATATGAATTTTATTATGAACAAAAAAAAACAGTGTTTAAAATACAACTTATTACATGCTTGTTTATTAATTAATTAATTAATTAAATAAAGAAATATATGAAAAGAAAAATTTACCCGTTAATTATTCTGTTGAAATTCTTTAAAAAGTCCAATGTTGATATCGAAAAAGAATTGTTCTGTCTATTCTTTTCGTTTCAATTGAAGCCAATGATTCTTTAACAAATAAACAAACAAACAAACAAAAAACAAGAATTCTATACGACGTTTGTCAGACTGAGAATTTTTTTTTTTTTTGGCCAGAATTTATATTTCATAACATCATGTGAAATGAAATTGAACAAAGGAAAAAAAAACACTGTACACTGCACAGTGTTTATTTGCAAACTCATTCCAATTGATGAGTGGATGTGTTCAAATACAATGTAATGTGTTATATACATGTTATCGAATCACGTGCTTTCGAAAAAAATTTTTTTTTTTTTCGTTCCAATGTGCGTTTTTTTTTAATTTTATTTTCCAGCTCATCATAGATGAAATGTTTTTCTGAATTTTTGTTGTTTAAAAAATAAATTATTATTAAACAAAAAAATTACACATTATGAATCATTCAACATCACAGATTGCTGCCGTTACATTTAAATTGTTTGGTGAAAATGAAGCCAAAAAATTAAGCGTATTACCAATTACAAATATTCAAGTATTTGATCCACTTGGCCATCCATTAGATAATAGTCTTGCCGATACTAGTTTAGGTAATGGAAATAATTTATTTGTAAAATTTAAATTAAATTGATTGATGATTGATATTTCAATATATATAGGACCATTGAAACGTAATGATTTCTGTAAAACATGTGGCCTAACCGATTCCGAATGTCTTGGTCATTTTGGCCATATTCAACTTCCATTGCCAGTGTTCAATCCATTTCTATTGAAACATTTTTTTCAGGTATGATTTTTCAATTTTCAAACAAGGCAGAAGATGATTCTTTTTTTCACTCTTTTTACCTAAATTTTAGGTGTTGAAAATGTTCTGTTTCAATTGCCATCGTTTATTATTCACACCGTTCAATGTAGAAATATATATTGCTCAACTACGTGCATTAGATCTTGGTTTGGATTATATTCTTGATGATATCTTACAATATGCCAATGATATTTCACAATCAACCAAAGGTTTTGATTGGAGTTCATTTGAAGGAAAAACATTTTTACGTACAAAATTAACCACATTGATCAATTCAGAATGTCGAAATCAAAAGAAAAAAAATTCAATGAAAACAAATGACAAACCTATGGATGATAATGATAATGATGATGATGATGGTATTGTTCAATTAGAATCGGTTGAAATAATTAATTCAAAAAATGTGATTGAAAAAAAACAACATTTATTCAAAGATCTAATCAGTATGAAAATGATAAAACCAACTAAAGTTTGTATGAATTGTAATTCAAAAAAACGTGGCCTTAATGTTATTAATAAATCATCGATAGTCATGACTACTGGTATACGTTCGAAAAATGTAAATGATATGGATGAAACTATAGGTATTGAGAATCGAACATCAATGGCAATAGAGATGAAAGGAAAATCATATTTAACACCAGTACAAGCACGTGAACATTTACGAAAATTATGGCTAAATGAAAAAGATGTACTAATACGATTATTTCCATTTTTAAATATTGATTTCAATCCAGATAATGCAATATCAAATGATGAATGTGAATGTCCAATGGATGTATTTTTCTGGGAAACAATCATTGTCACACCGAATCGTTTTCGACCATTAAAACATATGAATGGAAAATCATTTGAACATCATCAAACGGCAGCACTTGGTGATCTTATGTTGGTGGCTAAATCATTGGAAATTGCATTGGAAAATGCTAAAAAAACTAATGGTGATAATAATATTGAACGTTTCTATCGAAAATGGTTACGGCTACAGATTCTTTGTAATCGTATCTATGATATTGGTATGGATAATTTACCGGATAAAAAATCTTTAGGAGTGAAACAAATTCTTGAGAAAAAAGAAGGCCTTATGCGTAAAAATATGATGGGTAAACGTGTTAATTTTGCTGCTCGTTCTGTGATATCACCTGATCCATATATAATGGCCGATGAAATTGGTGTACCATTGGTTTTTGCTACAAGATTATCATATCCACAACCGGTAACCGATTGGAATGTCAAACAATTACAAGAAATGATTATTAATGGACCAAATCAACATCCAGGAGCATTATCCATTACATATGAAGATGGCTATACTGTACGTTTGAAACCGGATGATATAAATCAACGTCGTTCAATAGCTGCCACATTACAACCATCATCATTTCATCATAATCAAGCAATGCAAGGTGTTAAAATTGTTAATCGTCATCTAATATCGGGTGATGTTCTTCTTCTTAATCGTCAACCAACATTGCATAAACCATCGATAATGGCACATCGTGCACATGTATTGCCCAAAGAAAAAACATTACGGCTACATTATGCTAATTGTAAATGTTATAACGCTGATTTTGATGGCGATGAAATGAATGCACATTTTCCACAATCCGAATTGGCACGTTCTGAAGCCTATAATATTGCATCGGTTAATTATCAATTTCTTGTACCAAAAGATGGATCACCGTTATCCGGTCTTATACAAGATCATATCGTTGCTGGCGTATTATTGTCAACACGTGGTAGATTTTTCAATAAAAAAGATTATCAAGAACTTATATATGGTGCATTATCATTTTTAACGAATAAATCAATCAAATTTCTTCCACCAACCATCCTGAAACCAGAATGTCTATGGTCAGGAAAACAAATCATTTCGACATTATTGTTGAACATTATACCGGCGAATAAACCATTACCAACATTTCAAATTGAATGTAAAGTTTCGACTAAATTATTGATTTCAGAAAAACCAAGACCATGGACTGTTGGTGGTCCATTAGGTGAAAAAGATATGTGCGAAAGTCAAGTAATCTTTCATCATGGTGAATTATTATGCGGTATCATGGATAAAGTAAGCTTTGGTGCAAATAAAAATGGTCTAATTCATGTCTGTTATGAATTGTATGGTGGTGATATCCATTCACGTCTGTTGACGGCTATTGCACGTCTTTGTACCAATTATCTTCAATCATATCATGGATTTACATTAGGCATACACGATATATTGGTCAAATCGAAACCGGATTCCAAACGGAAAAAAATAATTCGTACATCAAAATCTTTAGGTATGAATGCTATTGGTGAAGCTTTTCAAATACCATTCGATAGTGATGATAATATGGTCATGTCAAAATTTCGTGAAGCACATACAGCACGTGATAATGATTTTATGATGAAACAATTGGATGCTGCTTATAAATCACAAACAGATTCACTCAATAATCAGATTACACAGATTTGTATGCCTAAAGGATTGGTGAAAAGTTTTCCAGCCAATAATCTACAAATGATGATTCAAACTGGTGCTAAAGGTGGTTCAGTGAATGCTATCCAGATTTCCTGTTTACTTGGCCAAATTGAATTGGAAGGTCGCCGAATACCGTTGATGATGTCTGGCCGTACTTTGCCATCATTTCGGCCATATGAAACACAACCACGTGCTGGTGGTTTTGTTACCGGACGTTTTCTTTCTGGTATTCGACCACAAGAATTTTTTTTCCATTGTATGGCTGGTCGTGAAGGTTTGATTGATACGGCTGTAAAAACTTCTCGATCTGGTTATCTTCAACGTTGTCTTATTAAACATCTGGAAGGATTGATTGTCAATTATGATCTTACTGTACGTGATTCTGAAGGATCAGTCATACAATGGCTTTATGGTGAAGATGGTTTGGATATTCTTAAATCACAATCATTGAAAAAGCCATTTTTTCCAACTATATTGAATAATCGTGAAGCATTGAAAGCAAGTAAAGAGGAAATAAAAAAATTAACATTGATTCGTAATCCAAATTTGATGAAACAAATTCAACGTGTAAGAAAATTTCAAAAATCAAATACAAAATCGACAAAAATATCATCATCATTATCACCATTTTTAATGTTTGAACAAGAAAAATGTCAAAATAATTCATCCATTACAAAAGATGAATTGAAAAAAATGTGGTATGATCAAGATGACAAACAACGACTGTTATCGATAAAGACTATAATGAAACCAATTGATCCATTGATACCAGAATATAGACCAGATTTAAATCTTGGTGCTACAAGTGAAATGTTGGATAAAATTGTTAATGATTATGTTTATACTGATTTAAAAAATCAATCAAAAAATGTTGTTAATGAATTCCGTCAAACAGTCAATGTTTGTTATATGCGATCATTATGTTCACCAGGTGAAGCTGTAGGCCTGTTAGCAGCACAATCGATTGGTGAACCATCCACCCAGATGACATTGAATACATTTCATTTTGCTGGTCGTGGTGAAATGAACGTAACTTTGGGTGTTCCACGTCTTCGTGAATTATTGGTTACGGCATCCAGTAATATTTCTACACCAAGTATGGATATACCGTTTCGTACGGATATTGATGCCAATGTGAATATTGAAGAAGAAGCAGAAAATGTACGTTTACGTTTGAATGCTGTACGATTGAAAGATGTACTTGAATTTGTGGATATTAATGAACATATTGAAATTGGTTCATCAAATTCTTTCGGTGATCGATCACGTATTTATACTATCCGTTTTGGATTCTTACCGAAATCCTATTATAAACGACGATATTTTACAACACCATCGAAAATTTTACATTATGTTGAAACGACATTTATTCGACATTTTATTGACGCTTTAAATCGTCGATTACGTTTATTGACACAATCTAGTGGATTATTTGATACGAAAAATACACGTTTGCGATCATCAATAGGCCAGATGAAAAAGAAAACAATCATTGATGGTGATGAAGAAGAAATGATGCAACAAGAAAATGATGAAAATGGTGGTAGTGACGATGGTAATAATAATGATAATGATGATTCGAAGAAAAAGAAACCATTACTTGATGATGATAATGATGATGAAGATGAAGATTTTGATGATTATGATGTTGATGAAGGTGAAGGTGATACTGTAGCAATGAGACAACGTTCACGTTTAAATCAAGAACAAGAATATGAAGAACCTGATCAAGAAGAAATTGAAGATCAAGATGATGATATTGATGATATTAATGATGATGAGCATAAATCACAATTATTTAATGATAATGATAATCAATATGCCGATATTCTTTATAATCTTGTACATAATCCGATAATTAAATCTGAACAAATTGATGATGATGATGATGTTACAGCTGAAAAAAATGTATCATTACGTGAACATAGATTAGCTGAAAAACAAAAAAATCTTGAAGCAATGGCTGAAGAACGAAAAAAACGTGTACTGAACAAATCACCCGGTTGTATAATGGATTATTCATTCGATACTAGTCGTGAACTTTGGTGTGAATTTCAATTGAAATTTCCACTAATATCGGCTAAATTAGATCTACGAACCATTGTTGAAGAGGAAGCATTCCGAGCTTTCATACATCGTGTCGGCCGTATTGATCGAGCATTTTTGGTCAAAGATAATGATGCAGCACAGAAAGGTCAATCGTTTTGTAAATTGATCAAAACCGAAGGTGTGTCCGTACCACAAGTAGTGGAATTTGAACGTTTCCTTGATTTACGTCGAATCTATACGAATGATATGCATGCTGTTGCACGTACATATGGAATTGAAGCAGCACGTGCTGCTCTTATACGTGAAATTAAAAATGTTTTCGCCGTATATGGTATATCGGTAGATGGTAGACATTTATCGTTGATTGCCGATCATATGACATTTACCGGTACCATTAAGGGTATGAATCGTGGAGCAATGGATGGAATTTCACCGCTTCAAGCAATGACATTTGAAACGACTACAAATTTTCTTAAAAATTCTCTACTTTTAGGTTTGTATTATTAATCATATGATGATTTTTTACAATTTTTTAATCAATTTACATACAGGCTTAAAAGATGATTTACAATCACCATCATCACGATTAGTAATAGGACGTCCAACAGTGGTCGGTACTGGTTTGTTTGAAACACGACTCAAACCGAAAATGGTTTCCGAAATGATCAAACCGGATCTACGTTTAAGTACATCGTTACAACGTCATCATACATCGACATCATTCCTTGGCCAACCATCAACATCACGATCATTGTTTGATCGCTTCTCGAATGTCGATAATAGGCAATCATCATCATTCTTATCACCTTCGATGTTTTCACCAAATCTATTCAGTACAGCCCGGAAAGATAAATCCAACAAAAATCGAAAACGATCTAAACCTGATGTCAGTAATGATGATGAAGATAATAATGGTGATAAAACTGGAAGTTCCATTTCCATTAAAAAAGAAATTAATTCCGATGTTGAAGAGTCTGTAACACCACCAGCCACAAAAAAGGTGAGAAAATCTAAAAAATTGCTTATAAAATCCGAATTTGATGATTGATAATAATGCGAAACAAAAAAAATGTGCAAAAACAATTTTCCAATATTTTTTTATTTATTGAATCAAACGAAAAACGAATTTACAAAAAAAAATCATTTGATAACCTAAATCATCTTTATATCATACAAAGAAGAATGTGAAACTCAAAGTACGAGATAACAATGAACACAAAATGAAGATCCAAATATCATATATGGATAACAATTCCAAACATCAATATCATTTTGTTGTTGCCATTTTACTACTCACCGAGTTATTTGTCGGCTGTTGAGTATTTATTATTATTTTCCTGATTGTTTGCCTGTGGTAATTTATTTCTTGCCATCGATCGTGATTGGGCATTCTGCGATTGTTTCTGTTGTTGATAATATCCACCATTCCCTTGTCCTGTTATTGATTGCTGTTGACATTTTGGTTGAGATTTATTCGGTTGAATGCTGCTAGAACCAGTAATTGTTGAATTTTTTACCTCAACACCAATGTTGACATTAGGTGGTGGTATATTGTAACATACGTTATGTATTGTATTTTGTGGCTGCGAATTGGCCTTGTATGTATGTGGATAATGTACTTGAGCAATTCGATCAAATGATGATAATAATCCTGATGTATCCATTGGCGGTGGTTGTTGTTGGTTCGGTTGATGATTACTTGGACCCAATTGATTTTGGCGGCTACCAGTTTTTTGTTGCAATGATTGCTGTATATCATTTGGTTCATCCGTTTTCGTTGGTGCAATCAAATTCATTGCAATCGTTCCATATGGATTTATTACCGGATACGATGAAGAAACATTGGCTTGCGATGGCACAAGGCTATGCGGATATGGCACATGAGGTATCGCAGCATGAACTGGACCATACATTATTGGATAACCATTTGCAATCTGCGAATAAAATGACGACAATTACAAGCTTAATGATCATGATGGTGATAATAATTTACAGATAGAGTATATTGATGATTTTGTTGTCCAGTTGTGGAAGTAATAGCCGTATTATTAGTCAAATTACTTGGAGGCACATTTGTTGAGGATTGATGTGAAAGGATTTGATGTGTTGGAGGATTATTCAACAATGGTGTTGATTGCATTGGCTGTTGTATAACACCACCACCACCACCGCCAACCGTTCCAGTCATTGTCGATTGATGATTCATGTATGCATACAACTATGATACAAAAATGTAAATTGTAAAATTATAAATAAAAAAAATAGAACAATAAAAATTACCTGATCATTTGGAATTAAATGCGAATATTGATATTGATTATTGGCATTTGGATCCATATATGGATTGTATGCTATAAATAGATGAAAAATTACATTAGAATTCATTTGAATGTGCACAAAAATTTTTAACCTGTAACGCCTGGAACACGTAAATAAGAAGTATAAGGGTTAGGCTGTTGTTGTTCCATCAAATGATAAGCCGGTGGCGGTGGCATTTGATTTGATAGTTGATGATGATGGGTAGCTGGTATCGATGGTGGATTATTCATACGATGATGGTTAACAAAATTTCCATCACCACCTTGATAATGAAGCTGACTAGTACCTGGATGTGAATGTCTTGTACTACCACCACTACTATGACCACGTACACCACCACCACTTGTATGATAATAAGGGTTATTTTTAGGATTTTTATTCATCACATTCGACCGAAAAGGACCTCTTGTATGATGATGATGATGTGGATGCTGATGATTGGAATTATTATTATTATGATGATTGGAACTAGCAAATCGTTGCGAATGATAATGATTGTGATGATGATGATTGGCAGGCCTATACATTGCGGCAGATTGATGCGATGATGATGGTTGATGGTATGATTGTTGTTGTTGTTGGTGAGTATAATATGGTTGCGTTGGTGGATATTGTTGCGGATGGAACGGCGGTTGTGCTGCATTATGATGTTGATAATTATGATGATGATGATACATATTATGATACTTATTATTAACACGACCATTATAACCACCCAATGATTTACCGCCACTACGATTTGAAATTGATCCAACATTCGAACCTTGAGGTTTACGCCGTTGTATCATCATTTGGCTATTATTATTATCTTTGTTATTATTGTTATTATTAATATTTTCTTTCTGATTGATTAATGGTTGTTTTTTCTGGCCAACATCATCACCATAACCATCATCGTTATTATCAACATCGTTCGTAATATTGGTATCTGTAGTCGACAATACATTTTCATTTGTATCACAATTATCATTTTGACTGTTTGATTGAAGACTAGAACTATCAACTGGTTGTTGCTGTTGTTGGGATTGCATCAAGTTGCTGTCGAAACTTTCTTCACTACCAGTTTGAAGTTGTAGTTTAGATTTTGATGAAGAATCAGTAGTCCCTGCATCTTGTTGGCTAAAAATTCTTGCACGCACTTTTTCATAATTTTCTTCACGTTCTTCTAACGATCTTGATCGTGATGAATCGGATAGTGATCCAGTGCCACAACCACCACCACCACTATTTGCACCTCCATTCAATAATAACGAATTATCCGGACTTTTATCCTTATCAAATGAACTACCAGGTGAATCATCCAATGATGTTGAATCCCGTTTCAATATGGATTTTTTCTGTCCATTTGTTTCTTCTCGTTGATCTTTGGCCATCATCTCTTTGAATAATTCATCCGGTTGTCTGGTATTGGAATTTTTTGTCAAAACAACCGACGTATGTGAATGATCAACTGCATGTTCAAGCTGATAATAATCAGCTGTTTTATGGATCAACATTCGATTGTAGGATGATGCTTGTAGAATTTTCAACGTATCACGTGTAGTATCTTTAAGAAATTGTGCGAGATCTTGTTCTAGCTTGTATAGAAATTGACGATCTTTTATGCCTTTTTTCAATGTTTCTGTAAGAAAAATTTTTGCTTCACTGACGGACATTTCTTGAATTTCACTACTTGAATCTATGCAAAAAAAAATTGTCATGTAAAATTTAAATCTCAACAAATAGAAAAACAACACTAACCTCTTGAAAGACTTGGCGATGATGCATTGCTACTAATTATGGAACTATTTTTACTGCTTGTCTGTATTAGTGAATAAATTGAGAAAAAAAAATTAAAATTCATTCATATATTAATCACAAAAAAATATGAAAATTATGAATACTAACTGTTAAACTAGTCGGCTGGCTAATGTTGTTACCAGACGCTGTAATATTTCCGCTACTGTTCTGGGTAATACTGCCACAAACGGTGGTGCTGTAACCTACCGTCAAATGAGTTGTTGATCCAGTGTTTTTCACCGAATTCAACGTTTCATTACTACCATTAGGTAATTGAGGTGACAATGATGATGATGGTGGTGGTGGCGGTAGTGGTGGTGATGGCGATAAACTCGATTCACGTACAGCACCGCTTCGAATCAAGGGTTTTGAACGTTTTTTTAGGCTACCATCTAAACTGTGTGCCGATTTCGGTGAAACAGAATTATCACGATTTTTATCAACATAATTTATCGATTCATTTGTATCGTTGATTTTTAATCCAGCAATAAATTGTTTTGATAAATTAGTAATGACATTTTCATTTACCACCGATGACTGGCTATTATTGTTTGATTCTTGCATAATAGTGACAATTTCTTCATCACCATCACTTTTTGTTTCCAACTACAAAAAATAAGAAATTAAAATTTTTGTTCAAAAAAATATACAAATCAAACTCAAACCTCATCAGCTGAATTAATACAGATGGATATTGAATGTCCTTTCATTTCTTTCATTGTAATTGGATTTTCTTTTATCACATCATCATCATCATCATTCGATTTTGATCCATTATTATTATTATTGGCCATGATGGTGTGGTTTAAATCATCAATTTCCTCTTGCTGTTTCATTGTAGATTTCTGTAATTTATTATTAATCATTGCCGATGATTGTGATTGATGTTGTTTTTCATCACTACTACTGTCACCATTCGATTGATTATTATCTTTTTGTTGCTGTTGTTGTTGTTGATTATGAACAGATTTTGATGAAGTTTTTTTTGTTGCTGCTGTTGATGATGATGATGAGACTGCTGCCATATTCATAACCTTATCATTAGTAATTGAAGACATTTACAGCAACTATTTTATGATGATGAATATCAATTTTCGTTCAATTGTTCAAAACTATTACTATCTGGTATATAAGAGCTGTTATTAAAAAAAAAAGAATGAAAAAAAAATTACATCAATAATGGAAATGAAAAAAAAATCAAATTTTTTTTTGCAACTTACAAAATTGCAAATTGAAAAAAATGGAAATAACACACACACACACACAAACAAACAACTTGAATTTAGTCAGTTTGTATGTATGATGAGTGTGCATATGTGATAATAAACAGAAGAAATTGAAATGTTGCTGTTGATTTTTTTTTTTTGGTGTGCATATATTACGTTTGGCTATTAATTATATTATTATTATGGGCTAATACAAATCTATTGATTTTATGTAATGGGAAAAACTACACACAAAACGATAATTGATCTGTAGTAAATAGTAGTGATGATTTAAATTCCATTGTCATCATAATTAGAAGATATTTGGATGGACTATAGAGCAAAAAAACAAAACAAAAAAAAAATTTAGGCCAATCAATCCAATATATTGGCTATTCAATACTGTGAATAATAATTGGTGGAACCATAATAATAAATATACATTCTTTTACAAAAACAATGACCATCCTATAGATTGATATATAGAAAAAAAAGAAAGAAAAAACGAATCAATAAAAAAAAAGAATTTTAAATTGTAACAAGAGACAAACCAAACACTTGGAAATTAAGAAAAAAAAACCCTATCAATGTCCATATGTTCTATGGGAAAAACAAAAAAAAATACAAATCGAAAGTTTAAGCCATGGACCAGAAATAATGGTGGTGTGTAAAATGTTTCATTTGTAATAATAATAATAATAGATATTTAGTTGGCAACTTTTCCGTTGGATTCTACTCACACACACACTCACACATAAACAGACACATTGGATACTATGATGATGATGAACCAAAAAGGCACCAGAGTGTTAGTTATATGACGCCGATCAATGAATGTACATGTATATTATTCTATACTCTATTTCTATACAACAACAAGTTTATAAGGTATAATAATATCTTTTTCTTGTTTCCTTTGTATATTAATACTTTTTTTCCCCTTTTTTTTACAAATATGGCATCTGGTTGTTTCGTGTTATAATTAATAAAAAATGACGATGATGACAATGATAATGATTGGATTAACATATAACTTACCTTTTTTTCAATGATGTTTTAATCGAAATTTGATTTTTTAATCTAATGTATATGATAAGTAGATGCAATAACAATACACGTTTCGAATTTGTTAAAATTGTTCAATTGAGGCCGGTATTTTCCCATTAACAATGATCTGGATTTTTTTTTTCATTTGGAAAACAAAACAAAATCTTTAAATGATGATTATTATTAAATTAATTTATGATGATGAATTGATAATAATAATACTACGATGCAATGGAAATTGCTTCACTAAAACAAAAAAAAAAAAAAAAAAAATTTCACTCACACACAGCATGAAATAGGTTTTGCAGTGTTTTTTTTTCCTAACCCGAAACAAATTTGTTCAATGCAATGGTTATGGTTATAATAATAATGATGATGATGATAATAAATTCGACAGGGATGAAAGATGAAATTCTCTATATAATCGGGTGTTCACATCGTGTTCCCGTTTTTCTTCATTTTTGTTTCAATATATTGAACACAAACAAGCATGTACGACGTCTAATACATTTTATAGTCAGATTCACAATGCCCACACACACACACGATACATATGTATATGACAAGAATCTCAAATGCACATGTACAACAAAGATTTCAAGCAGCAGTATTTGTGGTTTACAATGCTTGAAAATGACAAAAAAAAACTTTATGACGACATCAAAAGAATTTTTTTTTCTCATTTAACGATATAATACCCCGTTGATGATGGTGAGCAGAAATGGGCAACCAATTTCTGGTTACTCGTAAAATCGCATGCACAAAAATGATGATGATGATGATGAGCTGCGTGCACACGCAATTTTTATAAAATGCCAAAAAACGTTTCACTTTATACGTGTACACACACACACAAGTGAGACACGACTAGCCGGTTTTTACTATCGATATATATCGATAGTCAATTCTGAATTTTTCTGAACACTAGATGGATGCACAGGTTTCAATGAAATAAAAAATTCGAACCAATTGTCATCGACTAATAAAATTTGGTCTCGTCAAGAGCATTTTTAGGGGTTTCCATTTGAAAGATTACTATCACTATGGGTCACCTGTCAAACGAATGATAAATGGTCATTGCTGAAAATGAAAAAAAAATTGTTAATGAGTGTGACCTCGAACATTCGTATGACAACGTGGCATTTGGGTTCATGTTTTTTTTTTGTTTTTTTTTTGTAAAAATTGTAGAATTTTGAATTCAAAAATGTGTCACATTAATCGGAGAATCGTTGGCTGTTTATTGTTATATTTTATCATCGATATCGATGCATTCACAGGAACTTGGGGTAAAAGAAGTAAGTGACTTAATCTATTTTTTGATCTGCGATCTTGTTAATTCTTGTTAGTTTTAAGTGATTCAACAGCGATCGAAGATGAATTGAATATTGTACAAACACCACCATCATCATTAATATTGCCAACAATCTATGCTGATTGGACACGAATGTTTCGAAAAAATCATAAATATCGTACTGCAAATTCACGACGTAAATCATCTGAACGAAGATTGATTGAAAATATTGGTGAATATCAACGATTAATGAACCGAGAAATGTTGGCCATAATGCAAGAAATGAAATTTGATCGTATGGCCATCGTTGTCAATGATGAACAACAATTCAACATTGATTCAAAACGTATTGAACATGGTGATCGATTAACAATTGAAGAATATATTCGATGGCTTTATGAATTACATAGAATGGCGCAAAATTTCAAAGATCAATTAATTGATGAACAAAAAATTGAAGGCCGAATCGGTTGATTCCAATTTTTCAATATTTTGTGTATTTTTTTATAATAAATTAATTAATATTTTATACATTTCAAGTTATTGGGGAAAATTTTTTGACCACATTACCAAAAAGTTTTTTTTGCTTAGCATTCACATTGAATTTCTTGGCCAATTTACCACCAATACCCGGCATTTCTGTTGCCTGTCCATCTTCTTTTTCTTTTTCTTTTCCTTCTTCTCGTCCATCTCCTTCTTCTTCTTCTTCTTCCTGTTCAAATTTAAGTTTATAACGAATTTTTCGTATCAGATCCTGTTCATCATCATTTGGTTCATATTCTACATTGATTGGTAGGCCACCATTTCCACCTTTCAATTGATAATGGCCTGGTTGACATAATTTTTCATATTTATCCAATATTCGTTTCATACTTAGGAAATTACAACGAAACAATAAAGAACCTGAATCAATTAATCAATCGATATTATTTCCATTTTTTCTTTTTTCAAAAAAAACTTACATTTAATTTGTGGAAATTTACGTGTTAAAAATGTATAAGTATAGAATATAAACACTATGGTTAGAATGAATGTAGTTATTTTCGATGAATAACGTACAATATCGATCAGATAATCGATTCGTTGCCATATTTTATCATACCATATTGGTGAAGCGTTTGGATTAAGTTCGGCAATAAAAATTTCATCATGATAATAATCACTATAATCATCGATTATTTCCATGATGATTGGGCAATGAAATAATTTTGAATTTCAGTTCATTTTTTTGTTTGATTTGAATAATTTCATTTTTTTTATAATTAAATTAAATAAAACCATAATAATAATAATAACAATTACAATAACAATAACTAAATCTTTTTTTTTCTGAAAAAAAACGAAACAACAAATATAATGATGATGAATTGATTGACTATTTACAGATTTATATTTGACAAGATTGAGATTTTTGTTTCACCGATTCATTGTTGGATTCATTCCTTTACTATTTGTAGAAATATTATTACGATGTTTAGATGAAGAATGATGATTATTACGGAAAAATGTCGATTCAATATTGATGAATGGTCTTTCAAACATTACGAACATAATAATCGATATTAATTGTGTAAAAAAGTAATAACATATCACATTTAATACCTGTGAAAAGAAAGAAAAAAAAAGATATTCATATCAAATTCAATTATAGTAATTTCATAAAAATAAAAACTTACAAGATTCAATTCTGAAAAATAAATCTTTTGTCGTACAGAAGTGATGATTGCACTGATTAGTACAGAATGTAATAAATATGATTGATATGTTAGTCTACTAAATACTTGAAACATTGGTAAGGAAAATAATCGATCCACTAATGGTAAATGTTGACGTGCCATTGCCCATATAAATAATGCCCAAGCAATTGCCCATATGCAACGATGTATGGCACCATATAGAATTGATAATGCATTTATATAATCAGCACCTTGTAACCATGGATATGTAAGCATTGTTGTAGCAAACATCAATATAATGGATATAACCAATAACATTGATCCAGTAGCAGTAGAACGATTATTTTTTATTTGATTATTTTGATCATCATCATCATCATCTCCATTATCATTGTTGTTAATAAGATATTCTTGTTGATGATAAAAATGTCTCCTGTGATAAATGTAGGCCATTAGAATACCGATACAATATGGTCCAATTCGACAATATGATGCTTTATAGACCATGTTTATATAATCTAGATCGCTAATTAATAAAATAATAGTTAAATCAATTGAATATTTGATTTTTTTTTCACCAAAATACTCACTAAACGGTGACTAAAACGGTGGGTGTTAAATGTTTCCATGCCATTAAGAATGCCGTTAAACTTGAACTACTTAATATGAATGCAATATTGATTATAATTCCGATTGTTCGCATACGATAAGATTCATATGCCAGGAATATGATTAGTAATGGTGAAATAATAAAGAATTGCATATCGACAGCCAGATACCAAAGATAGGATAAACACTATAAAATAAAAAATGTGATGTAAGAATCTTTGTAAATAATAATATAATGAATTCATACTTCACTTTGTGGATTTGTAGGTGAATTAAGATTACAGAAATTATTTATATAAAGTAAAACATTCCACCAATTTTTATGACAAGATTGTTGTGATAAATTCACATAATTACGCCATAATGGACCGGAACCTAATATTTCAATCAGAATGGAAAGGCCAACAACACCGGCTACGGATGGAGTAAGCCGGATATAACGATGAAATATCCGTCTTGGATGTTGTTTTAGGTGCTCTATTATGGATGGATTACGTTTATTATTTTGACGATTTGGATCGTTGCTGCTGTTGTTGTTGTTGTTGTTCGAATCATTATTGCTGTTGTTGCTGTTAGATATTCTACCATATTGATTAAAAAATGAATGCGCCATAACAAAACCGGATAAAAGGAAAAATGTATCCACCCAAAGAGCGGCATTTGTGATGAATTGATATAGAAATCCATGTTCAACACCCAAAACTTTTAATAAATTAGCTATGGAAAAAAAGATAACAAAAATCATGAATTGAATTCTTTAGGATTAGCTATTGGCTTACCACTTGGAATCTGTGCTTCAGTAAACGTATGATAGATCAAGATAAATAAAAAACTAAGGACACGAATACCGTGTAAACAATCAATTTGTGGAGTGCGAGTTGTCGTTGTTGTTGTTTTAGTCGATGGTTGATATGATTTAGTTCTGAACAAAAAACCAAGATTACGTGCAAGACTAAAACAAAGTAATAATCGGATGATGAAATTTTTCGCAGATGTTGATGATGATAATCTATTCAATTGATTCATTTCAATTATTGTTCCAATGATGATCATTGTAAATATTGTTGCAAATAATGCACTGATGTTATTGCAAAAAGATTCAATTATTGTTTAATTTTAAAATTTTTTCAACATTTTTGGAAACAATAAAAAAACTTACATAATAACCATATGAATTGTTTCAATACGATTACCAATTTTAAGATCTTGTCTAGTGATACATTGTGTAATGGTCAATGGTTTTTGATTATCACGTATGGATACTGATTTTTTTTTTTTTTTGGATAAAAAAAATCAAAAAAATAAATGGAATTTCATCTTAATAATAAGAACAATACGTACATTCATTAAGAATAACAGGTAAATCATGATGTATTGAACATGCAGCCGGTATACAAATACTAGCCGTTGGTGGTACCATCGAAAATATGAATGAAGGAAATGTATCGCTCTGAAATTCATTCCGATTGATTGATTAATAAAAGAGAAAAAAAATAAATTCAAATACCTCATTTTTAGTCATAATAATTGATGCCGGAAATTGTATAGTACAATATTGTATCTGTCCATTTGGTAAATGATCAATGGTTAGATCTAAACATTGATCAAATTCACCAAAAAATTGTATATTACCATCCATTAGACCGGATTCAAGTACTGAATTCGAATCAATCACTAATGATGATGATGATGATGATGATGAGAGAGATAGAAAAAAATCAGAAATCCAATAAACAAATGTCTCATTCTTTTTTTTTTTTTTACTTACTTTTCATTGCCCATTTTTCTTTGGAATTATCAAGAAAATAATCATATGATTGTCGACATTCTTGTGATAGATTATGGCGAACAAATTCATAATATTTAAAAAAATAATATAAAAATATTCGTCCATCATTAATCGATTCATATTGATGATGATTTTCTGTCATATGAATTCTGTCTAATGAATTGATTCGAATGATTCGTTGTTTATCGTTGTCTGGTCGACAATGACATGTCGAAATAGTGATGATGACAACAATACTAATGATGATGAATACATTCGAATTAGCCACAACTAACGGACATTTCATTTTAAGAGCGAAGTAAAAAAAAACTTTTTAAATCAAACAAAAAAAAAAAATTCTTTCCAATCGATCAGTCAGTCAGTCAGTCAGTCAGTCAGTCAGTAAATAAGTGAATAAGTAAGTCAGTCGGTCGGTCGATTATTGCCTTGAAAATTTTTCTGTTTATCCCGAATAATAAACATGGGGGGGTGGTGGTAAGCACGAGAGAATGACAGAGAGAGAGAGAGAAGGGTTTTGATAAAATACGACGAATACAGTGAAAAAAAACCGGATTCACATTGATAAAAAAAAAATATGGAAAAAAAATTTGTAGTTCGAGGTACGTTTAATGATGATAATATCGAATCGAATCAAATCGAATGTTATTCAATTTAAAAAAAAATTTTTTTCTATTTTCAACAATCACAAATTCTATATATATATCAAGAAAAACCAAAAACCAATCATCCTTGATTCATTGATCATCATCATCATCTGGTTAAACGTGTGTGTGTGTGTGTGTGTGTTTATATATACATACAGCGAGGGAAGCAAAAAAAAAAAAAAAAACAACTGATCAAACAACTACTAAAAAAAATCAATATCAATATCAATCAGAAAATTATTAATTGAATTCAAATTCGTAGATGATGATGATATTGATCCATGATGATGGTTGAAGTGGATCGATGTAGAACAAATACACACACATGCACACACACACACTAAACTAGTGGCATTTAAATAGCCAACATGTAGATTCATCACGAGAAATTTTTTTTTTATTTTTTTTTATTTTTGGTTTTAGATTTGAATCAATTATAATGTTGATAATGATGATAGGATTGACTTTTATATACAAAAGCAAAAAAAAAAAAAAAAAAGATGATATGATAATCATCATCAGCATCCTAAATTTTCATTTTCATTTTCATTTTCATTTTCATTCTCATTATCAATTTTTTTTATATATATTATAAATGAATGAATTTCAATCAAAATTATTGAAATGAATTATCTCCATCTCTCTCTCTCTCTCTATCTATCTCTGGCGCCATTCGATCACACACATGTTTTATCTATCTCTATGCCACCATGGCTAGAATGATCTTTAAAAAAAAAAAAAAACACAAAGCAAATCAGGATCAGTGATAACGGATCAGTGCTAATTGCACAAAAAAAAACTCAAGATTATCCTTGATTCGATTTTTTTTCTGTATTATTTACGTGTACTTGATGGCGAGTGTGTGTGCAATTGAATGAATGGTATGATGATGAGAATCTTTTTCTTTTTTTTTTTTTTTTTTTTTTTTGGTTTTTTTTTCATTTAGTCGATGGTCATATTTGCGCGTACACATAAATGATTGAGATGATGAATTTTTTTTTTTTTATAAATCCGTTGAATCCGAATCTTTTCGCGTTTTCTTATTTTCACTGCTTTCATTAGTCCATTGACTTTGTTTGTTTATTTATTTTATTCGTTCATCTACAAAAAAAAAAAATTTCGAGGTTGTTTTTGCTTTCACCAATCAATTTCAAAGATTCAGGTTATTTTTAGGCAATGTTTTTGCCCATTACGCTAGTGATAATGATGATGTTGATGATGATGATGATTGATGATGTTGCACGATGCAAATTTTGTTGTTGTTGCTGTTGTTGTTGTTGTTGTTGTTGCAAACAATAAAGTACATTGAGAGCAATGGAAAACATTGGAAAAAAAACCACAACCACATTTTTTTTTTATTTTAATTATAAATCAATCAATCAATCAATCGATCGATTGGCCATCAACCCGATTTTTTTTTATATTTCACTTCTTTTTTTTTTGGTTGATGTCGTCACCAAGTGTGCGTGTACGAGTATCGGTCATTAATACTATGCATTAGTTTTTTTTTGTTGAAAGTGTTGGTTCGATGACTTTGTGTAATGCAATATCGAATGAATGAATGAATGAATCAATGAATCAATTTGATTTGACCAAATTCATTGATAATTAGTTTGTTCAGTTTGTAAAAGAATTACGGCAAAATTTATGCAAAAAACTAAACATTTGAAATGTATTGAACGTTGTAATTGTATGAATGAAAATATTTTTGGTATTGTTTTTTCTTTATAATATTTCAATTGAAATAATTCAATACGAATTGGATCCAAACAATAATCGTGATCAATTTTGGATTCATTAACAAATGGTGATGATGATGGTGGTTGTTCCAAAATTGTTGCATAAATTGTTGATGATAAATCAATCGATTGTTGTTCATTGTTGTCGATTAAAATTGATTTTGGTTTCAGCACACAAAATTGTATTAGAATATTGAAAAATTTTTCATAAATTTCCGTCAAATGACCAGTAATGTGAAAATAGATAAATTCCAATATAAAATTTCGTATTAAATCAAAAATGAGAATATTTTTCATCATATTCATACTGTCATCGATTACTGGCAAGGTAAAATATACGAAAGAGAATATTATCGATATTATGGTGACAATTTGTTTTGTCATTAACCAATATGATGATAGTCGATAGAATCGATCCAGATTTCTAATCAGATGATATATTAATGGTTTGATTCTGATGACGGATTCAACGGTTATATTTTCGGCTAGTAAAAAAAAAGAATTAGAAAAGAACACAAAATTAATTCATCGATAATTTGCTGATTCGTAAATTGTTTGCCGGTTATTGACCCCCCCATATTTTGTGTGCTACAAAATGTTAAAGTGATACTTAATTTTTTTTTCTCTGGTTATCTCATCAATTATCAATTAGTAGGATTTTAAAATTGAAACCAACCAATAATGTATTTCAAGGTTAATTTCAATGTTGAAATGATAACAAAAAAAAACCACAACTTACTGGTTTGAATCCAATCGATAATGTGATTGAAATAATTTTTAGTCATTACAACAATATAAATAGTGATAATGATGATTATTTGATCATGATTATTTTGTTCAACAAAATCCATGGATAAATCGAATAAAATATTCCAATGTTTCATTGTTTTCATTGATGATGGTATGATGAATATGAATAGAATGAAATTTATGGCTAAATTATAGATAATCATTGAAATGGCAATCAATCGACCAGTTTTAAATGATTGATCCAATTTTCTATATAATGGATGTGATAAAATTTCGAATAATTGTTGACCAAATAATAGAAACATTATGTATACATAGAATTTGTCCACATGAAACATGATCAAATATATACGAAATATAAAAAATGTTATTGGTTTGAAATTTTCCGTCACAATTACAGTATCACCATCATCATCATGATGATTATATAATATATGAATGAAACTATGAAATGATTTTACTATCAATATCATATGAATGAATAATATGAACATGTGAAATAATTTAAAATAACGATGATTTTTATCACTTTGATTGACCATTTTCATTTTGACAGTAGCAGCAGCAGCAGCAGGTGATTTACAAGATTTTTTTTTCGAAAGAAATCGAACAATATAACGGGAAATGTTTCCGAAATAAATTCCAGTTGAGCTATTTTTTTTTGGATTGTGAGAAAATTAAATTTTTTTTTTTTAATCAAATGCAAGATAAACAAGAAATGGAAGCGGAACAAAAAAAAAAAAAAAAATTTTTTTTATCTTATCATACACACGGATGCAAAAAAAAATTATCTGCAATGATGATGATGATGATGATGGTGAATTGAAGTCAAGGCCAATGATGGTCATTTACCGTTTGTTTTTTTTTATTGTCATTTGGATTTGTGATTGGGTTCAAAAATCATCATCATCATCATCATCATAATGGTGGATGATAAGATCAATGGACTCGTAGTCGTCATTAATTTTCAATGTATGTGTGTGTCTTACTTTCCATTCTCGTTGATTTTTTTGTTTTTTTTTGTTAATTGTGAAAAATATGCGACAATCAAATGATATCCTTTTTTTGGGAATCTACCAAAAAAAAAAAAAACTAATATCAACCATTTGATTGATTAAAAAAAAAAATTTTTTTGAAGACAATCAATCAATCAATCAATCAATCAATTGATTGATGATAAGGTCATTATCATTCATCCATATATAAATCACGTATGCAAATATTTTTCACAAAAAATTTCCATTCAGGATTTTTTCCATTCATTCAGAACAAAAAAAAAATTGGTTTTACCAAAAAAAAAAAAAAAAAAAAAAAAATTCATACCTATAGAATACATAGATGACCAATAATGATGGACCCATTGATTTGATTGGAAACATGATGTTCAATCATAATGATAAAAATGATTCAATTCATTCAAGGTGACCTAATAATATGTACACCAGATGTTTGATATTGATGACATTGGATATTGAATAAAAAAAAAACAACAACCAGTCGATCCCAAAAACAACACAACTATATAAAGTCAGTCAATCGATATGATCAGAATTTTTTTTTTTTATTATCAATTTCAATTGAAAATATTATGTTTTATTATTGAAAATTTTCATTTTCATTATCGATTGATGATGATGATCAAATCAATAAATATGTAAAAAATATAATGGTATCTACATAGTGATGGGGAGGAAAAAAAAATTAAAAACCAAACACATGAAAATAAACGTGATATATATATAAAATGTCTGTCAGTGTGTGTGTGTTTATGTAAATGAATGAATGAATGAATGTATTTACAACAACAAAAAAAAATTAACCCAATCGATATTGATTGATTGATTGGTATACCACATATCAATATGTAAATATGTTTGTGTGTGTGTATGTGTGAATTTTTTTTAATGAACTTGTACTTTTTATACAATGAAATGAATATATGTTATGTATGGTACAATGTATCGTGTGGTTGTATATATGTACACGATGAAATAATTTAAATTTTTGACCAGCAATTTTTTGTTTTTTTTGTTTTTTGACTAAGATTCAATTCTGAAGAATTAGATGGACAAATTTTTTGTTCTCTTCATTTTTCAAACTTCAGTACCTTGTAGCTGTCCAACTGTTGAATGTTGTACACCAGCACTACCACCGGTACTTGATTCTTCACCATAACCTTCATCAGGACTATAACGAATATTTGATAATGATGTTGTTGCTGTCATTTGTGATGATAATTGTGGTTGTTGTTGTTGTTGTTGTTGCCGAAATGGATAATTTGGTGTCATTGTTTGCCATCGAGATTTACCAACTGTTGTTACACCATAAATTGATTGTTGCTGCTGTTGATGATGATTTGGTGCTGGTGGTGCCATTTGCATTGGTGCCATTGTTATAAATGATGATGATGATGATGATGGTTGTTGTTGTTGTTGTATTGGATTAATAGGTGTATGTCTTATACCATATAATGATTCTTCCATTGTTAATAAATTTGGTCTACTTGTACTTGTTAATAATGTTGTTGATTGTCTTGGTAATTGTTGAAATTGTAATGGTAATGGTTCCAATATCGATATTGATGGATTAATAATATTGGTACGAAAAACTTCATCATCATCACCATTAATATCATTATACATCATTGTTGTTGTGGTTGTTCCATTGCCATTATTATCATCCATACAAACAAAACCATTTATTGATGCAGCTGAATCCGAAATAAATGCTGGATTGCCATATGATGTTGATATTAATAATGGTGATGGTGATGGATTTGATGAAATTTGTCTATTATTTGTATTTGATATAAATTGCTGTTGTTGTGGATGTGGATGTGAATGATGTGTAAAGAATTGATGATTCGGTGGTGTTGCTAAACGATGATGATTCTGTTGTTGTTGTTGTTGTTGTTGATTATTCAGATCAAATTGACTAAGATATTGATTTGTATACAATAAATTTGGTGCTGATGATAACATAAATGATGGTGGTGTTGAACTATTATTTCCACCATTGAAAATATTTCCATTCATTGGTGATGTTGCCGATGTATTGTATGTCATTGTACTTGAATTGGTTTGTGGTGCTGTAGTTGTTGTTGTTGATGATGATAAAGTCATTGTTGCTGTTGATCCACAACCACTACCACCATTAGTAATGACTGTTGTTGGATTAACCATAACGGCACGATATAATCCAGACATCTGTTGCTGTTGTTGTTGATGATGATGATCAGGATTTGTCATATATCCAGAATCCTGTGTAACAAACAATGTATCCTGATGTGAAGTGCCACCACCATTAAGAACATCATTGGAAAATGTTAAATGATGACCTATAGTTAGAAAATGATAGTTAGTTTTTTTTTGTTTATCAAAAAATTTCCTTTACCTGGCTGTTGGCCAATATTGTTGTTGTTGTTGTTGTTGTTATTGAAACCAAAATGATTCAATTCATAACCAGTGGCAGTTGTTTGCGATGTAGTAGTAGGCATAATCATTATTTGTGAATTTGATTTTGTATTATCCATAAAATTACCCGGTACTAATAGATCCGGTTTAAGAAATATTTCCGGTTTTTTATCAATACCATCTAGACCAAGCATTGAAAGTGCATGTTGTTGCATTGTTGTACCATTGGTATATGTTGTTGTGGATAATGTTCCATTTATAGATGAAGGATAAATAGCGGCACCATTTTGTCCAAATATTTTATTCAATGAATTTTTCTTTTCTAATGAATCATTATTACCAGAACCACCATTATTATCGGATTTAGTAGAATTACCATAAAATGAAAATCGTTTCGAACGTATCAATATCAATGTAATGACAACAAAAGCCAATACCAATGTGATCAAAAGACCAAGAACACCACCAGCTAATTCAACTTTAGACCAATTGGATGGTACACCAAATGTACCGGATGGTACAACATAAACAGTGAAATTTTTACTCTTGATACCAGCACGATTTTCAGCCGAACAAATAAAAGATGTACCATCATCATTCATATCCAAACCGATGATTGTTAATAATGAATTAACGGTACCTTCAGTTCTTTCTTCCGATAAATGATATTTATGTGATCGTTGTGATGATATATTATAATAACCATGATCCATATACCAGAAAACTTTTGGTTCAGGAATACCTTTAACAGTACATGAAAGTGTTGCATTACTACCAACAACTTTGGCTACTTCGACCGTTGTTGTAATGATATCCGGTTCACAAGCAAAATCATCTAAATCCAATGAATTCCACATAAGACCAGAAAGTCTTATAGGTAGATCACATGTAGCTGGTATTGATTGGCCAACATTATTTCTAATCATCCATTCACGTGTTGGACGCATTTCACAATTACATTGCCATGGATTACGATATAATTCAAAACTATATAATGCAGGTAAATCAGCAACCACTGCATATGGTAATGTTGTTAATTGATTATCATGAAGATAAAGATATTCAAGATCACGTAGACCATAAAAAGCTCTTGCTTCAATTGTATGTGTTTTACAGCCAGAAAGATTAAGAAATTTTAGACTATTTAATGCAGCAAATGATTCCGAAGTGATGGTTGCAATATGATTATTGTTCAATAATAGTCGTCGAAGATTTGTTGCATTGGCCAACGCTTTCACTGGTACATGTGTAAGAAGATTATCAGAAAGATCCAATTCAACTAGATTCGTTAATTGATAGAATGCATCATCAGCAATGGCACCAAGTTTACATTTTGGTATAAATAATTTTTGTAAATTAATCAAACCACGTTCTTGAAATGCTTTCGATGGTAATATTTGAAAATTATTTTGATTCAAATCTAAAACCTGTGTTGATGGTGATATTTGATTCGGTATCGATATAAGATTTTGATTTTCACATATTGTCGTTTGTTTACCATTACGCCATATACATGAACAAACCTGTGGACAGGTCATTAATTGTGATTCAACAATTTCAATGATGATGATGATGATCAAAACAATGATCAATTGTATGGATGGCCACATCAATAATGACTTCATTTTTTGTTTTGATTTGTTGTATTCTTGAAAGAATCAAAGAGAAAAATCTAAAAAAAAAGAAAATGAAAATAAAAATAAAAAAACATTAGAAAATCTCGTTTGACATTGAATTTAAAACATTATCATATTGATTGAATCAATCGATTGGCCATTTTTATAATCGATTAGAAATCGTTTCTTTTTGTTTATCAATAATCACGAAAATCAATATCATTTTGTTTGGCCGCAAAAAGAAAATTAAAAAGAATTTTACTTTTTCAAACACATAAAGATAAACATCGATACAATCGATTGTGGACAAAAGTTCCTGGTATTTGTTTGTTTGTGTGGGTAACAACAAAGAAAACAAAAAAAACAAACGCGTCATTCCATTGGTTTTTTCTTCAGAGCGCCCTAATAGACGATAATTCATAAAACAAACAAATTAAATGTTTGCTGTTCGCTGTTCGCTGTTTGTTTGTGTTTATATCCACTTTTCATTAGATTAAATTTTTTATCATTAAAATAAAGAGATGAATCATCAAGAAGAATCCCAATGCAAACAAACAAACAAACAAACAAATGGCTACAATCGAAATTAGGTACCGGCAATTTTCATCATCAAAAGATAATTCCTTTTGTTGTTCTACTATGTCACCACCTATCTCATCATCATCATCATCATGACACCTTGACATGATGATGAAATAAAAATGACAGCCGAACTTTTTTATTTTTGGTAAACAATTTTCAATTTGTGTGCAATAATATAAAAAATTGAAGTGTGTCAGCGATAAACAACACACAGCAATCATAATAAATGACGCACAATATATACACACAATATGTTTTTCCAAGCAAACACACGAACAAATGTAATTTAAGATTAAATATAACAACAACAACAACAACGATAACGACAACAACAACAACAAAAATTATAAAAGACCAGAATAGGATCCTCATCATTCATTCATTCATTCATAGTAATCATCACTATACGGCCCATTATGGTCATCATCAAATTTTTTTTTTTTTTTTTTTTGCTGTTTTTGTTATGAAGAATCGGTCGGTCGGTTGGTCGTCAATTTTGAATGTTTGGGTCAAAAAAAAACATAAACATTCGAATAGAAACACATTCTTCTTTTTTTTATCTGTTGGCCATTGTTGTTTGTTTGTTGATAATTCATACCAATCCTATTTATATAATGATCATCATCATCATCGTCGTCGTCATCGTCATCATTTGGAAGGAACCAAATTTCATTATTATTATCATCATCATCATCATCACCGATATAATAATGATGAATAAGTTATGAAAAAAAAAACAGAACAGACACAAACACACCTGTGTGTGTGTGTGTGTTGATTTTGTCTATTTGAAAACTAATCCAATTTTGCCATTTTTTTTTGTGAAAAGGTGTCACAAATACACTGATGATGTATTTTGATCAAAATAAAATAGAAAAAAAAAGTTTTCAATTTGTATTTACCATAATGATGACGAATAGATATCTGAATCTAAATCTAATGATTACCATCATTATGATGGGCGCTCATCATCATTATCGGATTTTTCATTTTTCATTTTTTTTTTTTTTTTTTGCTGCTGCTGCTGACGTCACATACACACTCATGAAGTGTTGAAAAAGGATGGGTCATCATCATCATCATCAAGGGGGGATGCTATTTTTATTTCACTGAATGAATCAATAAGCAGCAGCAGCAATGGAAAAAAAATGACAAGCCGTTATTTTTGGCTCCAAACAAAAAAAAAATTGTTTATTTTGAATATTCAAATACGGATTCGATTCCATTAACACTTATATATGAATAATATAGATGACAGGTGTTCAGGTGTTGTGTGTGTGTGTGTTTGTCCCATTTTTTTGTTTATTTTTTTCTCGTTTTTTGAATGAAAACGATGAAATAATGATGATGATGGAGACAGGATGGATAGATTTCATTAGTTACATGCAATTTGGTTTTTTTTTGCAATTGCAATTCAGATTGAATATATGTGTAACCAACCCTAACCAAATCATCCATTCGATTAGATGAAAAATTATCTTTTTACCTATAGTGGTAATTGATGAATTACCGAAATGAAATAAATAAAAAAAAATTAAAGGGCGTCATCATCATTATCAATCTGGATTCTATCTCTATTTGATCTTAGTTATTGCAACCATAAATTCATCATATCATCATGGTGCTATAATTTCATTTATATATTTACATATATATGACACTATCAGGTAATAGGTGTGGTCATTTTTACAATTTATGTTCCAAAACC
The DNA here is from genome assembly GCF_024713945.1 of Dermatophagoides farinae. Lineage (NCBI taxonomy): Eukaryota > Metazoa > Arthropoda > Arachnida > Sarcoptiformes > Pyroglyphidae > Dermatophagoides > Dermatophagoides farinae. The sequence continues at coordinate 2,575,651 of NC_134685.1, read as the reverse complement.
AAAACCAAAAAAAAAAATCAAAACAAGGGTTACACCCGAACATAAACACAAATTCTGGTTGACAATTTTCATCTTTAGAATTTTTCTATTTTTCATTTGTTTCAAAATCAAGAAACAAGAAAAAAAAATTCCAGAATTCATTTGCCAGAATTTTTATACACATGTAGAAATGAATTTAAAAAAAATAAATGAAAAAAACAACAACCTGTTGTTGTTGATTGAAAAAATGTTTGGAATTCTTGTTCAGTAAATCAAGCAAAACAAAAAAAAACATCCATTTATCTGTTATCTGTGTGTGTGTGTTGCATGTGCATCGCTTATCTTTTTCAGGACCAGAAAAAAAATTTTTTCATGGTAATTCAACACACAACACACACTTTAATTTATCTTGAAAATATGATGATGATGTGAACACTATGGGGACAAGAACGAATGAACAAAAAAAAAAAATAAAAAAAAATCTCGAAATTCATCAACATCATCATCATCAATGGATAGTGTTTGCCGCACCTTTAAATTATTATTATCACACACACACAAAGTTCAATTCATTGAATTGCATCGAAGAAGAAGAAAAAAAAATTGAAAGCAATTCTCTCATTCTACACATGGTGAAAAAAAAAACAACATATCATATTTGATGCAGAGAAAAAAAACCATTTTGCACATCCGCCTACGGATTTTTTTCCCTCTCTCTCTGTGTTTTGTTTGTTATCATCTTCATCATCATCATCGTTGTCGAACTTGGCGATCATCCATACGAATCATTTCATTTGGATGGATTCAGAGGTCAATCTAGATGTTAGATGTTTTACCCCCCACTCTCTCTCTCTTGCTCTTGCTCTTTGGATAGAGAATATACAGAGTTTAAAGTTTGTTCAATCGGCTATATTCCTACCTACCTATCTACCAACCAACCAACCAAACCAAACCAATAGACCAATTCATTCAGAATTCACAATTCAATTCAAATGATAATATCTTGTTGTTGTTATTATGGATGAAGACTTGTTTTTTGTTGTTGTTGGTTGTTGTTGTTCGGCTTTTTCTTGACAGTTGGTTGGTTGGTTGGTTGGTTGTGTTCAAGTTTTGTTGTTGTTGTTGTTGATCTATTATTGAATGTTTCAATTCACTCTATTCATTCATTTATCCAACCAACCAACCATCCATGCACAGGTGAGTTACCTGTTGATTAACATACAGAGAACCTGATCATCATCATCAGCATCACTACCAGGATGTATTATTTCTTTTATGGTATGTCTAGTGATGGGTAATAATAAAAAAAATGACTACTACTACTATTACTACTACTGCCACTAATACTATCAAGCGACCGGTTTTTTTTAACATTCGTGAATAATAATAATAAAATGAAAACAACAAAAAAAAATATCTCAACACAGCGACCACCAACCACTCTTGAAAACAAAAAAAAAAAAATCAAATCTAGAAGAATTGAATTGAATTGAAATGTTGAACTGAATTCATTTTGGTAGCCAAATGCCAATTGTTGTTGTTGTTGCTGCTGTTATTCGAATGAATTTGATAATTAAAACCAATAAAAAAAATTGACCAAAGTGAAGAGAAATTCTTTGACCAGAAGAATGTAATGAATGAAAATTTTTTTTTATGGAAAAAAAACACAGGACAAAGCAAGAAAAAGTTTCATTCAACTTGGTTGTTGAGAAAAAAAAATTTTCATCACAAAAAAAAACAGAACAAAATAAGACAAATGCTCTAAATTTAAATGAACTTGACAATGACCATCAATAATCATCATCATCATCATCATCATCATCATCTTGAATCAACCACCCTCACTCACACACACACTTTATCTCTCATGTATTCATCATCAATCAAAAATCATTGCACCGTTTATCTATATCTCCCAACATACATACACACACACACACACACAAATATGAGATATAAATCTATTGTTATCGTTGTTAATAATGACCTAACCCTGTGACCTATGTGATGCTCTTGATATTTTTTTTTCTTGCATCATCATCATCCATTGGTTGGCTGGTTGGTTGGTTTGGTTTGGTTGGTTTGTAGTTATTATTTATGGCCATCATAGCATATCCCACACACACACACATCACAAACCACAAAATAATGTTCAAGTGCATCATATTTTTTTTTTTTTTTTACTTTACTTGATAAATCAACCAACCAAATGGGTAGGTTTGAATATGTATCCTGTCATGTCAATGATCACATCAAGTGATGATGACGATGGTGGCCATATAACCTGGAATAAATTTATGATGATGATGATGATGAACAACATTTTTTTTCGACAATTGTTGTTGTTGTTGTTGTTGAAAGTTATGAACAAGCATCATTGTGGAATGAAGGTGTATACTACCCATTACGATTATGACGATGATGATGATGATGATGATGATGGCAAAAAAAAATAAAGGATGTTGTGTGTGTGTGTATTACGAGAATTGAATTGAAAAAAAATTCCGTATATGTGGATTGATGGTGGTGGGTAGTGGTGATGGTTTTTGACTTTCACCTTTTCATATTTAGTTGTTGTTGTTGTTGACCTTTTGTTCATAATGCACATGCATTTTTTTTCGAATGCATGAGATTCTCTTTGATTAATAGATGGATATTAATTATGAAAAAAAAATCTCCACCACACACACACACACTGAATGTAAATGTCAGCTCTATATCATCATCATATACAAATTAAAATGACAAAAAAAAACATGATGACATTCAACCATGATGATGATGATTGTGCAATATTGAACTAAATTGGTGGTGGAACAACAACAACAAAAAAAATTAATTCGTATAAATGAATTGTGGCCATTTCAAATGTGTTGACCTATGTTGTTGCTGCTGTCTAGATAGCTATTGGTTTCGGTCAAAAAGAAAATTTTTCAAAATCTTTCATTCACCGATTCACATTCAATTCATTCATAGATGAATAGATTTGACAATCAACAACAACAACAACAACAGCAAAAAAAAAAATTCATTCAAGTAGCATCTTTATTTCGGTGCTAATCTTTTTCATTTTATATAAATGGCTTTTTCCACTCAAACCACCATTCAAATAAATGTCCTAAATAGTGACATATGAATGAATGAATGGCGAAAAAAAATGACGATCATTGCCATCAATTTTTTTTTCTCTTGGTTGATATTTGCATCGATATGATAAAAAAAAATTAAAAAAAAAATAAAGAAGAAAATCCGTGTGACATTCGCGTGTATACGTTGTCTGTGAAAGCCGACACACTTAAAAAAAAAATTTTTTTTGAAAATGTGAGATATATGTGTAGATAACCGATAAATAGATTATTTTTGATGGATTCGTAATAGTAAAGAAACAGAGATGGAGAGTAAGTAAGTAAAGTGAAAAAGTTTTTTGTTTGTTTGTTTGTTAATCAAAAGTAAACTACACACACACACACATCAAGTGAAGAAGAAAAAAGAAAAATTTGTCAAATTGACAACCAAAAAAAATGAAATGTCACATTCAATGTGAATGAATAAAATGAATGAATGAATAAAAAGTCTAGACTATATATATGTGAATGAAATGGTCGTAAATTTTTTTATTTTTTTTTTTTTTTGAATTCATGAATGTACATTGTCCATATTATAGAACGACAATTTGGACACACACACACAGAATGCTAGAAATGAGAATTAAAAATTTGGTTTTTTTTATGGATAATCAATAATGATGATGATGATCAATCAGGGTTCATTGGCATTTTATGTCGATCAAATACAATAATGATATCGATTTGTAATGATCAATGGATTGGAAATGTGGATGGTAATTTTCATTTTTTTGTTGTTGTTAATCTTAATCTTAATTAATTAATCAATCGATAATGAATGGTGAAAAGTTTTTAAAGAATAAAATATGATCACAGCACACACACACACCAAAATATCCAACAGAAAAAAAAGAAGATTAAGATTAAGATTGATATCTTTAAGATTGATCAAATCTTGTTATATCTAGCCATTGTTTTGTACATTTCACAATTGTACTTTTTTTTATCTCATATGAATGATAAACACTGATATACATGATGAACAACAACAAATCAAAGGTGTGTGTGTGTGTGATGGAATGAATTTTTGAAATTTTTTGCCAATCATATCAAGATCATCATCATCATCATCAACATTTATATGATGGGTGTGGCCACCACTCAGAGAAAAATTTTTAAAAAAAAACCGAACCTTTTTACACAGAAACCGGGAATATAAAAAAAAAAATTTTTTTAACGGGGCTGTGGCCATCATCATCATCATCATATGTTTTATTATCATTATTATTATTATATAATGATAAATCGGATGACTTTTAAATGTGTGGATTTGTTTGTGTGTATGTGTGTGTGATTGGTTAAATTTAGATATAAGAAGATATTCAGGAATAAACAGGCAGGCATCATGTGGTGGTGGTGGTGATGGTGGTGGCCATAATGGTGTGTCTATTTTTTGCACAATTCAATCCACAATGGAGCATTATTTTCTCATCTTGTAAAATTTGGTTGATGATGATGATGCAATGATGGAACGTGAATCAAATTAGATTTACGATTTTTTTTTCATCATCATCATCTTCTTCTGTTTACATTGTAGGATTTTTGTTGTTGTTGATGAGGGCTTAATTTTTTTTTCAAACAACAACAACAACAAAAATCCATCTGTTGCCTATTTATAGAGATTATTGTGTGTATGTGTGTGTGTTTGTGTTATGAAATTTGAAAAAAAAATTTTTTTAACCGACCACCATCAATGAATGATGGATATTTATATATATAAATATTTGTTTCACAAGTAGACAAGAATAACAAGAATCTGTCATCAACCAAAAGGAAACAATATTCACATTATATAAGAGCGAGAGAGAGACCAGATTTTTCTTTTTTGCACTGAATCTGAATTTCACTGTTTATGTAAGTGCGTGTGCGTGTGTGTTTGAAGTTTTATTTTGAAAAATTGTTTCGAAGAAAGAAAAAAAAAATTTGGCATTTAGAAAATTAAGATCAAAACATAAACACAGCAGAACAACAACAACAACAACAGTGAAATGAATCCAAAACAACAAAATCGAATCAAATCGAATCGAATCGAATGTGTCTTTTTCATGAAGAGAGGAAATGAACTTGTCATGTATGTGTGTGTGTGTGTGTGTGTGTGTGTTAATAGCTGGTTAATGTCGAAATAGATTTTTTAAACTTATTATATAATGGCCTTCAGATCAAATGTTGATGATAATAATGTATTGACAACTTTTTTTTTCTTCTTCTTCTTCCTATTTATCTTTAGGGCAATATATATCGAAATTTTTTTTCCTCGTTCCATTGATTGATTGGTTGATTGATCGATTAATATGTGTTTGTCAATATAATAATAATAATAATAAATAAATAAAGTCATGGCCATGACTGAGTTTTGAGACAACAACAACAACAAAAAAAAAAAGATTCGATGATATAATCGAATTTTAAAGAAAAAAAACAAAATCCATTAAATCATTTCATCATCATCAATGATAATGGTCAATACCGGAATACAATCATCATTAGTTTTGCTTACCTATTCTAACAACAAAAAACGAAAATTTGTCGTAGACATTGATCGCAAAAAAAGTTGATTGTTTGATTTATTTATCACGTCGAACAGTCGTCAATGATGATCAAAAGTAGGAGAAATAAATTTTGATGTTTCGATTGTTGATTATAGAATCGTTGTTGGACAATTACTGGTTTCGATGGTGACGACAGGATCATTATTCATTTATTTTGGATAATTATAATTCACACAAACACACACACTGAAAATTTTTAACAAAACAAATGGATGTGGATTAATCAGTTGCCTTGGTGAATAATAATGATGATGATGATCGACAACTAATGAAATATATGTGGCAGGACATTGGATTCGAATTTTCAAGAAAAACAAAAACCATAACCATTCGAATTGAGAATGCGCATTTCAATTTCACAACACACGTACACACATGGATGAAAATAGACCAATAGTTTTTCCTGATTTAAATTTTCAAATTAAATTAAAATTGAAATTGAATCGGTGGAATTAAATAATCCAGAACAAAAAAAAAGATGATCATCCACACGATATTTTTCTTCAAACCCACCGAAACGAAAGACACACACACACACATAAACGATAAACTTATTCCGACAAAGTCGAATCGGTAACTGAACTCGAAATTATACAGACACATACACAATAATAAAAAAAAACTTATGGAACTAATGGTTCACAATTCAATCGCCTCACACATCATCCATGTGTGTGTGTGTGTGTGTGTGTATTGTGCATGATGATGATGATGATGATCACAAAACACGCAAAATGAAAACATACAAAAGTTTGATTGAATGAATGAATGAATATGGCTAAAAATGCACACCATACAGAGAGAGAGAAACGGGCCTTTTTAGGCTGGATCCATCATCAACATCAACATCAACATCAGATCAACAAGCAAGAAAAAAAAACTAGCTTCAGATAAAAAGCAACACAGAGAAATAGAGAGAGAGATTCATTCATTCATGGCAATGGAAGTGGTAATGGCAACAACAACAACAATAATAATAATGGATGGATGTCCGCCAATCCTGCTGCTGCTGCTGTTGCTGTCGTTGTTTGTTATGAATGGTCAAAATGGATCATCAAAATGTGTGCGTGTGTGTGTGTGTGTGTATGTTACAAAGAGCAAAAAAAAAGCCAGTTTTTTGGCAAGAACTATACTACTAGTACGGTGTAACTTCGAATTTTAAGAAAAAAACCGGAATTGAAATTTTCATTCATTCACTTTAACCAATTTAAATGGGCAGGTTCTTATCATCATCATCATCATCATCATCCACTTGGTTGATTAATCATAGATGATGATTATCTAAATGGATTTTAAAATGCGAATAAATCCTGTATATTTTTTTTTGTTTTTTGTTTTTACACATCCTCGAAAGCCGGTTGTTGTTGTTGTTGTTGATAATGATTTTTATGGTGGACAACAACAACAACAACAACAACAAGAAAGAAAGAATTCAGTTGTTGTGATCTGTTTGATGTGTTTGGTGAAAAAAAAATAAAAAAAAATTCACATTTCCAAAAAACTTAAAACGGAAACAGATCCATTTTGGATTGGATAAATTTGGCCATTGGATAATTCCGGTCATTGTGTGGTCTATGGATTGGTGGATCGGTTGTTTTTTTTTTTAATCTCTGGTCATATTTTGATTTGAATTTCCGTTTCAATTTTCTTTTGATTATTGTTGTTGTTGTTGTTGATTGTTACTGAGAGCTTATTCGACCTGTCACCTGTACACTATAGTGTGGCTATATATGCACAGTAAAAAAAAATGAGAATGGAACAAAAAAAAAAAAATACACAAAGGTCAGATGATCATCGTTGTCGGTGATATACACTCGCACACACACACACACACACGTCCGGTTGCACTAGTTTTCTTTACAAAAAAAAAATTTTTTTTTTCCATTTGATGTCAGTGTGAATCACCTGGCTTTTTTTTTTACTTTCTTTTTACTCTGGGTCTTTTTTTTTTCTTTCTTTTGGCCTCTACAGTCTACAGTTTTCGACCATTTGAGACGTCTTTAAGATGAAAATGTAGAAAAAAAAATTGAATGAAACAAGAAACGAGGACATCGATTGCTTTTTGTTGTTGTTGTTGTTGTTGTTGTCGTGGCTCAAAAAAACTGAAACAAACGGAGAAAAAAAAATGAATCATAATCAAATGTGTGTATGTGTGTGTGTTTTAAAAAACCTGTGTGTCACCTGTGAAATTTTTTTTTTCTCAAATTTCGATTTGATTTGTTGTCGTTGTCGTTGTTGTTGTTGTTCCAACAAACAATGCAGTAGCACACTATTTATCTCCACTATAACTAGGCTGAGAAACCCCAAAAAAAAGTTTACGGAAATTCGTATGGATTTCATTAGTGTAGTATACTAGTGCTACTAGTAGTGGTAGTAAGTGACCAATGGTCAATGCAACTGGTGTTGATGGTGGTGGTGATGGTGGCCGTTAGAACGGAAACTAATGATGGAAATGATCGTGGGATTTAAAAAAAAAAATTTACGTTCATTCATTAAATTTTTTCTTTCTTTCTTTTTTTTCTCGTTTTTGTTAAAAAAAAAAAAAAAAATGGACAACGTGTAACCAAAATGTCGGGCGTTTCAAGTGGATTTAACACTGTTGGAATTTTCACACACACACACACACACAAATACTTTGAAAGTAAAACAAACCAATCTAAAATACAAAATGAAAATGAACAAATCAATCGTCCATGGATTGAATTTTTTTTTTGTCCACCCATTAAAATTATGTAATATTTTTACTTCCACTACAATCGTTTTGGAAACAATCGATAGAATCGATAGTGGAACATACACATACACTGATACAGAGCCAATGATTTTAATGAATTTTTTTGTTTTCTCTTTACAACGGAAATGACGACAAACAGACAGGCAACATTAAGAAATAAAACATATTTGTGACATTGTGGAATTCACAATTCTCTCTCTTTCTCTCGCTTTTGGTTGACAGTAAAAAATCAACAAGAAAAAAATGAATGAATGAATGAAAAAAAATGAGACCATGTGGTCACACCACCCTCACACACACACACACACTGGAAAAGCTAAAAAAAAATGTCTGTGTGTGTCTGAATGCTAACCACTTGAAAGCACATGTTTTTTTTTACTGATAAAATGGAGAATGGAGAGAGAGAGAAGAAAAAAAAATTTAAAAGTCCACTATATATCGATATATCTGAATGAATGGCCAAGCTATAGCCAGATAGCCAGTCAGCTAGCCAGCCAGCCAGCAATCATCGTCCATATGGTCATATGGTACAAAAAAATAAACGAACGACGAACGACGAAAAAAATTTTTTTTCACCATTCAGTCATCAATATACTATGGCCTTTGACCTTATTGTTGTTGTTGTTGTTGTTGTTGAATTCTTTATATACGACGGAAAAACTATGAAAAACAACAACAACAACAACAACAACAACAGGCAACGAAATAAAAATAATAAAAAAAAAACGTAAAATGAACGAATGAAGAGAAAAAAAAATTTTCAAAAACAAAAATCACAAGCATATATACAACCCCAAAAACGGAGACCCAAAAAAAACACACACACACACACACACAAAGTGCAAGAAAGATTTAAAGTGGCCATTTGGTCAGGAATGGTAAAAAAAAGATGATGATGAAGTAAAAATAAAAAAAAAAGAAATAATGATGGTCAACGGTGCGTATCGATTTTTTCTCTCCATACTTCTGGTTATTATAATCATCATCATCATCATCATCAATTCAGTGATATAACAATAAGCCATACCGATTGGTCATAATATACGTAAATACTAAATGCATATCTTGTGAAAAAAAAACCAAAACAACAACAACAACAACAACAACATGCATGCATGGATGCCCGAATGGAATGGCCAAATAGCCAGAAAATTTTTTTTTTTTACTGCAATAACAATGATGATGGTGCACGGAAATGTGCACCATCATCATCATCATCATCATCATTCGTAATTATCATCCATTCCATTCCAATCGAAATTGTTATTTGTCGTCGCTAAGAATAAAAAAAAAGACAAAAATTAGATCGTAAAAAAAACTGTCTCCCCCACATCCAGAGGTTAGTTTTTTTCCCCATCTTTCAATGTATAACCACCAAAATTGAAATAGAATCAACAAATGACTGACTGACTGACTGACTGGATAGTAATGATGTGTTTGTCTCTTTAAATTTGAAATTTTAATTTCCAAAAAAAAAAAACAAAAAAACAAACAGGAAACGGAACAGATCAAAAACATGATGATAAACATGAAATTCCGATCCGGTTGAGTTATTGTCGTCGTCGTCGTTGTTGTTGTTGTTGATGGAATTCAAATGATGAAAAAAAACAATTCTTGGTATCGCCCATCCGTCAATTTGGAAATTAATGTTCTGATTTTTTTTTTCGTTTATTTGTCGCCAAAAATTAAAGAAAAAAAACAAAATTCAAATTCAACAGGTGTCATCATGTGGCCACATTTCCGTTTGATTCTCTAAATTCAATGGATGAATGAATTTTTAACTTTTTAAATTTGAAATTGAAAAGAAAAATAAAAATTATTCGTTTGTTCCATTTCATAAACGAAAATGACTGTTATTATTGGCTAGACATGAAATAAATTTTATTGTTCACTCACGTTCATACCACTTTGCACCTTGACCTGTACACGTATTGGAACAAACAAACAAAAGAAACGTAGAAAAAAAAACCTTTGCCCAAGTACATGGTTAGTACAATCATCTTCACCACCGCCGGTCTCATAGTCATCATCATCATCAACATCAAGTCATCTGGACCATATGGTTCGATATATGACAATTGATCATGATGATGACGATGGTTACAAATGTGCAGATGTACATAAAATACACGCACATACACACAACATACACGTGCCAAATGGCACGTGGCATTATTATCGGTTACCAACCACCTTGCCAAGATTGATCCAAAAAAAAATCAGCACGCGTATTATGGTTGCCATATCATCATCATAATCGTCATCATAAGTGGATGAATAAATAAATAAATAAAAAAACGACAAAGCCAGGTGTTGATCAATATGGATAAATAATGGAGCATCTGGAACAACAAAAAAAAAATTTGCTAGCACCAGCAGCAGAAGCAGCAGCAACAGATTAGCCGATCCTAAGATGATGATGATGAAAAAAACCAAACTTCGGTGATGATGATGATGGTGGCTGTTGCATGGATTGTATTGATGGTGTGTAATTCCAGGTGTGCGGGTGCATCTGCATAATTTTTTTTTCGCTGTTATTGTTAATTCATTTATCAAACAAAAAAAAAAACGGGAGATTATCAAACGAAAAAAAAAGATGTTTCTTCTTTGCCTACACAGAACATCCATCCAACATGACAACAAGAAGCTAGTGATGAAGAAAAAAAAATTGAATAAATTTGAATTTGAAGTAGCACGTGCACATACACACACACACACACAAACTAACACGCGCTTGCTACCTACCGATTTTTGAATCAAATAGCAGAAATACAGTATATTTTTGGCGACATATGGACTTTGGAAAATGAAGAAAAAACAAAATTGAAAGCCAAAAAAAACCCCCCACCCCTACAGTGGTAGTAGTGAACACAACAGATGTCAAACGTATTCGGTTGAATGTTGATGATGATGATGATGACATTAGTGACATTATAATCAAGGACATTGAATTCATCATCATAGTCATTAATAAACAGAACCGAATATTTTATGAAAAATAAAATGAAAAACGATGACATTCAACAGGTGACATGTGATGATGCGATAAGACATGACATGACATTCATTTCATGACAATGATTAAGGAATGAAAAAAAAACCGAACAGAAAATTTACCACAGTGGAACCAAGTGGAACAAAGGTGAAATGAAGAAGAGGAGATGATGATGATGATCATTCATGCGATTCGAATTTATTACTTTTTTTTCGGATTGTCATCCCTATAAACAACGAAAACGACAACAACAACAACAACAACAACAAGAAGATGGTGATTTTCAAGTTCTGAATTTTTTTTTTGTCTTTCGATATCGAAATTTTCAATGTTGACATTCAATAATGATGATGATGACAAATGCAAAAATAAAACAGAAGAGAACATAACAGAAATGATTCATTTACAAATTCGAATCTATTTCTACTCACAATGGCGCACACACACACATCAATAGATTTCGAATGATTAGAAATTGAAAGTTTTTTTTCTCTTCTGTTGACTTTGATTATCTTGATTTTGTTTAAATTCATGAATGGTTCCGGTTGAATTATTGCATCATCATCATCATCATGAGATCCTGTAGAAAAAAAAACAATGACGATTATGATGATGATGATGGTAATATATCGTCCAAAACAACAACAATGGTATAATATATGTGAATGATGATTATTATTATCCAAATGTAGAAAAAAAAGATAATTATTTCAACTTTTGTTGTTGTTGTTGTTGTTGTGTTGTTGTTGATGATAATTAGAATGAAAAATGGACAAAAATCATCGTCATAATTGTTGTTGTTGCTGTGTTCCAAGATTTTTTTTTGTTCTGAAACACTAACAACAACAACAACGGCAACAACAACAAAGTTTTTGATTAAAACACAAACAGGTAAGCATTATGATGATGATGATCATATTTTTTTTTTGTTAATTAAGGACTTTTAATTTAGGAAAAAAACAAACGAACGATGTCGCTTTTCTTTTTTTTCTCGCAACACAGTAATACAGAAGAGAATTCTCATTTCTCGTCATAACTGTTTGTTTAAAAAAAACGAAACAATCAAAAAAAAAAAAACAGCTGAGAATAACCGAATTGATCCAGATATAATGATGATGATGTGAATTATTTTTAGTTACAAACAAAAATTGTTGTTGTCCATTGTTGTTTTGATGTGAAACAAAAAAACAAAACAAAAACAAAAAAAAAAACGAATCGAATCTCATCATCATTTTGGAAATTTAATTCTTTCTTCAATCACGTTTCTTTTGTTTTTTTTTGTTTTATTCGTCATCAATCAATTATATATAGAACATTTTAACGCATCGATGAATTTTTTTTTCTCATTCAACAACAACAACAACAACAAAAAACTTTAAAAAATTCTTTCTTTCACCTAAAATCAATCAACCAATCGATTGATTTTTTTTCAATTATTATTATTAATTCATTTCACCTAAAATGATGATGATGATGATGATTTTTTCTTTCTTTGGATTCAATTTAAAATTTTTCATGTTCTTATGTAATGGAAGAGAGAGAGGTACGTTTTTTTTTAATTGACAATCATCATCATCATCGTAAAAATGAAAAAATTTTATACAATCGATCGATTCTCATGGATTCTATTCTGCTCTTTTTTTTGCTTGTTTGCTTGCTTGTTTCACACATGAAACATTCAAAAGTATATATAGAAATTTTATGATCCATATCACAAGTTTTTTTTTCTCTTTGATCATGATCAACAGGTTGTGTCTATGTAGGTAGTATAAATAAATCGATATTATAGCCATTTTTCAATTGTTTTTTTTTTACTTTTAATTAAAAACAAACGAAAACAACAACAACATGGACATAAACAAGAGAACAAAAAAAAACCGGACAAAACATGACAAGTAAAGGTGTGTGTATGTCTCTGTGTTTGTTTGGTATATACGATATATTTCAAATTAAATCATGACTATCAATACAACAACAACAACAATTGCCATCTCAACCAAACCAGACAAACAAACAAACAAACATTTTTTTTTTTGGATATGTAAATTTTTTTTTTTAAACAAACATGGCATTGTATGGAATGTTGTTGTTGTTGTTGTTGTTTTTGTTTCTTGAAAAAAAATGTTGAATATTCAAATAATGTTGCTAATATCCTATAGGCATGGCCCTATTGAATAATGAAGAAAAAAAAATGAAATTTACAAATTAATGAAACAAAAAAAAACATACAATACATACCACCTACAATAAATGAGATGATGATGATGATGATATTAACCAGAGCAAAAACAAATGGAAACGCCCATTGGTTGAAGAGAAAAAAAAACAGCCCACCCATAAGAGTGAAAGTAATTTCTGGTTGAGTAATTGGTTGGTGGTCATTGTAATAACATTATTTTTGTTGTTGTTGTTGTTGTTCTGCACATCAATATTTGAATGGGATGTCCAACAATTTGTGTTCCAGACCAGGATATGGTACCATTGTTGTTGTTGTTTATGTTGTTGTTGTTGATGATGATGATGATGATGATGGAGACCACACAACAAGTGTATGAAATTTGTTGTAAAAAAAACTTATTTACACATGACACTTTTACGATGGATCCGGTTATTATATATGTGAAATAATTTTTTTAAACGGATGGAGGATAAGACGGAATTTCTTGATGGCTTAATTTTCGCCAACAATTCGATATAATAAATTATTCATCATCATTATAATAATCGAAATTATTCGGAATACCAAATCCTTTATCAACATCGGATGAATCAATTTGAAATCGATTTTTAGACCATGTACGTAATTGGAAAATATTATCAGTCCAACGTTCAATAGCCGTTCGTGCTATTTGGCATTCATTTTCCAATTGTTCAACATTGGCTGGATCATAATTCTGGAATCGGACCAATTCTTTTTGTAATTGTTGTTTTTCTTGCTCTAATTTCATTAGATTTTCTTGTATTTCAGCACGAAGTTTATTCTCATCCACTTGTTTGTTGTTATCATCATCATTATTGGTGTGGCTAATAAATGTCGACAATTCATCATCCAGTTTTTTTGATTGTTCTTGTAGAACAATGATCGATTGTTCTAGTTTTCTACATTCGGCTAATTTCTATTAGATAAACATTCGTTGTATTAAATTTAATCCTTGTTTTTCTTCAAATTTTTTTTTGGTGTTACCTTTTGATATGTTTTACCAGGGAATGACCAAAAATAGGTTGATGTACCAATCTTGTCCGTATCGACTAAATCATCATCGACTAATGAATTCAATACATCTTTGATGGTTTGTGCTGGAATTCCTTTTTCTTTGGATGCAATTTTTTCCAATTCTTTGAGAACGAAAACATTTTTCTATATAAAAATCCGGTAAAAAAAAGAATGACAAAAAGAACGGTTTTGATATATAAATTGAAATTTAGCTTACTTTTTCATGGAAAAATTCCAACAAACGTTTTTGTTTTTCTTCTTGTGTTGTTTTTTTCGATTTTGACTATAAATGAGAAATAAAAAGAAGATAATTTAATGGTGGTAAGAATAAAAAACTTACCATTATGGAAACGAAACAAATAAATCGAGAGCGTGGAAATTTTTTTTTTGTCTAATTAATGACGAAATTCGAATGCCACCGGCTTTCAAAAAAAAACAAAAAAAAAAAATTTCAATGACCATTCACAAAGGTTGTTGCACACGCGATCTGGTGGTTTGATCATCTGTTTGCTCAAAAAGTTTGTTGTTGTTTTTTTTTGTTCTAATCAATTTCAATGGATTAAAAAAAAATGATGATTGAAAATCTTGAAAATGAATGTAATCAAGCTCTGGAAGATATTCGTGAGAATATCGGTACAGCCGAAGCTGTCAATATTGAACAAAAATTATGGAAATCCATACAGAAAACACATAAATCGAATAATTCGGTATGTTAAACATTCGATAATTTTCATTTGTTGCAAATATCAGACTGATTGATTTTCTCATTTCTATTGCTTTTAGAATCCAATTGTGATGAACTACCTTATTGGTTATTATAATTCAATGCATGAAATTGTTTTCTTAAATACACAACAATCAAAAGATCCATTTTTATATTATAGCCGTTATGGTTTTGTATCATCAACAGCCACTGCCGCCAATCTGAATCATCAACTTTTATACAATATTCACATACGTCTTGGTGATCTTTATCGTTATGGTGATTCACGTGAAAATGCTAAACATTATTATAAACGTGCATTACATTTGGATCCAACACGTGGATTTGCCTACAATCAATTATCATTATGTACACCATTGACAAAAGCCTATCAATGTGTTTATTATTCTGTACGTGCATTACATTCAACCGAAGAACCGGTTAAAGGTGCTGAAACGAATATTAAATTATCCATTTCACGATTCGATTGTCCACTATTTGAAAGATTTCGTCGCCATTTGAATGTTACAATGGTCGATAATGCCATCACTATTGCCTATCCATCGAATGGACAAGAATGGTTCTATTTGGTTGTGATATCCATCCATTTTAATGATTTAAATCTAACATTTGATCTTTTATTGGATCAATTGCTCAATACTATTGATTGTGATGATAAATCCATACAATTTGATTATCTTCTTATGAGTTTGGATGTTGCTTTTGATTGGATTTTAAAAGGTTAGTGAAGAAAAAAAATTTTGAAAAATTAAAATTTTTTTTTTCAATTTTTAAAATTTACAGATCGCAACAATCGATCGACCACCACTACCGCCGTCTCAACAGAAGCATCAGCAGCAGATTCATCGATTGACAATCTAAAAACGCTCAATATTTGGCTACGTTCAAATTCCAGTATGGCCAATGATGATGATGGTGATCGAAAAAATGAAACCGATTGCCATATAGGATTGATACATAATTCGATACTAAAAGATTTTGCACCATTACGACCAATTTATGAACGTATGGAATATTATTATGAAACAGAAATATATCGAATGGATAAACATCGTAAAATATTGATCAATAGATTGATACAGAAATTACAAAAATTTTAATATGAATATAATTATATGTCGAATGTGTGTGTGTTAAATAAATATATCTAAAATTTATTTATGAATTTACAATTTTAACACTTGAATCAATGGTAATAGGAAATTTCAATATATCCAAATCATCATCATTGATTGATATACGAGATTCCAGAAAATCAATGACAAGCGATGGACAGAATTTATGTGCCACTTTATTCAATACCAATTCATATTGGCCATTTTCATATTTAATCAGATAACATAGATCATTGAGGTTTGATTTATTCGAATCCGAATCATCATTTACATATGTAGCACCGATAATTTTTACGGCCTGTAGACCATTATCGAATAATGTACCAGTTTCTTCATCACGTGATACTAACATTTTATTATTGCTGCTGCTGTTGTTGTCATTATTATTATTATTTGCACTATTTTTATAAATTTTTCTTTTACAAAAATTTGAATCATTTTTCTTTTTTAAATTCGTTGATTCTTTTTCCAAATCCGACATGATCAAATTGATCAATTGATTTGGTCGTTCTTCAATTTTTGCTGCTATACGTTTTGATCGCCGTATAGAATTATCATTATTATCGGTGGTGGTGGTGGTGGTGATGGGCATTTCATTTGTCGGATTCATTGTGATGTGTAATGGTCCAAAATACGAAATATAAATAGTTTTTGATTTGATTTGATTGATGATGATAAAAAATTGAATTGATAATTTTTCATTGATAAAAAAAAATTCAATGAAAAATAAACATCGCGCTCAAATTATACCATTCATGAAGTACGTTCAATAATGATTTGATCATGATGATGATAATAATAAATCCGATGATGATTTTACCATCGACAATGGTAAATGAATATCATTTTTTTCATCAAATTCAATACGTGATTCAAGAAAATCAAATAGAATCTATGAAATAAACATTTACATCATGTTCATTAGTTTTGTTTGTTTTTTTTTGTGCAACTATAGTCAAACTTACCTGTGGACAGAATTTTTGTGCTACTTTATTCATGACAATATCGCATTGATTATTTTCAAATTTTATTACATAACATAGATTTTTTGTTTGATTCGAATTTTTATCATCCAATTCGATTGCACCGATCACTTTGATTGCTTTCATACCGAAATCAAACAATGTTCCAGTTTCTTTATCTGGTCCTATGATTTTTTTACGTTTTTTTCTATCGTTTGTTCGAATTTCAATTGTCGATGTTGATGATGATGATGATGATGATGATGATGATGGTGGTGGTGGTTGAGATTCATCCAGATTTTTCAATTCAATTTCAAAATCCATTTGATTGGTTTTCGATTCATTGTTTTCTTTTTCATTTGATTTAAATGTTGATTCATTCGATTCATATACATCATACATGATTTGAGGAAAATTGTTTTCTTGTTTGATAAAATCCAATGAAACATCATCATCTAAACCATTCAATAAATCTTCGGAAATGTCTGGTGCAACTTCAATACTGATATCAACATCATCATCACCATCATTATTATCATCATTAATTTCAACCAAATCATTCGATGGTTGTCCATTAAAATGTTCATATTCAATATGTTCAGGTCGTATTAAACGTTTAGTGCCACGATTTGATCGTTTATATTTGGGCATTCGTCGTAATTCATTTTCACGTTTACGCCAATCACGTATACATTTTTCATTGATATTAAAATAACGACTACTAGCACGATTACCGTGTATCTTGGCATATTTTATCACTTTAAGCTTAAATTCAGCTGTATAGCTCATACGTTTCATTGGTGTTGATTCCATGATTCATTGTTTTTTTGTTTGGATGGATGGATGGATGGTGGTGAGTAAAAACAAAAAAAAACGAAATTTTCAATCAAATTACATCACATCGTAAAACAACAATTCTGTGAAATTAAAACAAAACAGAATCCTTTTTTGTTGTTGTTGTCTCTTTTTTCACAAGGAACATTCATCGAATACGTGTCATGACGATTTTTTATAATCAAAATTTCAACAAATTCAAATGAAAAGATTTTTTGTTTTGTTTTGTTTTATTGAATGAAAATTTTTCCAATTTATTATTATGGTAAATATTTTTTTGCTATATTAAATGATTTTTTTTCAAACACTTTCGAATGTATAGGTGTATGATGAACATATAATGGATTCAATGCAAATTTTACATATAATTCATAGATTTCGAGAAAAAAATTCTTAATATTATTCTCATCAATACGTGGTGCATTGTGCAACAGTAGAAATTTAATACGTGAATTACCACCAACGAATGCCGTAACAAACCATTCATTGAATTTATCCACACATTTTAAATACATATGTGGTGTTGTCCATGAATGTTCTTCAACCAGATCAAGTGCAGCATGAGCCACAAATTGTGTTAAATAACGATGATCAAAATTACGATCAGCACCTTTTGTTGAATATTCCAATTCAAATAATGGATTATCCGAACGACCAACGATAACGAAATAATAGCTAAAACCAGTGATGCTCATTGCAGCCGTAAGGGATCAAACAACAACAACAACAACAAAAAATTGGAATCAGATGACAAGATGAAATTTTGTTTTCAATTAATTTCAAATCTTGATTAAATTTTTCAATGGAAAAAAAGCTGGAAAAAAATTGAAAATCTATCGAATCATAATAAACTTTACCCCAAACACACCAAATATCATCTGAATTTGAGTCATTCGTTAAACGCCACTTTAGCTGACATAGACCTGTCCTATATGAATGGCTAATAAAAATTGTGCGCTTTTTTTTTTGTTCAATCAATCTTTTTATGCATGCATGTCATTGATTTGAGTAACAGATGATAACATTGTTAATCAATTCAAATTTTTCGTTATCATTATGGATTTTCTTGAATATTCTGAAGCTTTGAAAGAAGATCGTGGTGATTTGGTATGTATATTCACATCGATCATATATTTTTTTATTATTGATTTAAATCATTCAAAAAAAAAAAAAAAAATAGACTTCGGGTCGATTGAAATTGGCCAGTACACAGATTATATTTAAAAATCATAAAACTGGTAAAGTAGATAATCTTGGATACAGTGATATAAAGAAAATATCATGGCAACGTATGGCAGGCGGTTATTGTGTTCGTATTATGATGAACAATGGTCAAGTATTTCGATATGGTGGCTTCAAAGAACAGGACAAGGAAAAAATTGAAAAATTTGCATCACAATATTATGATCTACAGCTAGAAAATGTTGAATTCTCTGTAAAAGGTTGGAATTGGGGAACCGCCACTTTCGAAGGATCGGTATTGAATTTTGATTTATCATCAAAAAAATCGGATAGAACAGAACGAGCATTTGAGATTCCATTATCGAATGTTAGTCATTGTACAACGGCTAAAAATGAAGTGACAGTAGAATTTCATCAAAATGATGATGCACCGGTATCGTTGATGGAAATGCGTTTCCATATACCATCAGTTGATGGCACTGATCCTGTACAATTGTTTATGGATCAAGTATTGTCCAATGCAAGCATTATTCGTGAAACAGGTGAATGTATTGTCATATTTAAAGAATTACAATGTCTTACACCACGTGGCCGTTATGATATCAAACTATTTCCAACATTCATTCAATTACATGGTAAAACATTTGATTATAAAATTCCCATCACATCTGTTCTTCGTTTATTTCAATTACCTCATAAAGATAGCCGTCAGATATTTTTTGTACTTAGTTTAGATCCACCAATCAAACAAGGACAGACTAGATATCATTTTCTCATCTTATTGTTCAATAAAGAGGAAAATATTTCCGTCAATCTTGGCTTGACTACACAAGAGATTGATGAAAAATATGATGGCAAATTATCGAAAACAATGTCCGGTCCATTGTATGAAGTTATATCGAAAATAATGCGTGCTATGATTCAACGGAAAGTAATTTCACCAGATCCATCATTCTCAAAAGATATGCCAGCTATTACTTGTTCTTATCGTGCTAGTAATGGTCTTATGTATCCATTGGAACGTGGTTTCATCTATCTTCATAAGCCACCTGTTCATATTCGTTTTGATGAAATTTCATCAGTGAATTTTGCTCGTTCAGGTGGTTCAACACGTTCATTTGATTTTGAAATCGAAACCAAATCCGCTATAGTTCATACATTCAGTTCGATTGATAAAGAAGAATATTCGAAATTGTATGATTTTGTATCTAATAAAAAATTACGAGTGAAAAATCGTGGTACTGAAACATTGGAACCTAAAAATGAAGATGAACTTATCGATTCAGATATTGATGATGATGAACCGGATGCCTATCTACAACGTGTACGTGAAGAAGGTCGTATTCGTGAAGAAGTTGGTGATTCCGATGAATCGGATGAATCATTCAATCCAGGTGAAGAAGGTGATGAAGTGGCCGAAGAATTTGATTCAGATGCTAGTTCATCATCGTCATCTGAAAATGATGATGAAGGCGGTGGTGGTGGTGTTGGTGGTGGTGCTGATGGTACTGGCGATGGTTCGGATGATGATAAGAAACGAAAAAAGAAGAAACATAAAGAAAAACATAAACATCATAAAAAAGCTAAACATTCATCGGAAGGTTCCAAAAAAACATCCAAGAAAAAGAAAAAAGATGATAATAAACCTAAAAGACCATTATCGGCATTTTTCCTTTGGATGAATGAAAATCGTGATCGAATCAAAAAAGATCATCCTGAACTTTCATTGACAGAAGTGTCTAAAAAAGCTGGCGATCTATGGAAAGAAATGACAAAAGATGATAAAAGTAAATATGAAGAAATGGCAGCCCGTGCTAAAAAACAATATGACAAAGAAATGCTTGAATATAAAGCCAGTGGCGGCGGTGTTGGTGGAACTGACGATGATAAACAAATGAAAAAATCGAAAAAACCTTCCGCTTCAACATCATCATCATCGCAATCAAAATCACCGATTAAAAGCGGTAGTCAACAATATAAAAGTAAAGAATATATTAGCTCGGCTGGTTCTGATTCCGATGATAGTGAGGATTTGAAATCAGATGGTGGTGGTAGAAAATCATCGAAAAAATCCAAAACAAATGAAAAATCTTCGAAAAAATCATCCAAAAAAGAAAGTAGTGACGAAGAAGAAGAAGAGGAAGAAGAACTTTCAACACCAAGTGAATCATCAGAATCAGATTAACAATTTTTCATTTTGTCATTTATTTTAATTTGTAACCGAATTTTCATTGTCATCAATTTTTAAAATAAAAAATAAAACATTCATAACAAACACGATTGGCAATTGTTGTTGTTTTTTTTCAGTTCATTTTTTTTCTGAGTATTTGAGGTTTTCAGGTTTTTTTTGTTCGTTTGTTTTGTTTTTGTTTCAGGATCACAATCGTGTTATCTCTTCGACAAGATCATCTTGATCAATATAAAATGATGCTGGTAGTTGTTGATTATCGGATGGTGTTTGTTTTTTGGATCGATTGTTTCTACCATCATCATCATCATCATCGATTATTATAATCGATGATGATCGATTCGAATGTTTATCATCAGCGTTCATCTTTTTCCTTGTATTGTTGTTGTTGTTGTTATTGTTGCTGCTGCTGCTGTTGTTGTTGACAGATATGCTGACTGTACGATAATTTTTTACGGCATCATCATTATCATTATTATTATTTGGTGTGGATGACATACGTGATAATTTTCTACAATGAATTCTTTGACTAATACGATTACGAATATTTGATTGTAATTTTTTATGTTCTAATAATTTTTTCAATAAAATCTTTATGACCAATACACGACCATTACGACATAAGGCTAAAAGGCAGGAATTTTTCGAATCATATGATATTGAAAATATGGCTACATTATCTGTCCATTGTTTCAATATATCATAATATAATGGTATTCCAGTTTCGAGATCACAAATATAGATAGAACCATATTTAGATATAATGAATATAAGGCCAATATAATTATCACAAACAATATGCGTAGGAATGTCATCATATTGTACAAATTGATTCTTTGCTGTTGTTGTGCATGATGATGATGATGATGATGGTGATGAAGACGATGGATGTTGTTGTTGTTGTTGTGCGTTATGGTCTTCTTTGTGACATTGCATTTGTTCATCATGATCATCATGATGATTATTATTATGAAGATTATTATTACGTAATGATGTGAAATTTGTTGTTGTTCGTTGGAATCCATGTAACATTAAATGTTGACTTTTCATTGGACGATTTTTATAATAACTATTAGCTGGATTGGCCGTAGTACTCAATTCGATTATATATAGCTTCCAAAGATGAATTGTATCACGTTTACAGGCAATTAATAAAATTGAATCATTGGCACTTCCTTCGAAACGATAGCCAACGAATGTGGCTACATGTGCATCTATACATTGACTTTGTCCATAGGATTGTGAATGAATTTGTATTTTACCACATATTTCATCTGTAATTAAGAAAGTTAATTGATTATAATATAATAATAATAATAAATAAAAGATATGTGTAATAGCATACCATCTTCAAGATAGAGTGCGGTCAATGCAGACCAATATCCATACAATGGATCGATACTATAGTTGACAATTTGATAATGTTTAAAATCTTCATTCAATGAAAATATCATTTTCGGTGAATTATCATGTAACGATAATTGTTGTCCACTGGGATCCATCATTATGGACCAATGATAAACATCGTCTTCGGTTATAATTGCAACTGAATCACTATTGATCCATGTCCAATATAGACATTTATTTGGAAATTGTACCATACCAAAACAATCATTATCACGTATTGAATAGAATGCAAGCCAATATTCATTCGATACAGCAATAATATCCTGTTCGGGACTAATTTGTGCACAATTTGTATCCAGATTTGTTTCACAATTAATTAATAAATATTCAAATGGATTGATCAATGTAATGACACTTTGTATATTTGATGATTGTGCTGGTGATCTGGCATTTTGCATCATCATCATCATCATTGAATCATCTTTTGATCGAAAATGATTCGAATATGGATAATGATGGTTACGTGCCATTGGAGGGAGATCACGATGAAATTTTGATGATGTTAAATGTTGTTGATGATGAGGCGGTAATGGACGTATAGGCGTTGTTGGAAATGGCATCGAACGTATCGAAGAAAACGATGATGATGATGATGATTGTGTTAATCGATCAATAGTCCAATCACAATCACTTGTATTGGCTGTAGTAGCTGTCGATGATGATGATGAACAGAATGATGATGAATTTGTTGGCGATTGATTCATAATGAATGATTGAAATGAATTTTCCGATTGCATTGATGGTGAATACCATCGATGTGGATGGTGGTGATGATGATTATTTCGACGTCCACTAAATGTATTAAATGGTGATGGTGATAATTCATGATGATGATGATGATTATTATGATGGCTATGACTATCTTGATGTTGATTATTATTACGTGATTGATTAATAATTCGATGACAACATGATATCCATTTACTACTGGTCATTTTAACCTGATTCCAGCATACATCATTGATTTTAATATTATAATCAAGTAGCTAAATAAAGCAAAAAACAAAAAAAAATTTAAATTTTTGAAAAATGAAAATTCGATTTTACATACATTGAAAATGGGCGATACACGTATCGTTTGTTGTTGCTGCTGCTGCTGCGTTTGTTGTTGTTGATTTGGATGATCTTTCATGGTGGTGATCTAAAAAAAATAAATCACATCAGTTGAATTGGTCCCAGGAAATAAAAAAAAGTTTTTTCTGTCAGTTTTATTAAATGTAAATCAAAAATACTGTGTTTGTCGCTATTTGTATGACGATAATCGATAACCCTGAAAAAAAAATCGCTATGACAATCATCAATGTGATAATAATGACGCCAATACGGTTGTCATATAGATTGGATCCTTTTGACAAGATTATAATATGTCACCAGGGCAAATCACATATGATGATGATGATGATGATGATGATTAAGCCAGGCGTTATTCTACAAAGATTTTGTTCGTTTGTTCATTCATTCTCATCATGAATTGAATGAGCAGAGCAAGAAATTCAATTAATGGACAAAGAGTAGCAGAGAGAGAGAGAGAGAGAAAAAAAAATTGAACTTTTAAAGTTGAAATTCAATTGCAAATGATGTGTCTGATCGCGACTGGAGTTTTATATTCATATATAATATATTCATTCAATATAATAATAACAATGATGGTGATTTTGGCAGTAATTTCATGAATTTCAACGAAAAAAAAAGAAAAAAAATCTAAAAATAAAACCAAATAGTACACAATGATGAATGGTGGTTGGTCTTGGATGATACGGGAAGATGTCAATGCCAATGACGAATAAATTATGCCAATAGTCGTGTGTGTATGTATATACAAATGATGATGATGATTATCAAGGATTTGTCATTTTTTTTTCTTGCTGCTGCTGCTGATGTTGCTGTTATCTTCGTGTATATAAATGATGATGATGATAAAAAAATTTATATATCGAGGTTAATATCAAAGAGATCAAAGGTTCTAATAATGATTTTATATGTAGAAATCAACAAGTTTTTTTTTACAGAATCAGCAAGTTCAGTCTCAATTTTTTTGTTGTTGATACAAATCAGTGTTTAGAAAAAAAAAATGAAAAATGAAAAAAGAATTCTGGAAAAATAAATCCCACCAGAAAAGAGAAAGAGAATGTCGTCGTATTGATTAATTATTGATTATTTGTTGTTGTTGTTGTTGTTTATATTGTTGACATTTGATGCTATGATCCACAGAATACCAGCAGTTGGCTCATCATCATCAATGTAATTTATTTATAATTTTCATTCATCTGACAATCACTAGATGGCGACGTTGTATGCTAATTGATTCGAATTTTTTAATTTTTTTTTTGACAATTATCATGTTCCGTCCAAAAAATAGAAAAAGTTTACTTACCATATCACACACAATGGCCATTGTTTAATCAATCAATCAATCAATCAATCAATATTGTGTTGTATCGAATATCAACAAACGAAAAAAATTCAAATTCAAATTCGCGCAACAAGTTACCGAAGTTTAAATTCATCATCATCATTTTTTTTACAAAAATTAATCCCATAACCTTGTTTCTACATTTTGTTTTGTTTCAACAACAATAACAAAAAAAATATATGATAAATCGACAACAACAGAGATGTGGGAGTTTACACCGTACACACACACACACACATTTTTCCATTTCCCTTTTTCTCATCATCAACATCATGTTTTTGATGATTTCCATCAAAAAAAAAAATTCGACCGAATTGAATGGAATGAAAAATTTGAGAAAATAGTTGTTCGTCATGACCTGAAACAACTAACAAAAATCGACGACGAGTTGATATTATCGTTTTGTGTGTATGTGTGTGTGTGTCTCGGGAACAACGTGTATGGTGTGTTTGCCCTCGAACATTTTTTTTTTCTTTTTTTTCGTTGAAGCGATTAGGATATGTGTTTGTGTATGCGTGCATGTGTGTGTGTGTGTATAGAACACCGTTTTGTCCGTTGTGGAACAGCTTGAATTTTTCATCAAGAAAAACAAAAAACAAAAAAAAAACATAGATAATGACAGCAGCTGCTATTTGTTAAAACAAAAAAACAAAAACAAAAAAAAATGGGCCCCGCCGTAATAAACGTAAATGTAATTTGTCGAATGTCATCCATCCATCCATAATAAATAAATATAAAATGAAAAATCAGCGACAAGAACAAAAAAAATCGGGCTTGCAAAAATGTTCAAGTTCCGAACGTGTACGTGGTGCGTGTACTACGTACACAAATAACATGAAGAAATTGGAGAAAACAAAAAACAAGAAACTAAGCCATATTTGTTGCTAATTTTTTTCATTTCATTTCATTTCAAAGTCAGCAAAAAAAAAAAAAAACTCGTTCCAGAAAGTTTGCCGAAGAAATTGTTGTTGTTCCAAAATACGCCCGCCTATGTGTGTGTGTATGTGATGGTGGAACACGATATTTCAGTTCAGTTTTTTTTTTCGCAATTTCAATTTGTGTCCATGAACCAAACTGAACAAGTTGAACTTATCAAGTCGAGTGTGTTGTTGTTGTTGGAAATTTTTAACATTAACATTACCATGTGATTATTATTTCTTCGGTGTGGTGCCCGTTATTTTCATTGGCAAACTTTCTCTCATAAAAAAAAAATTTTTTTTTCTTCAACTCAAAGACAACGATGGCGCGGCGGGAGTATGATGTGGAAATTGATCTTGGAACTCGAAAACTAAAGACAAAAAAAAATGCTAAAATTGTTGAGAGCCATTATATGCAAGTCTCTCAAATCAACAACGACGAAAATTTGCAAAAAAAAATGCTCAATGCCAAAAGCAGTGAAAAATGTGTGTGTACGCGAAGCCTCGAGTGTTGTTTTTTTCCCCTCATTCGATATATTTAATTCAATTCAATTTTTTTTTGAAAATTATCATCACAGAGTTTATCACGGTGAAGAGTTTGTTCGTTTGATTTTGATTTTTTTTTTGAAGTTCGGTACGAATACGGTTTTTTGTTTTCATCTTCGATAAAAACAAAAAAATTGGTATTTCGAGGTTGACCTTTTTTTTGTTTTCGTTTGTTTCATTTCACTTTCAAGACGGCACACTTGATTTTTTACTTTTTACTCACAAAGTGTGAGCGGAAGGGGATGGAGGGAGCAAGAGAGCAACAAAAAAATGAAATGAAACTAGCAGATGTGGTGGTGGTGGCGGCGTTGGTGGTAGTGGTGGTGGTTGCACTTCCTCGAATGTGTGAATACAGCCGGTATTATTAAGACCGCCGTTTGTCGTTAATTAGTTCATTTTCATTGACAGCTATTTATCTGTTTTGTTTGTTTTTTTATTTCACCATCAATGAGATGATGAGATATATATTCATAAGGAAAAATAAATTGATCGATTTCGATTTGAATAAATTATTACAGAGTTTTGTAGTGAAGAAAACAAAAAGGCCCCACAAAAAATACACACACACACACAC
The DNA here is from genome assembly GCF_024713945.1 of Dermatophagoides farinae. Classification (NCBI taxonomy): domain Eukaryota; kingdom Metazoa; phylum Arthropoda; class Arachnida; order Sarcoptiformes; family Pyroglyphidae; genus Dermatophagoides; species Dermatophagoides farinae. Next base: position 2,548,193 of record NC_134685.1, on the reverse strand, counting down.
ATACGTTTGATGTGGTCATCCGGTTTTATTTTGATTTTGTGTGTGTGTGTTTTTTTTTTTTTTTTTTTTTTTTTTTTGATGGCCGGATACCGTTTTTACGGCAAAGAAAATAGAACAAAAAAAACAAGATAATGGCCGAAAGATAACAACACAGGATACGGGAGGTGATGAAATTGATATCCATTTCCCTTTTTTTTCGAATGAAAAATCAACAATTTGTTGTTGTGGTAAGTTGCTATTGATGATGGTTGGTGGTGGTGGTGGTAAAACCAAATTAATTGGATTGTCGTTCATGATTGTCGTCGTCGTCGTCGTCGTTGTTCGTCGTCGTCGTTTCATAATCAAAATCATGAACGGAAATCGTAATAACAAGTTGTTGGTTTTTAATGACTAGAAAAAACAAGTGAATGAATGAGTGATAGTGTGAGTGGAAATAATTTTTCCGTTCGCGTCCGTTTTTGTTTTATTTTGTTTTTTTTTTCGCCATTCATTACGTAAATTACAAATAAAAAATTGATTGTTTGACAATCAATATCAGAGAAAAATTTCGGAATAATTAAAAAAAAAAATCGGTTATCGATAATTATATAAAGCAAATATAGCAATTTTTATATTCTCAACATTCGAATATAAACATATTTTTCGATTATATCGATAGTATCGATAGTATTAAAAAAAAAGATTTGATAAATGAATGGAAAAGTAAAACGGCAACAGGAAACATTTTTTTTAATTTTTTTTTTTGCAACCAAACCAAACCGACGACCATCATCCAACAACAACAACAACAACAAAAAAAAATCCAATAGTCCATCCACATTGGCATACACACACACACACAACATATGCATACAAAACGCCATTCTCGGCATTCAAGGCAATCGACTATTTTTTTATTTTTTCTATATTCGATTGTCGTCATCAAGCGACCGATTCAAATGATATCTGTTTTTTTTTTCGTCCAAACCAGCAAATACAATACAGCAATACAAGTGTAAGCGAAAATGAACAAAAAAAAAAGAGAAAAACAATATTCGACGAATAAAAATGGATGGATGGATGGATGGATGGTGATCACACACACACACACACACAAACATACGGGCGTGGGCAAATATCAAAAACGGCACATATCAAAAACGAAAATTTGATGAACAAAACAAAAATGAAAATTTTTTTTCACTTTTAATATTTTTTGTCTCGTCGATATATATGACGTTTCCTTTTCAGATCTCCATCTCACATAATTGTGGCTTCTATATCGTATGTTTGTCGTTGTTGTTTTCAAACACCATAATTTGGAAACATTTATTAATCATGACGGATGAGAATTTGAATTGGACAAAAATTTTTCTCTTTATGGTAGAATAGAAATAACTGTAAATATCTCCCAAATAGAACAATAGGGTTTGACAAGGTCGTGGTGGCCGAGAAAATCAAAAAAAAAAAATGATTTATAGATATTCCGATCAATATATATTATTCACATCTGTTTATGCCGCAAATATATCCAATTGATGATTGTCACCGATTTGTTCGGGAATGTATGCAATGAACCACCTGCTGCTGCTACTGCTGCTTGGTGCTTGGTTGATTTTGATGTCAATACGGAACGGCCATTTTTGATTTCCCTTTTTTTTATAATATTTAACCATCATCATGGAAAATGAATTAAAATGATATATTATGATTGACATCACAAAATGATGATCATCACGGTATATACAATTTTGATCAAAAAAAAAGAGAAAAAAAATTTTGTCCACGAACAAACAACCACGATTTGAATGGCCAATTTACACACACACACACATAACAAGTTTTTTTTCTGTTTATTTCGAACAATTCGAATTGAGTAACGCTATTTCCACTACCGTTGGACTATGTTTTATCTATGTGTGTGTGTGTTGTTGTTGTTGTTGTTGTTGGTTTGTTGCCATGGCCATCAAAATTCAACAACGTAAACGAAACGGGATGTCTTTAAATGATGGCCATCAATGATGATGATGATGATGATAATATCATTTTCATTATGAATGGCTAAATATGATTTGTTTTTGGTTTTTTTTTTTTACTTTTTTTGATTAAAATGTAAATGATGATGATAATTTATGTAATAATACATTTTATTTATATTGTGAATAGAAAGATATTTGGAGGGAAAATACCGAACAAGGTGGAAATAGAATAAGATTCGAATGTTTTGATCGTTTGATTTTTTTTTTCAGTGGGAGAAGAAGAGAATGGGAATGGAAACAAAAAAAACGACCACCAAAAAATTCATTTCGAAATTCATTTTGTCCGTTTTTTTTTCGTTGTTGTTGATGTTGAAAAATTTTCTTCTTATCATCATCATTTTTTTGTTTGTTTGTTTGATATTAAGAAATATTCATCCAACATCTATTCATCCGACTCGTGCAACTCAATTTTTGTTTCCATCATCATCATCATCATCATCATCATCATCATCATCATCATCATCATCATCATCATCATCATCATCATCATGACCATTATCGTTAACATTGAACAGCAACAACATCATCATCATCATCATCAGCAGCAGCAATGATGATGATTATGTTGAGAAAAAAAAAATGGCCATTCATTCATTTGGCCACCACTACCAACTTTTTTATCCAGTTGTCCAACATACACACACACACACACACACAACCGATATCGACCGACAAATGTAATAAATGGTAAAAAAAAGAAAAAAATTTCAATAACAGCATCTCTTGCAAATGTGAATGCAAAAAATCGTTCTTACAACAAAAACAACAAGTGAAAGTAAAAAAAAAAAAAAAAAGAAAGAGAAAGCGGTGGTTTTTTTTTCAATGTTGTTGAGAGCAAAAAAAAAAATACGTCATCATCCGCATCTTTATTCGTCGACAAACACGAATTTTGTTTGGACACATCGGACCATCATCATCATCATAATCATCATCGTCGTCGATCCGATCGAATAAAAAATAAAGCTCAACAAGTTGTTGTTGTTGTTGTTGCTGTTAAGAATGACAAAAAAAAAAAATATTCGCGGGATATTGAATGAAAATAGAAAAAAAAACGTAAAGCGCGCGCATATACAACATATACAATAAAAAAAAAATAGCCAACACGTTACACACACACAGATTGGTGAAATTGAAAAAAAAGAGAGAAAAAGAGGAATTCGGAAAAGAAAGAAATAAAGAAAAAAGAGAGAGAAAGAAAGACTTGAATTTTGGAAAATGCGTCCTTGTTGCGATATTTTTTTTTCATCATCATCATCATCATCATCATCGTTTTCGTTTTGTTTCGTTAGTTTTCCACATCGATATTAATCATCATCATCATCGTCATTACCACCACCACCACCACCGCCGCCGCCACCGCCACCATTATTTTACCACATTCGATTATTGTGTAAAAACGTACGTGTTTTTTGTGTGTGTGTTTGTGTGACCAAACAACGACAATAATTCGGAAAAAGAAAATTTACCCGTAAATTTTCCGTTGTTATTTTTCAAAAAAAAATTGTGTTTTGCGTGTGTTTGGTTTTTTTTTTTTTTGTTGTGTTTTTAGCCAAAATATAATCAAACACTTGTAGCATGTGTATGTATTTTTCAATGCGACTATATGAGTTGGAACAAAAAAAAAATTAGCAAATTGGTAAATTGACTTGATGGTGGTTAATATATAATATAATATAAATGGTTAGTAGTGGTTAATATTAATGATGATATTTTGTTTGGTGGTATTAGTGGTAGTAGCATTATCAATCAATGAAATGAATGGTTGATAATGATGATGATATTATCAATCATTATCCAAAAAAAAACAGGGACCAGAGAGAGAGAGAGAGAGGAATGGAGAGAAAATGAAAATTACTGTTTTTTTTTGTTATTTTGAAGATCATGGACCACCACCAACAATCAACAACCAACAACAACAACAACAACAACAACGACAACGGCAATAGTGGCAATCAATAAAAATTCAGCATGTGTGTGTGCGTGTGTGTGTGGGTCCCGAGAAAAAAAAAAGATTGGCCGTGGTTCGGTTTTGTGTTCTTCAACCACCATATTTTATTCTTCGATCATCATTTGCCATTCCTGCTCTGTTGATGATAAGCGTGTGTGTGTGTGTGTTTTGATATCAACGGAATATATAAAAAACAACAACAACAACATAACCATCCCGTTTTTTTTTATCCACTCATTGTGAGGGCATTTTCAATCAATGATATAATTTAATGATGATGATGATTGAGATGATAACAATGATGGCAAATTTTCATTTTCAATTTTTTTTCTGGATTTTGATTTTTCGGGTGTCTAATAACTAATAATTTTTTTTTCATTTTCAAAATAACAGGCATCTCTTCCATTCATTCATTTACAACAGCAGCAGCCGCAACACCAGCACCAGCAGCTACTACTACTGAGATTTTTTTTCTGTATAATATATATATATGTGAATTGAAATATTGAATTGTCGAGATTGATGATGATGATGATGATAACATCAACAAACCAGAGAAAAAAACAACAAAATCCATAGACCATTTGTGTGTGTGTGTGTATTTACTGCCTGCCTGCATATTATTTTTTTGTCAGTTTTTTTTTTTGTTTGAAATATAATTTTTTGTCGTCGTCGTCGTCGGTTGTCGTAATAAGTTTCGTCATCTTTTTTTTTTACTACAACAACACAACCACCAACCACCACCACCACCAAAAAAAAAAATCATCATCAGTTGTTGATGTTGTTGTTGAATTTGATTGTATAGTAAATCGAAATTCATCGAACCAAAAAAATAACAAAAAAAAAAAAAATAAAATAAATAAACTATCAAACCACCACCACCACCACTTGTTGATGTCGTCGTATTTGTTTGCTTGTCCGTGTGTGTGTGTGTGTGTGATGGAACGAAAGAAAAAAAAATGTCATAAATCCAGCTAATCGTTTATCAACGATTTTTGAAAAAAAAATTTTTTTTTTCTTTTTCGTTGACAAATTAATTGATCACAATGATCATGATGAAACATGATGACTAAACTTTGAATTTTACCCGTTTTATTCGACATCATCGTCATCATCAATTTTCATCAACCATCGTCATCAATTTTTTTTCAGACTGATCATCATTTACCGAATTGTTCATGACATTCGAATTTACCAAAAAAAAAATTTCCTTTATATTATATAAATTATGACTGAAATTGTATCGACTAATAATAATCAATTGAATACGATAATCATGTCAACACAATCATCACCGGACACTAGTCCACAACATCCATGGCCAATGGGTAAGTTTCATAATTGTAGAGAAAGGTATAAAAATGACAATTTTCATAATGTCTTTTTTTTCCTGTTCTAAATTCATTTGGATAATATTTCCGGGTAAAATTTTCAATTTTTAAAATATAAAACGATTATATTAGAATTGCGTCGTTTTTATTTCACTTTCTTTTCGTTTCAGCTGATAATTTTTTTTTTTTTTTTATTTTTATTTGTGTGTGATGTACGTAATATCTATCATTTGTCTATATGTGTGTCTGTGTATTGTGTGAGTTTGATCAAATCAATTAATCATTGATCTTAAATATCTAGTATTTTTGGATGTGATGATGATGATGATGATGATGATAGTGATACGCCTTCAGAGTATATATTTTTTATTATTAAAATGATAATAATTGTAACTGTGGATGAAAATGGAATTGATTTATTATTGAATCGTAGTATATATTCTATTTTTTCATTTATTCAATTTTGATCGAATCGAATTATGAATCAATTCGATTTGATAATAATAATTTGATTTGATGAAAGAGAATGTACTACACTATACCTTTTTTTGATGATGATGATGATGATGATGCAAATACCAGACAATTATCATTATCATGTGTTTGTGTTTGTGTGTGTTTAATAATATTGAGGGACATACCATACCATGCAATAATATTCAATCATTTTTTTTTTTTTTGATTAAATGATAATAACAAACTACTACTACTACTACTATTTGATACTACTACCATGATATTGATCATCATCATCATCATTATTTGGTTTTCATTTTTAATGAATGAATAAATGAATGAATATGATGTGATTTTATTTTTTATTTTTTTTTCTTGATTGATAAATTGATCGATATATCTATCCATTTGAATTTGAATATCATCTTGATGATGATAATGGATCATTTGGTCTATGTGTGTGTTTGTGTGATGGTCATCATCATCATTATCATGGACAAACTATCCATGATTTAATCATGATTTGATAACAATCATCATTAACAATATCAATATATGTGTATGTTTGACCCGACACACTACTAGATTATCGTTATATATAATAAAACGTGGCAAAATTCACATTGTTTCATGGTGTTTATCATAAAGAAAATTTAATTTTTTTTTTACTTTGAAAAGAGAACAACGAACAAATCAAATGGTTCTTATGAATTTTGTTTTCTTGTATGATGTTTTTTGTATTTGTTTGCCCTGTATAATCATCATCATCATCATCATAGATAAATATTATGCAAAGAACGAGCTTAAATATTGGACACATTTTCACACACATGCTGGGCATTCGAGGAAAAAAAATGGCCATTTCGGACTGTTGTTGTTGTTGTTATCCGAACCAACAATTGTCGATTTGAAAATGGACAAAACAAAACAAAGACAACTACAATGTTCATTCGACAATGATTCAAGGTCTTCGGACAATCACGACGTCGACCAGATGATGATCTTCAACTCTTTCTATATTTCCTTTTCGAATGTTTATTCTGATGACCATTTTTTTTTTTTGCTTTCGAAAAAAAATTAGCCCAGAAGGCAACGAAAATTGTACCAAAAAAAAAAGAGAGAGAGAGAGAAAGAAAAAAAAAAGACATTTGGTCCACACCCCACACACACACACATATATACCAAAAATTCAATTCTAAAATAAAATAGTGATACCCGAATTTGCAGCTGTCCCGAACTTTACCACATGCACATGTTTATTTCATTGATTGAATTCTATATTTTCTCTATTTTCTATTCTTTATAGAAACAACAAGAAATGTGCGTTGGTGGTGTGTGTGTGTGTATTCAACCGTGGTGGTATGTTTTCACTATCTGTCTATATGTGAAACGGGCTATTGAGTTTTCGTTCCAAACGGCCACAAAAATGAAAAAAAAAATTTTTTTTTTTTTTTCGTTTCCAATCATTCCAAGTAACACGGGTTTTTTTTTCTTTTCCTCTCTCTCGTTCTCGTGTTTTCGTGTTCTCGTGCTTTCTCTTTTTTTACTCTCACCACCACTACAACTTGTTGCTGCTGTTATACCTCATTCGACAATCTTTAAACATTTTTTTATTTTTTTTTTTTCGTTGATGATGATTTGACCTCGATGTTTTTCAAAGTTAATTATTCTTGTGTTTTTATTTTTCGTAGTAAGCTTGGCACGGCCAAGTTCGGTCATGTATCCTGTGTGTGTGTGTGTGTGTTTATGTGTGTCTGTGGTAATAATTTTTGACTTTCATCATGATGAAAATGATTATGATGATGATGATTAGACCGAACAACGACGACTATGACGACGATGAAACTTTTTTCGGGTTTTGATTTTCTCGTAATGTGCAGGGCCAACCCCAAAATCAAATGATGATGATGATAGCTAGAGTGAAAGATAGTAATGTTTTGACCAGGGTCGATTCCAGTTTTGAGCCAAACCCCGAAATTTTCAATTCTCTCTCGTTCTGGCTATGACCGGCTGGCTGGTATTAACATTTGATCATCATGATGGCTGACTGACTGATGATGATTATTATTATTATTATGGCCCCGTAAATTTTTTCTTTTCTCGAGGTCCCAGTTGTATTTTTTTTCTGTTATCTATGCATTTTATATGGGTATATGACTCATATGTACAAGTGTCGGTCGCTTATCATGCACACAGTCCGTGTGTGTGTGTGTGATGACCGACACGACGACCTCCGACATTTTGGTTTATCATCATGGTAAATTGTTTTTAAATAGGAATTTTTTGTTTGTTTGTTTCCTCATATAGCATTGGAACAAACAAGTTTCCATCATCATGATGATGATGGAATTTTTTTTAAACAAATTAAAATTGCCGATATTCCAAAAAAAAAAAAAATAAGGGCGGACATTTTTTTTCTCCCTCTCTCCCCTGTTGGTTGGTTGGTTGGTTGTTTGATTGGATGGCTGGCTGGCTTGCTTGCTTGCTTTACTGGTTGCAAATATGGTTGGCCATTTTTGATCATTTATAACGGAAATAAAAATGGCAGAAACAAAAAAATTGTTATGGATGATTGCCATTGTCGGTCAATGTCCAATCATCGCGAAATGTATATGTGTGTATGTGTGTGTAAATGAATGATGTGAGTGAACAGTGTTAAAGATGAATAAAAATGAAAATTTCCGGTTTTTGTTGCTGTTGTCACAATGTTCAAATTGAATTGTAATAATTCAATTGTAGGCGGTTTTCATTATTGGTTGTTTATTATTGAATTTTTGGTTTTTTGGATCTTATAATAATTGAAAAATGTTTTTTTTTGTTTTGTTTTGTTTTGTTTTTTTTCGGTTTGGCTGATTGAATATGAATTATTTAGTTCCAGTATTGCAAACATTAACCGTACTATCGGATGGTGAAGAAGAACAAATGGAACAAAAAATGGGTATTGAAAATGGTGGTGGTAATGGATATGCTACTGGTACAATGACAATGACTAAAATGGCCATTGATAATGTTGTACAGCATCATCATCATCAACAACAACAACAACAATCATTAAGTCCACATTTAACAATTCAGAATCATCATCATCATCAACAGCAACAACAACAACAACAACAGCAACAACAAAAACAACATCATTCATCAAATAGTCAAAAACGTAAAGTTGGTAGACCAATTACATCAGTGAAAACGATGAATAGGTTTGTTGAATATCTATTTTTTTGAATTTATTTGATTTTAATTTTTTTTTACCATTCATTCATTCATTTATTAAGTAGATCATTTCCAGCTGTGGATGAGATTCGTGCCAAATTAGAAGCAGGTGAATGTTATGTAAGACCACGTGCATCAAGTTCATCATCTGATGTATGGGCATTATTTCAAGAAGTTGCCTATAAAGATAATCATGTATTTACTGGCATTGTTCAATGTAAAACATGTCATTTTTTAACACGTTATCATGGCCAAATAACCGGTACATCACATATGCGTCGTCATCATTGTTTTTCTTTATTATTTCCAAATTCAACACCAGCTAATAGAAAACCAAAAACAAATAATAATATTCCAGTACAATCAACGAATAATAATCGATCCAATTCAATGAATGGTGGTGGTAATACAACATTCAATATAACGGATGCTGATTCAACGACACCACGAATGTTGAAACGAATGAAAAAAGATTTACCAACCTCAGCTGCTGCCACCTCGATGACAGGAGGTGGACGACAATCATCATTTGTTGGTAATCATTTAAATTTGAATGATACATCAGCAACATTATTATCAGCATCATCATCACCATCAACAACCACAACGTTAACAAATCAAACAGGAGCACATATTACCATACATCCAGCATTACCAAAGAAAAAATTTAAAAATCAATCACATGGTGTTGTTGGTAATAGCCATTTAATTCATCATCATACAACGGATGCAAGATCATTAATATCGAATGGTGGCGGTATAGCGGTCACAATGACAACAAAATCACCATCACCATCTTCATCATCATCATCGTCATCATCATCATCACAATCAATGTTACATCCACGATCATCATCGAATAATAATAATGGCTATAATTCACCATCATCATCATCAACGACAACGACGGCTACAACCACAATGATGAATGGTCAACGAAATGTACAACATATTCGTCAAGATCTCCGTGAAAGACTTGTACAATTCTGTGCTGAAGAATTAGTACCATTACAATCTATAATTAGTGATTCATTTAGGGCTATATTGCAATCTCATCTTCGTTTATGTACTCAACAAGTTTTACAACAATTATATCAACAGCCACAACTTTTAAATCTTGCAACAACATTATCATCTTGTTTAAATCATCTGCCAGCACAATCACCTGATCTGGAACAATTACAATCCTATCAATTACAATTATATCGACAATGTTTGGAACGTATTCGATCGGATGTCAATACGAATCTTGAGGAAAATCCAGGCTCTGCATTGGTCTGTGATTCGGATAATGATGCCTGTATAATGTCTGTGTATTATGTTGATTCACGTTGGCAATTGACTGAAGCAATTCTTTCAGCATCCGGTATGGTTGTTGATATAAATCGATTTGTTGCACGTACCCTAGATGATTATGGACTTCAAGATCGTAAGAAATTGAGTAAATTTACATTCGTATCACATGGTGGTCAATTTGGTGGCGTATCCGTATGTCTAAGTTCAATGGCTCATATTGTAGATAAAGTGGTAGAGGAATCGTTAGCCATTGTTACCGATAATGATAATTGTAATGATGATTCTATGAATCCATTATTGGATCTATTCGATTCGTGCCATGAAATTGCCATTCGTTTGAATTTACAATCAACAATTGAACAAGCTAATCAATATGATGTAGATTGGATTGGTAAATATGAACTATTAAAAGCGATCGACGATAATAGCCAATCGATTGAAGATAAGAATGATATGAAATCTATTGATTTTAAATTGATAGCCATATTGATCAAATTATTGGAACCATTTCATGCTGCATCCAATGAATTACGACAATGTTCAAATCATCCAACACTATGTCATGTATTGTTGTATTTTTATAAATTGAAAAAAGTTTTATCTTCCACTCATAATATTATTGGCATCACTCATCATCATAATAATAATAATCATCATCATCATCATCAAAATAAAAGTAAAAATAATAATAATAATAATAATCACAACAACAATAATACTAAAAGACGAATCATTAATGCCAAATTAACGAAAAAAATAAAGAATACTACTACTACTACTACTACTACTAATACTAATACTAATACAAGTAGTGAATCAGATTCTGATTCAAATGAAGAAAAAGAAACATTTGATTCATTGAATAATAATACGGGTGATAAAACTACTGCAACAACAACAACAACAACAACAACAAATGGTGATGATGAAGAAGAATCAATTAAAGATGAAAATGACGATGATAATGATGATGATGATGATGATAATGATGACGATGATGAGGAGAATAAAGATGATCGAAATATAAATCAATTGATACAGAATCTTCGGCAAACATTAATGGATAATCTGGATAAACATTATGAAGTGCAATCATTACATAGGATAGCAACATTTTTATGGCCAAATTTTCGTTTATTAAAAATGTTAACATCAGATGAACAGAAAGAAGTACATGAAGATGTAAGAAAATTGATTCAAACTAGAGTTAAATGTACAAATCAAGTGAATAATTTAAATGGTCAAAATTCAAATGATAGTGGTAATTGTCATAATCATGATGATGATGATCATAACAACAATGGTTTAGGAATATGTGATGGATCCATTTCGAATGATAATACCGTTGGCGGTGGTGGTGGTAATATGATGATGAAAAATAAATCCAAATCAAATTTCGATGAATGGGAAATATTTTCTGATGAAGATCAAGATGAAGTGGATAAATATCTTTCTGTACAGTTAACATCTTGTTCTGAACATTTTGTATTGAATTGGTGGCGTGAACATTCGAATGAATTTCCAAAATTATCACAATTAGCCAAATGGATATTATCAATACCGGCATCGGTTACAACAAGAGAACGTTTTAAAATTACGAAAAATTGTCATATTGATGATATGTTGCTATTTTTACATTGTAATATGTAAGTTTTTCTGTTTTTCTTGAAAAAATTTTAATTTTTAAAATTCTTTTCATTCAATATAATAATAGGCAAACGGAAAAATTTGATTTTGCAAAATTGAAACGATCATTGAAACAACAACAACAACAGCAGCAGCAATCAACAACAACAACAACAACAACAACATCGATAAAACAAAAAAATCGAAATTCCACTAATAATAATTTTAATGTAGCTACAGCTGCCGCTGTAGCAGCCGCATCAAGTTTAATTGCAAATTGATTGCAATGGATAATTCCTGCATCATAGCAAAATGTTTTCGTTTTGTTTTTTTTTTTATTATTATATCATGACCACCATCACCACATACTATATTCATTTTCTTAGAATTTTTTTTTTTTGGTTCTTCTTTTTTAATATAACACTTGTGTAGTCATCACAAACACATACATCATTTTGTTGTTTTTTTTCTCTTTATTTTTTTTTCATTCTTCTTAACAAAATTGTATTGAACTTTATGAACAAATAAGAATAAACAAAGAATATATACTCTCCCCCCACCCCCATAAGTGTATGATAAATAAGAATTTTTTTTATTTGTTTGTTTTCAAAATAAAATTGTAACGAATTTTTGTTTTTTTTTTTTTTTGATTTTTACAAATTTCACATTTTGTATTTGTCTGTTTGTGTGTGTGTATGTGTGTGTGTGTGTGTTAGGTAAATGGTAAAAAATTGGCAAACATAATGGTTCCAAATATGAAATAACCAATGAACCAAATTTGACGAATCATCGTTGCTGTTATTTTCAAGTGTTGTGTAAATAGTGTTGGCGATGGTGATGGTGATGACAATTTATTATTTCGTTTCATTGATTCAAGATGAAATATAGCCCAATATGGCCATGGATTAGATGATAATAGAAAACGATTTGATACTTGTATATGCATGAATAGTATACAGAATGTGGCCAAAAAAATGGAATGTAAAACAAATGGTAAACATTGTTTTGATCCAATTATATTGATAGTTTTTCGTTTGTCGTCCTTGTTGTTGTTTTTCATTTGTGTACAATCGATGAACATTGAAATATTCCGCTGTTGTCTATAAACCAGTGTTGATAAAAAGAATTTAAAATTTATATAAAAATATTCATATGATGAATAAAGAATAACAAAAAGAATTGGAATGGCAAGTAGAAAATTTGGCAATTGTTTCCATTGATAATATCGTAATAGGCCAATATTCCAATATTTAGCTTGTATAGCTTGATATGATAAAGGAATAGAATAGTTACACCATTGTGGTTGATGAATAGATTCAGAATTACAGAATAATTTATATGCATAATATTGATATAGAAAAAATGGTAACATGATCATTATCACAAAAATAATGGTGTTGAATAAATTTTTCAATATCAAAAATATTTTCGATGAATTTTTTCGCCATGGATGATTCATATATTCAAGCCAAGTATGGCAAATTTGATAGAAAATGATGTAACCAATTGATAAGAATCCTATTAAGAACCAAAAAAAAAAAATGTAAACAAACGCATTAAAATGGGACACAAACATTGAAAATGTTTACCATTTGATCTTGTGAATGCACTCATTGCAAATAATAATGATGCATTGAATGGATTGTGGCCAATATATAAACAACAAAATGCAGCCAATGTCAATGCTGTAAATAATGATTCTGTATAACAAGCTGTAAAGAATATTGATGCTGGATTATAGATGAATAATTTAACAATATTCATGATATCATCATGGCCATCGTCATTATTATGATTGTGGTAAAAAAAATGTTGACTTAATTCAAATAGTAAACAGGCAGAAAAACAAAAACAAATTATATTAACAATATATGCAGAAATGATTATACATGTAATCCAATGTAATTTGACCAACAATATGGTGGATAATATTGATGCAAATATTCGTATTATTAATGGATAAAATGGAAAAAATGCCAACATTTGTTCATCAGTATTATAATAGCCACCATAATTGGCAATAGTGATAAAATATTGACCATCCCATGATGTGAATGGTTTCATGGCCATAATTAACATTGTTTCTAGCCATCCATTTTTATTTTGTTTGGAATTATTGAAATGTTCATAGATCAATTCATTATGATATGCATCAGCCATATGATCCGGTATGAATAGATCGGCAATAATGGCCAAAATTGTCAATTGAATACGTGATTGAATACATTTTTTAATGATTATTGACCAATAATTTTTTCTATTATCATTTGACCATGGCATTATTCTGATTTTATAATAAAATTCAGAATGAAAAATAAACAAAAAAAAAAAAAATAAAAAATCCAAACACCAAACCCAATTGGCATGAGGTTTTTTTTTCGGCAATAAAAGATATATATAAACACGCGCATGTACCAAAGTGAATTCTGTTTTCCTTTCATCCACTGATGCTACTATCATTTTTGTAGTAGAAGTAGCAAAAATAGATAATGTGTGTGTGTGTGTTGTGGTGGTATGTGGATATGAAAAAATTTATTTACAGTGGTGCACAACACATTTTTTTTTATTTCCCGAAAAAAAAACCTTTGCGCGGCAGATAAATAAAAAAAAATGGTACAACCCAAATTTGATGAACGAATAGTATTACGGAATGGAACAACAACAACGGACTGATATCAATTTTTCAAAAAAAAAAAACCACTGGATCATTGTTGATAGTGGTGGTGGTGGTGGTTGTTGTTGTTGTTGTTGGTGGCTTCTTTCGAAACGAAAAAAAAACAAACCACAGGAATGCTAAAAGCTAGCTAGTTTTTTTTTCCATCTTTTCATTTCTGTCCATTTCGTTGTCGGTCTTATTTCTTCTTGTTCTTTGAATTTAGTTTTTGAAATTTTTTTTTTTTTTTGTGCTGTTGTGTTGGTGTGACTCTCTTAGTTCAAAGCAAATATATAACGAGCGTTCATCATCATCATTAGTTTTTTTTTGCAGTGATTCAAACTTTTCTTAAATCATCATACTGAGACGAAAACTATTTACCGATTCATTCAGTTTTTTGATTTCGAATATTCTGGTCTGTGTGTGTGTGTGTGTGCAGTTTTTTTTTTGTCGCAAAAATCGAATCGAATAAGAATTTCTATTTCAACGTGTCTGTGTGTTTGGTGTTTTTTTTTTTTTTTTTGGCGCCATTGTCTACCGCATTTTTTTTGTTTCTTTGTTTTTTGTTTTATTTTTTTTCAAAAAATTCTACTGGACCATGTGATCCATTGTTTGTTTTCTTACAAGCAAAAAGAATAAAGAAAAATTCCAAAATGCGACCAACAATCGAACAACGTTCGAATAATGATGATGAAGGTGGTGGCGGTGGTGGTGGTGATGGTAGTAATCGTCATCTTTATGATGACAATTCATCACCAAAATTACGTCAGAATTCAATCGATCCATTATTGATCAATAATGGTAACAACAATAAACAACGTAATAATATATTATCATCATTTAGATTTCAATTACCACCATTATCAGCATTATTACGACCATCATCAACATCATCATCATTGCCATCGCCAACATCATCTAGTCCATCGAAATCTTCATTCAATAATAATAGAAAGAATCGGGATTATCAACCAAATGATAATAATAATAAATTGTCTTCTTGTAAATCTTCATCATCATCATCATCATCATTATCATCAATGGCAATGATAATAACATTTTTTATTATGATTATAATAATCATTGCAACAATATCATTCAATTCATTTAATCATCTAAGGAATCGTATTGATCAATTGGAACAAAAATATTCATTACTTGAATCTAGAATCATTTCTAATCATCAATGGCAACCACAATCGATTGATGATGATGATGATGATGATAATTCTATTGTAGCACAAGAATCATTTGATCAATTAATATCCGATATAATTGATGAATGGCAATTACGGCAACATAAAAATGAAATTGATTTCATCATCGAAGATGATAATGACATCGATGCTGCTGCTGCTGATGATGATACGAAACAAAAATTGAAAAAATTTCATAATCGATTCGAACAACTAGTACAAATGGTGAGTACAGATTGTTTTTCTTTTTTCGTTTGAATTTTTTCTGCCTTGATGATGACCAAAGAGAATTTTTTTTTTTCAAATCAAATGATAATCGGCTTCGTATTTCTAAAAAAGGAAAAAAAAATTTGCACTGACCTTTGACCTGAAGCAAATTATACATCTTGGCCTTCGATGTTTGCATCGTTTCTATTTTCTATTTTTTTTGAAAGAGAAAAAAAACAAACAAACAAAACCACAAATTGTTAACCTTCGTCTTCGTTCATATTCATACTGGTTGTGTTTATGTGTATCCAATCCCCAACAATAAAATGGATACATCTATCAATCATCAAAGAGAGAAAAAAAAAATTTTCTTTTTCGGTTGATATCATCATCATCACCATTCTTGTTTCATTCGATAAGCTATGGCGGCATAATCTTACATGGAAATATTAAATCAATCAATCAATCATTTTTTGTTTCACATGGTTTATCGTTGTGGTTTTGTTTGTTTTTTGATTGGTTTTTTTACATTTCGATGATAGATGTTCAAAAATGATGTTTGTGTTTGTGTTTGTGTTCGTACATGCATGCATGGACAAATACAAACATTTTGTTTTTCGTTCGATATACACATTCGATATGATATATATACTTATCATTATTGCGAATCAAAAAAATGATGATGATATGTTTCATAAATATATGATGATTGCGAAAATGATATGGCAGTAAAATTCGAATGATCTCGATTCGAATAAGTTTGAATTCGAACGATGATGGTGATGATGATGATGATTATTTTTTTTTCAATCATTTTTCATAAATAAAATTTAAATAGAAAAAAAAGTTTCGATTTTAAACAATCGATTTTTGATTATCTATCTATCGTGTTTCGGTGTGTGTGTGTGTATCAATATGCCATGTGTCTGTTTTTTTTTGTTTTGTTTAACATTCCAAACTCGTCCATGGCCAATAAATGAAATTCAGATTCCAGGAAGAATAACAGAATTCATTGTTGATTATGATGATACGAATTTTGTTTCAAATGTATTTTTGCGAATGGATTCGTTTTGGAATTTCAACAAAAACAACAACAACGACAACAAAATTTTTCTGTCTTTTTCTCTCTCGTTTTTCACATTCATATCCATATTGAATTGATGGAAAAAAATTGAAAAAAAAATTTTTTTTTCAATTTTCTGATCATTCAACGAATGATGACGATGATGATGATGAAGGATAAAAGAAAAAAAAACGAAAGATTCGATCGACGAATGATGATGGCTTATATTTTGCTAGTTAGTCACGTTCATTTCATTTCATTTTTCATCTTTTTCTTGGTATCTTGCTTGGCGTGCGTTTTTTTTCTCTCTTTCTCTTTGAATACACAAACTTTTGGTTCTTGGATTCTTTTTGGTTTTTTTTTGTTATTTTTCGATTGAATTCTGTGTGTGTGTGTGTGTGCGTGTATTGAACTCGCACATCAATTTTGGCGTGTTATCAAAGTGTTCAAAAATGTTATTATTGTTATAGTTGAAAAAAAACTCAAAAATAGAAAAACCAAAAAAAGAAAAGAAAAGAATCCAGAACCCTCGGTAAAAATCGGAAGTTAAAAAAAATCAACAACAAATGGTGTTTGTTGTTTGTTATTTGAACAACAACAACAACAACAACAAAAAATTCATTCACAGACCATTCATTCATTCATTCTGGCTATTGAAACATTCAATGTGTGATGATGTTCAATGTTTATTTGTTTGATTTCATCTGATCTGAATGAGAGAGAAAAAAAAAAAAAACAAAACACCAGACACCATTAGAAATCGAAGCTCAAACCACCACCATATGTATGATTTGTAATTTCAATTAATTCTTTTTTTAGTATTTTTTTTCTTTTCTGTTGACCCCGTCATAATGATACTGGTGGTTGTGGTGATGGTGGTGACGGTGGTGGTGGTTGTAAATAATTGACGCACACGGCCATAACCCTATATCATAGAGGTCATCATCATCATTATCATCCATAATCGTAGAGTGTGTGTGTGTGTAAGTGTATGAGGCACGAAACTAGAATAACTACCCCCCAAAAATAAATGAAAAAAAAACCGGAGTCATCATCAGGTTCTCGAATGACAATCATTCATTCATTCATTCATTCACTGATATGAATATGGTGGTAACTTGATCATTTTTTTTTCTTGTTCTTATTGAGCTTTGAATTTGAATTTTTCTTCAAGTTCAAGTTTTTTATTTTCCCATATCTCTTTTTTATTGATATTCAATCAATCGAATCAAACAGACAGACACACAAACCGAGAGAGAGAGATAGAAATCCCATTAAAATTGACCATTTTAAACAATAAAATTGAATGTCATCTATGAACGACCATGTCTCTCTTTATTTTCCGGTTCATTAATTTTAATTTGAATTTAAAATTCTTTGAACAACACCAGAAGAAAAAAAACAAAATTAAATCGCTTAAATTGAATTGTCGAAAAAAAAAATTCTACGTTGGTGGCGATGATGTATGTGTTTTGTGATTGTCGTGTACAAAAAAGAAATCATTGCCAATGACGATTCTGTATGTTTTTTTTTTCTATCTTTTTACTGGAGAAATTGTTGTCCAGAGAATTAAATGAGATGCAAAAAAAACGACAACAACAAGAAACCAAACAAAGAAGCTTAACCAGTTTGAACTATGCACATACACACACACACCAATCTCAAAAACACCCGTGATGGATTTTTACTGTCTCTCCATCTCCTTCTCTATATTTGATCTACAATTCGGTGCGATTTACTGTTTTTTTATTTTCAATGTACGAAATTTATTTTCGATTTTGAATAAATTACTATTCGCATACACACATATTATTCTGTCTGTATTAGGGAAAAAAAAACAAACACTGAATTCTGGATTCAGGAACCGAAAATATTCATTCAATGATCACGATCATCATCATCATCGTGATTAATTTTGATTAATTTTCAAATCTTTTCGTTTCATTTGAAATATCGCACACACACACACACACACAATATTATTAATTAGCTTGAAATTGGGATCGACAATTTTTGCTTGGTTAAGTTTTTTTTCGTTTTGTTCGTTCATATATGATGCCTGATGTCTCTCTCTATGTCTATTTCACTGAACTCGACTAGACAATGAAATGTGGACCAATGCAAAAAAAAAATTGGTTATCTATCTCTCTCTATTGTGGAAGAAAAAAAAGTCCAGCCCGGAATATTTGTCATTTCATTGTGCATTTTGTTGCAACAACAACAACGACGATGACGACAAAAAAAGCTGAAAAATTATTTATTAGCAATCGGGAATTAGAAGAAAAACTTTTTTGTTTTTGTTTTTCATTGAATTTTCAGTTCACTTGGTCTCTGTGTGTGTGTGTTTATGATAGCTGGCTGCTTGGTTGGTTGGTTGGTTGGGCCAATTCCCATTTGGTCCAATGTTTTTCTTTTTCGAGAAACAAAAGATTTTCTTTTCTCTCTTTCTTTTTTGGTTTGTTGTAAAATTTTCAATTACTTAAAAAAAACTTTTGAAACAGAAACAACAACAACAACATCGACGAATTCTTAATGAATCAAATTTCATTTCTTATGAGAAAAAAAAGTTGCAGCTTTTGATTCTTGCTATATTGTTGTGGCGGTGGTGGATTTTGAATTTTTTTTCCTTTTTTTTTTGATTCAAAATAATTGATTGAATGTAGAATTTTGTAAAAAAAAAAGTTTCTGTCGCTGTTGCCCACCAACGTCGATACATTAAAGTGAAAATGAACGAAAAAAAAAATTTCAATTTTCAATTGAAATATTCTCTGGTTGAATTTGCAAAAAAAAAAAAAAATGGTGAATATATTCTTTATTTGTTCGTGTGTGTGTGTGTGTGTGTGTCTGTGTTTCGTTTTGTATATGTAATATCATCAGAATCATAAATGGTGATTCTGATGATTCTGATTCTGATGATGATGATGATATTAATGATGTGTGTGTGTGTGTGAATTAAATTCACAATTTCTGTTTAATTTTTTTCCATCTCACACACACTCTCTCATTCTCTTTTGTTGTTGTTGAAAAGAATCATCATACACAGAATATTCTGGCATCAATAATGATGATGATGATGATGATGATGGGTTTTTTTTGAACGCTTTTCATCATGATTACATTCAATGCGAAACATTTTCCAATTTACCAATTTTTTTCTCATATTCTCTCATTCGTATCAATCATCATTATTGATTTAATAATTCAATTCTTGAGTCTAGTAGTGTGAAAATTTTTCAATTTTTTTTTTGATTCTTTAATAGCTTTTTTTCCTTGCAATTGATGTTTATGAGTATGGTGTGTGTGTGGTGTGGTGTTTGAATGGTGATTGACAGTTTACAGTGTTTAATGTTTGTTGTTAATACAGAATAATTGATTGATTCAAATGAAATGAAATGGCGAAAAAAAAGAAAAATCATCCGGTTCATAAATGGATAGATTTACAATGGGAATCTTTTATCCATCCAGCCACACACACACGCATAAAAAACAAACAATGTGGATAATGGATATTCTATGGGGGTGGCTGTAGACAATTCTTTTTTTTTCATTGAAAGAATCGAAAAAAAAACCTGGAAGCCATCATTTTTTTATGCGTGTGTGTGTGTGTGTTTTCAATTACAGCTGGATACCAATTTTTTTTTTACAGAATTCGGTCATGAAAAAAAATGAAATTATTCCATGAATAGAATAGAATGATTGTCTATTTCCATTTTTCAAATTTACAACCAAAAAAAAAAAAAGAATCCATGTCAATTGCAGACCGGCCAATTATCGTCATCGTCATCCGAGTAGTAGAATTAATTATGATGAAATTCTTTGAATTATTCTGACCACCAATGTTGATTAATTATTATTTGTTGATTTCATTTTACACTAACTACAGAGTTTTCAACGATTTTTGGATTACAATTTACGATTACAATCATCATCATCATTGCCTACATCATTGAATGACAACCAAACTCATCATCAATCATCATCAACATCATCGTCGTCGTCGTCGTCGTCATATGAGCAACAAATTTATCGTTTCCGTCGTGAAGCCATTTTACCATCATCAATCAATAATAACCATAACCAAAATCCAAATCATAATCAATTTGGCGGTACAAATGGTGGCGCTGGTAGTTATTCACAATGTATCTGTCCGCCTGGTAAGTATAGTAGAAAACGTTTATGTTTGTTTCAAATTTTATATTTGCACACCAATTTTGACCTTTGACATAAACTGTCATGGTTTATGTATAAAGTGAATGTCATCCAATTAGTACTTGAATTTATATATATATGTTGATGATGACACAATCAAAGAAAAAAAAAATGATCAAATCATCATTTAATTGGCTCATTTATATATAAAATGAACATGATGATGATGATTATTATTATTGTCAAATAATAATTGATTGATTCATTTCCGGACGTTTAACATTCACATACAGAATGATGATGATGATGATGAAAAATAGAAACAAAAAAAAGCCAATCTTGTGTTTGATGATTATCTCTCTCTCTCTTTATATTTCTCTCGTGAGATTCAAATCAAATGCAACATTTTGTGATGTGCATAGATACAGGACAGACGGCTTGATTTTTTTTTCTCGAAATCCATAAGCCATAAATAAATATATGGAGTGAGAGAGTGATGACTGCCAAATGATGATGATGATGATCTATAATCTAGGTTTTCACATTTTAGCCATGGTTTTCATCATCATCATCACGACGATGATGATGATGATGATAATGATGGTTTATTCATCATTAATCTATATGTTAAAGTTTTGAATTTTATTCTACTAACAGCAACAGCCACAGCAGCAGCAGCAGCATCTCTCATGAATATTTCACTGGTGTCATATGTCATGATATGTTTTTTTCGTTTTTTTTTTTGATATTTTGAGATGTGATGATGATGACATTTTGAAATCAAAATTCAAAAAATTTTTCCTTTGATTAATAGCAGTTGTTGTTGTTGTTGGATGTCGTCCTTTGACACTTGATGATGATTGAAATAATTTTGAATAAAATGAAAAGTGTTTCAATGTTTCAAAAAGTTTTTGGTTGTGTAAGTGTGTGTGTGTGTTCATTTTGATTTTTCGTCATCAAAAATTTAACGAGAAATTTCCTAGAAATTTTTTTTTTGTCTCTAGAAAAGTAATAAGCAAAGTGTACATTGTTTTGATGATGGTGGTGAACAAATTGTGATTATTATGTTCATGGATGACATTTATCGTTGTTGTTGTTGAAATGAAATGAAATGAAATGAAAAACAAAACAAAACAAACAAAGAAGAAAAAAAAGAGATTGAATTCCCTATATATGATGGATGTGATGAGAATATATCTGATTGGTTCACATCTGTATCATTCAATTTTTTTTCACAGAATGTTGTACATACACACACATGTAATATCTCTGCTTTTGTTTTGTTGTTCATTGTTTTTTTGGTTGATGACATTCTCATCATCATCATCAAAGTGGAATTGAAATTCGACGCTATAAATAAATTTTTTTCCGTTAATATTCCCTTGTTGTTTTCATCACCTATTTAACATCAAACTAATGATGATGATGATGATGATGATGATAGTAATCGAGAATATTGAATTTCCGTGTAACAAGCAAGCAAGAACAGAATGAATGTTCCCATTTTTTGCATTTCTGTATATGGAAAATTGAAAAAGAATTCAAATTGGTTACAGTTTGAATTTATCTATCTCTGTCTCTGTCTTTTTTCTTCTCTCAATTCGATCATCGTCATCATTATCAAAGGGCATCGACATTTCATTGACAAATTCATTTCACATAATAGACATACTTGAGTATATTGTACATTTTCATTGAATTGAAATAGTTTTTGCTGTCGTTGTTGTTGTTGTTGTTTTTTCAATCTGTTCTTAATGATTCAATTTCTCGTTTGATTTGTTTGTTTGTTTTTAATCACATAATGATGATGATGATGATGATCATGACCGCAACCACATACAATTAGTAAATGATGGCAGTGTTTTTTTTCTGGATTCTTGATTCTTTTCTTTTGATTTTTAATGAATGAATGAAGGAATGGAAATGGATGATGAAACTGAACATACACACACACACCCACACAAAACATCATCATCAATGGATCGATTCATGAAAATATAAAATTCTAGATAAAAAACAAACAAAACGAAAATTCCATTGAACTCGTACTAGCAATCGTAGTAGTACAGTAGTGTGCACAGCAAAATCATCTTAATGATTTGCCCATTTATAGTTTGATCAATGTTCATGGTGAGAGAGGTAATATTATACCCCGGTCGACAAATTCCGATAAGCTAAACATTGAATGAAAAAGATAAAAAAAAATGAGAAAATTTCAGTTATCCCAACAAAAAAACTGTGTGTGTGTTTGTTGTAGTTGTATTTTTATTGATTATATCATTAAGGTTGGTTGGTTAGCTGGTTGATTGTAACTTTGACTTTGACTTTGATTTTTTTTTTGCTGTTGTTGTTATTCTTTCTGTTGTTGAGATAGCAGAATTTGAATTACATTTTGGATCAAAAAAAAAAAAAAATCATGGCCAATTTAGCCCATTATTTTCTCATTGTCTGTCTTTGTCTGTGTGTGTGTGTGTGTGTGTGTGTTTTTTCGTATTCATTTCATTTCATTTATTTGATGATCTAGATACGATAAGATAAACATGAAAATGCACTGGTTTGCATTTAGATGCGAATTTTTTTTTTCATAATGTGAAATTTTTTTTTCTTTTTCTGAAAATTTCCATTTTTTTTCTTCTCACTTTCCATCTCTATCTTTAAATCAAAGGTCCAAGAGGAAAACGCGGAAAACGTGGATTAGCCGGAGAACCCGGTAATGTGGTAAGTTTGTTTTATGAAACTAAATTCTTGTCTTGTGTTCCGATTTCCATACTATAATATTGATCATTTCCATTTCTAACAATATCTTTAGGGTGCTCCGGGAAAGCCTGGGTTTCCGGTGAGATTTTTGTCTTCTTTTTCTTCTTCTTCTTCTTCTTGATGTGTGAAATTAATTTTTCCTTTTCAAAATCTCTTTATCTATTTCATTTTTCCTTCAAATTTTTTTTTCTCTTGATAAATTGATTAATAATCGATATAAATCAGGGAGCCATGGGTATTGATGGCCCTAAAGGAGAACCGGTACGATTATATTGATCTTTTCTTTCTTTTTCCATTTTCCAACGATGATGATGATGATGAATCAGCAGAAAATTAATTAATTAATTCTATTTATCCATATATAAATATTAGGGCGAAAAAGGTGACAAAGGTGACAAAGGTGAAAGTGGCCTTGATGTTATCACTACTTCAAAGGTAAATAAAATAGGTTCCGGTCATTGTTTTATTGATCATGGCCACACACATACACACAAAAAAACTCACACAGTGAAAATCTGATTTTTTTTTTTATTTTTTTGGTTTTTTGATTTTTGATTTTTGTTTTTTGCCTTTTTTTTCATTGGTTATAAATTCATTTTTTTCACTACCCCCAACAACAACAACAACAACAACAAAAAGGGCGTCAAACGATCAGTGACAAGATTACGTGGTGGTACACTTGGTTATGCTGAATTGATTGCCATCAAGGTATTTGTGTGACCCGGTTATTTTTTTTCTGTTCTGTTTCATTCTGTTTTTGTTTATTTCCGCTAATTTTTTTTTCTATTTCAAACACCACAAACAAACAAAACAAACACACAAAAATTTTCTTTGCTCATCTAATCTGACTTTTTTTATAACCACAAATAATCTGTTTTTCTCTTAATCTGATTATTAAAAAAAAATTTGCTAACAAAAAAAAGGGACTTGCTTCAATGGGCCTAATTGCTACTCCTCGTGATATACTTTTAATGAAAGTGAGTCACACATACACACACATTGTGTAACAGTCTTGTTTTCGTTTTTTCTACTACTTTTTTCTGATTTTTTTCGTTTTTTTTTAATTTAATATTAATTTGTTGTTGTTGTTGTTCAATAATAGGGCGAACCAGGGCCTGCCGGTCCCCCCGGTCCACCCGGAAATCAGGGTCCGACCGGACTTCCGGGTTTTGATGGTCGAATCGGGTTACCTGGGGATCCGGTATGATATTCATTCTATTTTTGTTTGTTTTTCATAAATTTTTCACAATTTTTTTTTATAAAAAGGGCCCCCCCGGTCCAATTGGTCCAATGGGGCCAATCGGACCCCCCGGGCCATTAGGAAAAGATGGATTACAAGGACCAAAGGTTAGTCATTTGAAATTCTTTATTTATTTTTCGATTCTTGTTTTTTTGTTTTGTTTGCTTGGTTGGTTGCAATGTTTGGCAGCGGTAGCCGTTTTTGATATCATTTTTCATTTTATTCGAGATTAGTTTGAACACAAAAAAAGAATTTTGTCAGAATAATCGTTTTTCATTCATTCATTCCTTTTCCAATGAAAAAAAATGAAAAGAAATTGATCGATATTTTTTCTCTTTTATTATTATCCGATGCTTTCCATGGATCGTTTGGTTTGTGTATATGTGTGTGTGTGTGTTTTATTGTTGTTGTTGTTCAAAATGATAAATGAATAAAAAGGGAGAAAAAGGTGAAAAAGGTGAACGAGGTCTAACAACAACATTGGATGGTAATGCTTTTCCAACCGGATTTATTGAAGGACCAGCCGGTAAATTTTTTCTGTGAAAAAAAGATACAGTTATCATGATGAATATTAATTATATATAAATAGGTCCACCTGGGCAACCAGGTCCTGCCGGTCCTGCCGGTCGTAAGGTATTATTATTTTACAAAGTTTTTGTAGTATTAGTAGCGGTAGTAGTTGATGATGTTGAAAAATTGATGTTTTGTCATCAAAAAACAAAAAAAATAGGGCGATATTGGATTACCCGGACCTGCGGGTGAACACGGACAAAAAGGTGAAAAAGGTGATCGTGGTAAACGTGGTAAAAGGGTTTGTATTTCATTTTCATTTGATTATGATGTGTGGGTGGGTGTGTGTGTCTTGAAAAACATTTCGCATCATCAAAAAAAATTTTTTCCCCCGTTGGAAAACAAACAAAAATCATCGGATTTGGTAAGTAAGTAAAAAAGCAGCATGTGATTTTTTTTCTGTGTGTATGGTTCAATGTTCGATTGTTGATTTTTTATTCATTTTCACCATTTCAATTGACATTTATTTCATTTCATTTCGTTTTTGTTCGCTCTGTCGTTTTTTTTTTAGTTTTTTTTTTCTTTGATTGAAATTGACAATTCACCACACACACATTGGGTTAATTAACTCGCTGTTTCTGTGTGTGTTTTTTTGTTTTTTCATGTCAATCTTCATTACATTTCATTGGTAGTCGTTTTTTTTTCTTTGTCACCCGATCAATTTATTTATTTAGTTTTTTTTTTTTGACGGGAAATGTCAATTTTATTTTCATTTTTCTTCATTTGTTTTTGTTTCTGTTTCATGTTGAATAAAAATAATGACTAAGCATACATTGTTTGTGAATAGTTACTATATGTATTATATATATGTATAAATGATTCAAATTTAATAAAATCATTCTGTTTTTGTTTAATTTCGTTTAATTATTTAGGGCAATACCGGCGATTTAGGTAAGTAAGAAAATATACAGCAAATTTATGTTTGTCTCAATTTATCTATATTTGCACACTAATTTAGGGCCACCGGGAATGATGGGTCAGTTATCATGATTATAACATAAAAATTATTAATGAATAATAATAATTTTATTTTATTTTTTATTTTATTAATGAATATGTTAATAGGTCCACCTGGATTGCCAGGTAAGTAGAAAATATATAGAAAATTTATGTTTGTTTCAATTTATTTATATTTGCACACTAATTTAGGCCCCCCGGGAAAAGCTGGTCAAAAAGGTTTGGAATATATTAGAATTGAGCCATTCACGAATGAGCCATAAACATATGAAAAGTTGGTCTATTTTGAGACCTTTTGTCTGTCTATGGCGGTCGTGAATGGGTTAAAAACAAAAAATTGTTAAAATTCATTTGAAATTTTTTTGATTTTAGGTGATAAAGGTGATCGTGGTAATGGTAATATGGCTAGTATGAGTTTTATGAAATCACCACCCGATTATGAAGCATTTGCTGATCGTTCCGAAATGTCATTTGCTGGTCCACCGGGTCCAGCAGGTCCACCAGGTCCAGCTGTACGTGAATTTGATTGATTTATTTTGTCATTTATTTATTTATCATCTTTTAAAAGGGAAAACCGGGACTTAAAGGTGATTCGGGCCAAAAAGGAGAACAGGTAAGTTTAAATTGTTTTGGGTTCAATTCTCGTTCAATAGATGGCGCTTGTTCATTGTTTATTTAAATTTTTTGTTTTGTTTAATTTCAGGGCGATAAAGGTGAAAATGGACCAATGGGTTTACCTGGACCAACAGGTCCTAAAGGAGAATCAATTAATTCATCGGAATTTCCATTCCGTTCGGTTAGTATATATGGATGAAATGGATGAAACTTGGCTTATATATCTAACTAATAATCTGATTATTTCCAATCTATCTTTATCTTTCTTTCCGTCTGTCTTTTTTTTCACAATGCTTTCACAAATTTGGATTAATTGCCACAAAAATTGATTGATTGATTGATTATCTGGTGTCTAGAAAAAAACTTCAAGTTTTTTTTCGAAATTCTCAAGACACACACGCACACAGAGAGATTTAAATTTCTAGTCATTTTTTTTTTAATTTTCTTGATTTTGCAATATTCAGGGTCCAATCGGTCCAAAAGGTGATTCTGGACCTACGGTATGATTAGATTAGATTAGACCATTATTTTCTATACTAAAAATTTCTAAATATCATCAGGGCAAACCAGGTAAAAAAGGTATCGGTGAAAAAGGCGATAAAGGTGATCAGGTTAGTCAGTTGATTGTGTAAAAAGTTTTTGATTTCGTCATCATCATCATCAAAACAAAAAAAGGGTCTACCTGGATTGGATGCACCATGTCCATTGGGTGAAAATGGTCTTCCATTACCTGGTTGTGGTTCACGTATATCACAAGTATGTTTTTAGAAAAAAAATGAAAACCAGAAATTTAAGAATAAAAAAAAAAATATTCTTACACACCAAAACACACAGTATTCACATCATTCCGGAATATCTTCGTCATTGAATAATAAACAGCCCGATGATTTTGATTATAATGGCCAAATAATTAATTCAATGAATAATCAGATTAATAATTTACGAAAACGTCGCCGTAGTCGTCGTGGTGGTGGTCGTCGTTGATGATGATGTCCATTTGATTGATTTGATTTTTTTTTTAAATTTTATCAATACCATTATACTGCCAGTCATATCATTTGATTGTCCATCGATTGTTATTGAAGAATTTTTATTTCATTTCATTCAATCATTCGTTTTTTTGCTACCTTTTTACATTTGAAAAACCTTTTTAATATTCAAAAAAAAAAAAAAATTTAATCAAATTGTGTCTTTGTGTGTGTGTGTCTGTCCACAAACATATCAATACAATGAATATTTGTTGTTGATCGATATCAATCAATCAATCATCAATTGATTCAATTGGTTTTCTTTTTCCATCCAATTGTAAGCTTTTGCATTTGTTTTTTTTTGTTTGTTGCCGTTTTTTTAAAAAATTGATTTTTTTTTTTGATTTGCCGGCCAAAATTCTAATTTATTCTTGTCTCTCTCTCTCTTTTTGTATTCTTTATTCATGAATTTAGATGAATCCAACAGCACAGGCACGCCGTGCACGACATCAAACACATCATAATAATCAACGTTATAATTTCAATAATCACAACAACAATAATAATAATAATCGTCGAACAATTGCCTTTGAACAATGACCATAAAAAAAAATTTGAAATTGAAATTGAATCAATCAACACACACACACACAATTTCAAATAGAATTCTTCAACTTTTTTTTCGTCATTTCATTTTTTTTCTTTGCTTTTCCTGTAATTTTCACAATTGAATTTTCAAATACAAAAAAAATGATGATATAATCAAATTGTCACCCACATTCATTCATTCATTCATTTATACCTTTTTTTTTCTTCTGGTTTTTTTTCACCCTGATTTATTATCATTATTATGATTGAAATAAACCAAAAAAAAAAAAAAAAAAAATTTTTTTTCCTCATTTCATCATTTCCATGTTCTACGTTATATATATATACATCTTAATTGTGTGCGTAATCGATTGAATAAAAACCAAGTTTATCAACAGGCAGCCAGCCAGCCAGCCATCAAGCAAGCAAGCAACAAGTTATTTGTACACCTGGATAGAAGAAAAACGTTTGTATTTTTTTTTTTTTTTCTTGTTACGAATTTTGTACAATTTTCATCTTTTAATATATTTTTCGTGTGTGTGTAAGTGAATGTTCAATGCCAAAAAAAAAACACTGATGATGATAATAATAATAATAACCTGAATTAATATATATAAAATGAAACACACACACGCATACACAAACACTGATTGCATTTGATTGCCCATTGCCCATTGCCAATTGTATGCATGCATGCATGCATATCAAAACATGGATAGAGATAGATATATGATTTTTATGAATTGAATAGGTATATTATCCATCATCATTTTCAACATATGACAGGCCATGAAGTTTTTCTTTTTCTTTTTATTTTCATGCATTCATAATAATTCCACTGTTTAGCTAAGTGAAGAAAAATTTACACTTTTCTATCTATCTGTGTTGAATGTCCATCATCCACTTGATTATAAAAAAAAAAAAAAATGCCAACCAATTATATGATATAATCTACCGTGTGTGCTGATGCAGTTGCAGTTGCTGTTTGCTGTTGATACGCGTGTATATGAATTTCATTTCAATGTCGAACGTATACCGAAATGAATGGGAAACAAAAAGAGATCACATTTGAATTTTTCAATCGGGGTGGGGGGTGGTGGACGGAAAAATAAAACCAGAAAACCAGAAATTTGAATATAATAATAACAAACATTTAATCGTGTTATTTCTTTTCAATAAACAATCAAATAATAATAATCA
Source organism: Dermatophagoides farinae (assembly GCF_024713945.1). Taxonomy (NCBI): domain Eukaryota; kingdom Metazoa; phylum Arthropoda; class Arachnida; order Sarcoptiformes; family Pyroglyphidae; genus Dermatophagoides; species Dermatophagoides farinae. Next base: position 2,518,142 of record NC_134685.1, on the reverse strand, counting down.
TCATCAAGGTAGATATGATAATAATGATGATGATGATGATAAATAGCCAGAAAAAAAATGATATGTGACCGGATATATACACCTGTGTGTGTGTGTGTGTGTGTGTGTGTGTGTGTGCGCGTATGCGTCCACGAAATTTATCAAACAAAACAACAAGAATTTTTTTTTTTTGATAAACAACAAAACAAAACAAAACAAAAAAAATTCACACGATCATTCATCGTCCATCATCATCATCATCATCATCATAATCATCAGGATTGGATGATGATGATGATGATGATAATCAAGGTCAAATTAGAATTTAATTTTTTGTTGTTGTTCTCGTTGTTGTTGTTGTTGTTGGAAAATTTTTTTTTTTCATCAATTCTCTTTGTTGTTGTTGTTGTTGATGGTGGTGGTGGTGGTTATTATATAACCAAATCCGAATAAAATAACGAATTTTTGGGTGTGGTTGCACACACACACAGCCATTGGAAAAAACCTGTTGAATTCGGATTTTTTTTTTTAAATAAATGATAAAGAAAATAATAATTTTATGCTAAATAGAATGGTGTGTGTGTGTGCGGTAATTGGTGGCCATTATAATAATAAATTCTAGGCGCCCAAAAAAATCGAAATAATGATGATGATGATGATGAAAAAATCGGAATTATCATCATCATCATCATTGGATATAATACCCGTGGGTTTGTGAAAGTGTGTGTGTGTGTGTTAGTTAGTGTGGATGTGCAATACGCGCTTGCTAGCTAATTTTTGATTGTAAATTATATAGACGATGACTACAATGATGATAATGATGATGAGGAATTTCAAAATTCGCACCTATTTCCACCTCTCTCTCTCTCTCTCTCTCTCTCTCTCTCTCTCTCTCTCTCTCTCTCTCTCTCTCTCTCTCTCTCTCTCTCTCTCTCTCTCTCTCTCTCTCTCTCTCTCTCTCTCTCTCTCTCATTATCGCACCAATATTTTGTTGAAAAAAGATGTGTATTTTTTTCTCCCTTTATTCATTCAATTTATCCATAAATCCGGCTTTCTCTAATCACACCATCTTATTAACTAATGATGATGATGATGATGATGATGGTGATAACTGGTTATTTAGGTGAATTCTTGGAATATTCTAGAAAAAAAAAATTTTTTTCGAGATTATAGTATGACGTGTGTGTGTGTGTCAGAGACGAAAAAAAAAAATATGAAACGAAACGGAAAAAAATTTTTTTTTTTTTTTTTATTTTCACTGATAATCATCATCCACAACAATTTGATGACTACGTCATAACTGTTGAACTGAATGATCATGATGATGTCAAAACAAAATACAAAAAAAAATGTTTTGCTACTTTGTTTATTTCTATGAAAATAAAATAAAAAAAAAACATAAAAAAAACAAACGAATATTCAAGTGCAATGGAAAAAACCATATTATTTGAAATTCAGATTTCATTATCATAAAGTTTCCAACACAACAACAACAACAACAACGACGACGACAAAGTGCGTCCAAAAAATTTTTAGTCCATTTCAGTTGTCATTGTTTTGTTGTTTTTTTTTTCTCATCATAATTAAAAATGTCACCATAATCATCATCATCATAATATATAATTGTATAGTGAGTTGAATGTTGAATACACACATAGATTGACTTGAATGATAATTGTATATATGAATCTTTTTTTCTGGTGCACTAACACACACACACACAATATTCATCAACAGAGTTGAATCATAGTGGATGATGATGATCATTATAATCATTATCATCATGAGTGGACGATGATGATGATGATGATTATAATATTCATTTCAATTATCATCATCATCATTTGGGACAAGATTCAACAACAATGATAGACAGTGGGAACAAGTGAAACTTTTTTGTTTTTGATTCAAAAAAAAAAAATGTTGTTTCTCAATGTCATTGACAATTATGATTATGATGATGATGATGATCATCATCATCATCATTTTTTCATCTTATTCAGTTATGTAATTCGTAATTCTAGATTTTTTTTTTGTCCATTGCGAACACATAAATTTGGAAATCTAGATTTTTTTTCTCCTCACTTAATAACACCACCACCACCGACAACAACAACACACCCACACCATGAAACAATGGTGATGGCCAATGATGATGGTCATGGGTCATGGTTCGTTTGATTTTTTTTGTTTTGTTTTGTTTTTTGTACAATTAAAAATTATATATCATAAAAAAAAGAAAAATAAATGACTGACTGACCATTGCTACACACACACACACACCTTCTATACACTACCCGATTTGTCCATATGGTTCATGGTCATCATAATCATCATCATCATCATGATCATCATTCATAATAATGAGCGACGCCCTGAAATTTTTTTTTGTTGTTGTTGTTGTTGTTGTTTCTTCTTTAATCACTTAACGTTTGCTATGTGATGCAAATATTATATAACATTAAGGGGTAGAGAGGTGTGAACAATGAATGAAAATTGAAAAAAAAATTTTCGATAAAATAAACAAAAAAAATTTTTTTTTTTTTTTCAATCGACCAAACGAAAAATCTTTTGTTTGAAAAACGTTTCAACAACAACAACAACAACAACAAAACTTGCCCATGGAATTGCGCACTAATGGCCTATTGTTTTTTATGTGTGTGTGTGTGTGTTGGTTAGTTATTGTTTATTGTTCTGTTCTGTTTTGTTTTTTTGATTATTGATTTATGGCAAAGCAACACACACACACACACACACACGGAATATTATTTAATAAATCGTGAACAGGTGATGATGATGATGATGGTGTTTATCTATTGAAACATTTCACATTTTAATCATATGAAAGTGTCATTTTTTTCCACCATCTCTCTCTGTGTGTGTGTGTGTGTGTGTGTGGATCACATCAATTTTTTTTTTGTTCCAATACATAGAATCGATTGAATTTCTGAATATTGAAATTTAAAAGAAAAATAACGACAACATCTAATCATCATCATTATAATCAGTGCAAATGTACTAGGATTTTTTTTTTTGGTAAATAGAAAAAACTTTTTTTTTTGTTCTTCTTCTTGATCAAACTAATTTGTTTTGTCCATTACCATTTACCATTTACCATTACCATATCATCATCATTATCATTATCATTGTCTTGAATGATGATAATTTTAAAGTAAAAAAAAAAGAATTGAATTGAAACCAATAAAAAAAACTAAACTAAACTAAACTAACATCATTTGTGTGTGTGTATTATGGCCTATGGCCTCTGGCCAGATGAAATGTTCATTATTAGAGGTTTTGCTTGAATTTTTTTTTTTGTAAAACAAAACAAAAAAAACAAGGTGCTGGTGATGGCGTTGTGTTCTCCACCTACCATTCTTTATATATTATCATCATCATCAATTCGATAGTCCACACACAATCGTGGCTAAAAACAACAACAACCAACAACAGCAACGATCAATGTTTCAAATCTCATCTCCCAATCATCATCATCATCATCATCATCATCATTATTATTCGTGAATTTTATGGATTTTTTTTTTTCGTTTTTCTTCATATTTCATAAAAAAAAACACAATACATTTTTTCTTCGGTGCATTGCTGCCCCCTCTACAATACCACACTGCCACCCCCTCCAGGTAACAATAACAACGAAATAGACAACAGAAAAAAAAATATTTTTGGGAGGAGCAAAATAGCGAGAAAATAAAAATAAAAATAAAAATCAAGTCACGTTAAACTCATTATCATTATCATCATCATCATCATCATCATCATTTTTTGGCTACAGGTTTAATTCCATTTCATTTCATTTCATTTCATTTTGTTTTGTTTCGTTTCGTTTCGATATAAGATTTAATGTCCGTTTGTCTTTTTTCAGATTGTTTGTCTGTGTGTTTGTGTCCATTATGTCCACCATGTGAATGAGAAAAAAAAAATATTGGCTTCTCTTTGTCTTTATTGTGTTGATTTGAATTTGATATTATGAAGAAAAAAGATGCCAAAAAAGCGATTGGCGACAATAAACCGGGATGAAATTTTTTTGTTTCTCTTTCTCTCTGATTTAGATCGATAATAATAATTCATCAATGATTTAACACTCTAATGTCTGGTTAACAAACAAAAAAAAAGTTTGAAGGGCAAAATTTTAAATATCGTTGAATAACGAAAGATGAAAATTTTCTTTTGACCATTTCAATCATCATCATCATCGTCATTATCATGATTATGATCAATAATAGAAAATAATGGAAAAAAATATCGTCAAATACACACACACACACACACACACAAAATTATGAAGTAAAGAAAAAAAAATCGTTCAATCGATCGATTGATTTAATCGATCTGTACTTGGACTTTTTTTTCACGCACACACGCACACAGGTACATATTATCATCATAACGATCATCATCATTAATTTTTTCTTCATATAAATAGGTGTATGGCATCAAAATTTTCTTTCTCTCTCTCTCTCACACACACACTCGCTCACAATGTTGCAAATTTGAAATCGATATCGTTTTTTTTTATATATACTGAATTTATTTATAGTCAAGTGCGAGATAAAAGTATCACAATGTATCAAATGGGAGAAAAAAAAGGTACACACACACACACACACAATTTCATCACTGATCTACAGAAAAAAAATGAATGAAATGAACGAATGAAAAATTGTATCGATTGTATAAATGAGTATAATATCTGACCAGATATTACCGGATTCTTTTTCATTGCACTATTATCGTTGGTTTTTTTTCTCTTTTTTTCCTTCGATTATCGATAAAGAGAAAATTTTTTTTTTTTTTTTTTTTGTTAGTTTCAGAGAAAATTTCCTCGTTTTTTTTTCTTTTTTTTTGAAAAAAAAATTCATCATCATTAGGAAGATGAATGAATAAATAAATGGTCGTCTGCTTATTGTTGTCGACGATGATGATGATGATGATGGAATCTATCGATTGTCAATCAATCAATAAACGACGACGATAATGGAACGAATTGTCATGTCAAATCATCATCATCATCATCATTACCATTATGGTAGGGAAATTTCCACTTCCATTTTTTATCGTTTGAATTTATTCATCATCATCATTACTAATTGACTTTTTTTTCGATCTATTCTTCCATTGTTTTCATAATGTGGAATGTAATAATAATTGGAAGAATTGAACAACAGAAAAAAAAATTTCCCTTTTCAATTCCATATTGATTGATCATTGATTGGTTGATTGATTGATCATTTTTAACGTACAGAAAAAAAAAAATTTTTTTGGCTAGATTCATGCATGATCATTATCCTTATCGTTGTTATATCATCATCATCATCATCATCGTTATCGATTACGAATTGATTTAAAACAAAAAAAAATTTGAATTTTTCTTTGTTTTTCTGGGAATATTTCCGAGAAAATTTCCCATTTTTCTTTGAAAAATAAAATTTCCAAATTTGATAATCTGATTATTTTTATTCAGAATAATTTGGTCACATATAATCCAATTATTCATTCGTCGTCTTTTTTTTTATTACCAGAAGATTATTTTGTGGTTTTTTTTCTGTCTATTCTTCTTATTCTTGCTGTTTTTTGGGCTGAATGAAATAGAGAAAAATTTTTCCATGAATTGGAAAAAAAGAAAAATAAAAATTGTAGTCAAACAACAAATGAGAGAAAAGAAATCAGAACGAGAAAAAAAAACCAAATCAAGCAATCAACCAGCCAACCAACCAACCAACCAACCAAATGAATGAAAGATTGCCTGCTGTTACCAGCACCACCACCACCACCACCACAACCAAGGTTTGACCATCAAAAATGAACGACTAAAGTGGGATGAATTTTTTTTTTTACAAACAAAGAAAGGCCAAAGGCCACGGCTGCAATCAAAAAAAAAAATCGTAAGAATTTTAGAATGTAATTTTGTTGTTGTTGTTGTCTATCTCACATCCTCTTATGAAAAATAAACAGAATAAATATATAGTAATATACAGGGTGTCTGTATTTTTTTTTTTTTTTTTTTTTTTTTTTTGGTCTGTCTACAACATCATCGTCATTGACATTGAATGGTTGGTTGACATGTGCGTTTACCAACGAAAAAAAAACGGTAACACAAACACAGAACAATAGAATCAGATATATATTGTGGGAACAGACGAAAAAAAAACGGAAACGGAAAAGTGGTCACCATTATTATTATTACCGTTATATAAATAACTACTACTACTACTACTACTTTATTATGACCTTGAATCCATTGTGGATTTTTTTTTTTTTGGACCACCTTCCAAAAGTTTACCAATTTTTTTTTTGTTTCATTGTTACAAACTTTGTCCCTATTATGTGTGCGTGTGTGGTTGACTGGTTCATCCATCCATCCATCCATCCATCCGTCATTCTGTCTATCCTGTCTGTGATCGTTGTTGTTGTTATTGAGTGATGTCAAACAAGATCCAGACACACACATATATATAGTAGAATGATGGAACAACAACAACAACAAAAAAAGCTAAAATTCAATGATCATGATGATGATGATGATGATCGAATTCATTTAGAGATAGATTTATAGCTAATTTATTTCTTTTTTTTCTTCTTCTTGTTTGCTCGTTCACCATTAAATTACCAGAAAAAAAAAATTTTTTTTTCATTTCATTTCAATTCATTTCATCATCACCATTTTCATAATATAAATCCATTTGTTGTAGTTGTCGTAGTTGCCATTGTACAATATTGTTTCATTTTATATATCATCATTTATATATAAGTGCAATGAAGAGGAGAGAACAAAACGAAACGAAACGAAACGAAAAAGGATGAGGATCATGATGAAAAAAAAAGATGACGGTTTTTTCTTTTTATTTTTATTTTTTTTTTTTTTCATTACACACAAAAGATGTATGTATTTGCCAAACCATGTGTGTTTGTCGCTGTTGTCGTCGTCGTCGTCGTCGGTTGTATATATATATATATGTGACATACATAAATACAATACACACAAAAGAATAATAAAGAACAGACAGCTGAATGTTAAACAAAAAAAAAATTGGATTGAAATATATAAAGAGCTTTGTTAAATGAACCACTACCACACAAACACACACACACACACACATACATTGTTACCATGGGATTTGTGATTGGTTAATATTGAACAAAAGAAAATGTAGCAGTGGCAAGTATTAATATTTCTTTCCTGTTGTTCATCATCATCATCATCATTATCATTATTCCTGTTACTAAGCGTTTCTCTAAAATCAGCTGAGTGCATTAATCTATCAAATGTATATATACCACTACTACCACCACCATCATTATATAAACCACAACATTTAATGTCGTCTGCTACTAAATTTTTCTGTTTTTTTTTTGTACCACTATCTCTTTCTCTCATATATATATACAGAAACAGAAAAAAAAATTTCGGGTTTGGTTCATTTTCACAAACTTTTGACAATTGTATTTGTGTGTGTGTGTGTGTGTGTGCAATTCATTTGATTTTTTTTTTCTTTTCGATGAATCGTTATCTCCAGTTTTTCTTTGTTCTTCTTTCCAAACACAATATACAATAAACAACACTGTTATACAAACTTGAAATTCGATTATTATTATTATTACACTTTATATTTCGTCTGTTTTTTTTTCTGTTTCAATTCTCTTCATCATCATCATCATCATCCTATGCAAAATTCTATACAATTCTTCTCTTTTTATATATATATATATATTCTAGTTTGAAATGTATATTTTCAATATTAAAATCTAGTCATACACACACACACACAGATACATGTGCTACTTCCACCAATATTTTGTTATTTGGTGAAAAAAAAAAAATAACATCTTCCTCTTTATTTCATCATCATCATCATCATTCTCGTTTCTTCTTTGTGTAATTTTGTATATTCGTTATTGCCTCACAAATATATTACACACATACACACACACACCACATTCATCTTTTCATCCATCCATCCATCTCTATCTACCAGTATTCTCTTGTTCAATGAGTCTTTTGTGTTATAATATTGATGTTGTTGATGATGATGATGATGATTGTGGATCTACATCTTTTTTTTCTTTCTTTTCTTCCACAATTCATAACAATCAAGGCTGAATGACTAAAGAATGATGATGATGATGAATCCTGTTCTTGAATAGTGATTCTCACATATCATGATCATTCATTATTAGTCGATCGTCGTGGTCGTCGTCGTCGTCGTCTTCTTCAATCTCGTCATTCATATTATCATAATCATCAACAACAACAAGAACAACGAAAAAAACAAGAACATTTTCATCTCTCATGATTATGATCATCATTTGAAGATTTTTTTTTTTTGGTGTGTGTTTGGATGACAAACAAATTGATGATTGATTGAAGAATCCACAGAATTTATCAAACATTTGTTCATATGAGAAAAAAAAATGTCATAACCAGATGAAATAAACAAAACATACACACATACACACACACGAGAAAGAATCCAAATCCAAATCCAAAGTGATCATACATTCTCAATTTGATGTTATTTTATTTCATTTCATTTTTTTTGCTGTTTGTTAATTTTTTTTTTTTTTTGATTATTATTTGTCCCATTTTTTTTGTTAATTTCTATCCTGTTTCATCATTATCATCATCATCATCGATGTTTTTTTTTTCTATTCTCAATCTCAATCAACCACTACTAAATTGGATGCCAATTTTTTGTTTTCATGTTTGTTTGTCAATCACATTAGTAAATTTTTTTAGTCAATTTTAAATCTTGTGAACCACCAACAAGCAAAGAATCCAAAGAATAGTCCAAATACAAATACAAATGATGTACGTGTGGTAGTGTCCAGAATTGTTGGTCATCATCATCAAATTCATTGTATTGATGAAATGATTTGAAAAACATCTACATATCTTTTTTGTTTCTATAATACACACACACGTACACACGCACACACACACACAAACTTTTACACTTATGTTCACAACAACAAACAAACAACAACAACAAAAAATATCCATCCATCAGGTCATCGATCTCATTTTTTTTGTTTTTTGTTTTGTTTTGTTTTATTTCATTATTAGTAATAATCAATAAATCAATTCTCAATTTCAAAATAAACAAATCAAAACAAAAAAAAAAACAAACAACCAAAACCGAAACAGAAACAAAAAAGTATTATATATATTCATCATCAAATAATAATCTCAGGAAAACAAAACAAAAAAAAAATTTAACACCACAGACACACACACACACACTATCTCCTGTGTTATGATACAACAACAACAAAAAAAAAAAAAAAAAACAAAACAATGACATACACACAGCCACCTACGACATTTTTGAATCTCATATCGAAATAGTTGAATGAATGAAAAAAATATTTGTTTTTGTTGTTGTCGTTGTCGTTTTTTTTCTGACTGAAAATTTTTCTATTAATAATAATAATAATAATAAAAGAAAGAAAGAATGACCAAATCATCATCATTTTTGATAACAGAATCAAATGATCAAATTTCATCATCATCATCATCATCATTGATAATAAAAAACGATAAAAAGTGTTGTCAATCAACAACAACAACAACAACAACAAAACAACAAAACAGCCATCATCATCAGCATCTACATTGAAAATTGTAACGGTTGCCACACCCATCATTGGTGATATTAACAGTAGTAATAACTGTGTTGATAGTGGTCGTGGTGGTGGTGGTGTTGGTTGTAGCAATAATAATAATATTAAATCACCATCATTATCGTTATCATCAACCATATGGTCTAATCAATCAATAAAAACTATAGCAAAAACAAGAATGGCATCAATGGCTTGTAATCAAAGATTATCATCATCAATATTATTTGATACAAATAATGTTAATCGTATTGGCCATACATCATCATCTTCTTCTTCTTCCTCTTCAGCATCAACTACATCATCATCGTCATCGTCATCATCTTCGAATGGTGTTGATGATACTAATATTGATGTTAATTTATTAAATCATAATAATGTATCAGCAATGAAAATGCCACCAATGTCCTATATGAATGGTAATTCAGTACGTCCAATACGACGGCGACATTTTTCTCAACAACAAACCGGTGGTATCTATGTTAATAATGATGGTAATGGTGGTAATGGTAATGGTGGTGGTGGTGATAATTGTAACCAAAATGGCATTATTGATACAAATCTTTCAATGAATTATGATAACAACATTTATGAATGGAATAACCGGAACAAAATGATTATCAATACAAATGATAATAAAAAAATATCATCACAAGCTAATAATGTAGCAAATACCACTACTACTACTATTAATTCTAATAAAACAAGTAAGTACCAGTTTTCTATTTCTATTCCAGTTTGTTTTTTTTATGATATGAATTTAAAAAAAAAAATTTTAAAAAATTTTAACAAAAAAAACTATTACTATTTTTTAACCTAACTTGTAATCGATTCATTCAAATGATGATGATGATGATTGAAAGGTGAGAAATGGAAAAGAGACAGAGAGAGAGAGAGAAAAGGAGATGGACTTGTTTCTTTTTTTTTTTTGACAAAATAATAATTTGCATCTATTGCACGATCATCATCATCATCATCATCACCAATCATGGCTCAAGGTTGAATGAATGAATGATGATGTAGAAAATTATTTTTTTTTTATCTATTTATCTACCTACCTACCTACCTACCTGTATTTTTTTTTTATTTATATATTTCTGATATACTGATGTATATACACAACAACAACAACGGCAGCAACAGAGTTAACATTTATAAAATACCTGAAAATTGTATTGTATTTTGTATCCGATATACACACACAAATTCATTTTTCATTACATTTTTTTTTTATCATTATTTTAATATTTTCATATATATAAAAAAAAACTATCTATCTATATATACATCAACCATCGTAGTAGTAGCCATAGATTTGATTTTTTTACATATTCATCATTTTTTTTTATATATTCTTTATTTCATTTCATTCATTTTATTCATTTCCACATTATCATCATCATCATCATCATCATCATGGACGGAGATTTGATGATGATGATGATGTTGATCTTTTTATCCATCCATTATAATATAAACATAGAACAAGAAGAAAGAAAACATTTAACACACAGCTCCTTAAATAAGAAAATAGAATGAAAATTTTCGGTGCAAATGCACTGAATTTATATTTCTTTTTTTTTTTTTTGGTTAGATTTATTTTTCCCATTATCTTTCTCTGTCTTCTCTTGTTTTTTCTCTCTTTAGAGCTCATTCTAATTCATTTTTTTTTTCGTTTCGTTTTGGTTTTTTGGTTTGGTTAAGTGCAATTTTTTTCTTCTTCTTCTTCATTCGTTTCATTTGATTTTACTTTTTTTTTTCTTGTCCATGACTACAAACATTGATGATAATGATGTTTTGTCGTTTTTTTTTTTTTTTTTTGGTTTGTTTGGTTGTTTCGCTACGGCTTTTTATGTGCAAAACAAAAAAATTATAAATAATTTGTGTGGGTTTCTCTCTCTCTCTCTCTCTCGCTTTGTTTTTTTTTTGTTGTGTAGATTTTTTTTTAATTCTCATTTCTCAGTTAATTATTCATGTTAATTATTATCATATATATTGATGGTATGGTATGGTATTACAATACATCCATCCATACATACATAACAAAACAGAAACGAAATGAGAAAAAAAAAATTTTTTTTTTCGGCCCCTTCAATATACACGCCAATTGTGATGATGAAAAATTTCATTTCATTTTTTAAAAAAATCCTCTATTTCGACTTATTCTCAAGATTCGACATATATTAATATATATATCGATCAATGTTGAGAATCGAATCAAATATCAAATCGATCAATGAACTAATAGCATTGCACACACACACACACACATACAAAGAAATGAATAAATATAATTTCTTTTGTCTTGTCTTGTCTTGTCGTTTGTCGTTTGTAGTTGTTGTTGAGAAAAAAAAATGAAATGAAATTTCTTCTAACAAGAATAAACATAAGAATTGAAAGAGAGAAAAAAAATAACAGCTTGTCGTCGACTTGACGACGACGACGACGACGATGTTTGTGAATATATTACATATCTATCATCAATTCTTATTTATATTCTGATTGTAAAACAAAAAAAAAACCATGTTTGATAATCATCAACAAATGAATGATCTCGATTGTGGTGCTGGTGCTGGTGGTGTTGGTGCTGGTGGTGGTGGTGGTGGTGGTTGATTCTAAATTTAAATTTAATTATAATTTATTACATTGTGTCTCTTTTTTTAATGCATGTAGAAGAATGATCATTATCGTTTTTTGTTTTTTGCATACATGTGTGTCTAATGAATGTATTTTTGTTTCTTTGTTTTTTTTTTTGTTTCATTTCGTTAGATTTGATTGACAAATATGATGATGATATGTCAACGAAAACATCATCATCATCGTCATCGTCATCGTCATCATCATCATGGAATTATTTTATTGATAATAATCATCATACTGCAAATTATAATGATGAAATTATTGTACGTTTAGCTAAAGGTATTGAAAATATATTACGTTTGGCTAAAGAAACACGGCTAGTTCATTGTACAGAAATATTAATACCACAAATGTTGATGCAACAAATTGTAACAAATGTGATTGAAATGGCTGAATGTGAACCATGCGGTTTACGTGGTTGTCTATTATTGATCTTTATTGAAAATGATGATGATAATGTTGTTGTTAATAATAATAATAATAGCAACAGCAACAACAACAACAATAATAATAATCGTCGCCGTCCAAATAATAATAATAATAATCATCAATATAAAATAAATACATCATCAACAAAATTATTGGGTGAATTTGTAATTGATCCAGATATTGTACCAACATTTGAAGTCTTTCTAACATTAAAACGTGTTAAACCATCTTGGTTTGAATCATTGGAATATCGTTTCTTTAAACGTACACCAATCATTTTATCAGAAATCTACCTCTTGAATAAGAAAAAACTTTATCAACCATCATAATGATTGATCATCATCAAATTGAAATCATGCAGCTGTAAGCAAACAAACAAACAAACAAACACGTTTAAACATATATATAAACTCATTGATTGAACATTGAATACAATTGCTATTACTATATATTGGTACTAAAAAAAAAAAAAATATTGATGATATAGCATAATTAGTGTTATATACTAATAATAAAAACACACCCACACCCACACCCACACCCACATACACACCCACTGAATATTTGTGATTTCCATTTCAATATGGATTTGGTTTACAGCAAACAACAACAACAACAACAGTGAAAGAAATTGAACTGAAATATTGTTCCTGGTGCATAATCACACATACACACACACATACACCATCCAATCAATAAATCAATCAATTACACACACAACAACAACCATTTCTTTCTTTTGGATAAATCTAGTTTATTTTCATTATCGATTTATATTGAAAAAAAAATCATTATAATAGGAATCTATACATACAACAACGAAAAAAATTATCAAAAAAAAAAAATCAATAAATTGCTAATATAAAAACTAATCATCATCAATTTGATCTTTATTCTCAATCTCTCTCTCTCTCTCTCTCTCTCTCTCTGCTTTCATCTCTCATTGTTTATTTTTTATTCAAATATAACAAAAAAATGATCTTCATATTCAACACAAACACACACACAAACACCAACCTTACTATTGTGACAATTACATTTTTTTTTTGTGAAAGATTGATCATCAATCATCGAATATTTGTTTTTTTACATTTTGTTCTGATGATAAAATCTGGATGATATATATAGTTATATTATTAATATATAGTCAATACATTTGCGATAATAAGACACAAACACACATACACACACACATTTATTTTTCACATTTTTACTTGTTGATAAAATAATCTCTTCCAATTTGAAGAATTCTATGTATTTGTCATTTTGTGTGTGTGTGAATGTATTTCATCATGAATCATCATCATCATCATCAACATGTGTGATTCATATTATTCCCAATGTCGATGTTGGGCTGATGATGATGATGATGATCGTTTGTTCGTTCATGTATCGATGTGATGTCAAACTACTACTACTAATAATAATAATAATAATAATTTTTAATAATTGATAATTAAAAAATTAATAATTAATAAACGAAATGTTGATTTAAAAACAAAAAAGAAATGATGTTTTTTGCACTTTGTATTATTATATTAAGATTTGGCGCCAACAAATATTCAAAAAAATACATTTGCTGCCATCTAATATTGATTTTTGTTATTATAACAATAAATGTTTTTTTTTTGGAAATCATCACCATCAGATGTCAGCAGGAATGGAAAAATGGAAAAAAAAACTTCTAAACGACATCTATGAACGGAAAAGCACATGTTTTTTTTTCTTTTCTGTTGTTTGTGTCAAGCTATTAAATTAAACGATTCAAAGTTGATTATTTTTTGTTTTATTTGCAACACAAATTCTCTAAAAATCATGGATGTAGATCAAATTGTTGGTGAGCAACAAGTTATCCAGAAATTGGAACGAACTGGTGCTCATTCACATATTCGTGGATTAGGTTTGGATGATAAACTTGAACCAATTCAAAAGGTTTGTGCTTTTTTCATTTGTTGATTTGATTTTTGAGAAATTTTTTTTTTACTTATTTCATTTGACAGTCTGAAGGAATGGTCGGACAAAATGCTGCACGTAAAGCTGCTGGTATTGTTGTTAAAATGATCAAAGAAGGACGAATATCTGGACGTGCCATTTTGATTGCTGGACAACCGGGTACGGGAAAAACAGCTATTGCAATGGGCATAGCTAAATCATTATCACAAGAAACACCATTTGTTTCAATGTCAGCATCTGAATTGTTTTCATTGGATATATCCAAATCGGAATCATTAATGCAAGCATTCCGTAAAGCTATTTCTATAAGTATTAAAGAAGAAAGTGATTTTCTTGAAGGTGAAGTTGTCGAAATTCAAATCGATCGTTCAGCTGATCAATTGACACGTGTTGGAAAATTGACATTGAAATCAACCGATATGGAAACTGTTTATGATTTGGGCCAAAAAATGATTGATAATTTAATTAAGGAAAAAGTAACGGCTGGTGATATAATCACCATTAATAAATCGAATGGTGTTGTGACTAAAATGGGAAGAAATTTCACTCGTAGCCAAGATTATGATGCTATTGGACCGAACACTAAATTCATTCATTGTCCTGAAGGTGAAATTCAGAAACGGAAAATTGTTCGACATTTTCTTAATCTTCATGAGATTGATGTTATTAATTCACGACAACAAGGATTTATGGCCCTATTTTCTGGTGATACCGGAGAAATTAAATCCGAAGATCGTATGAAAGTTAATGCAAAAATATCTGAATGGAAAGATGAAGGAAAAGCTGAACTACATCCAGGCGTATTGTTCATTGATGAAGCACATATGTTGGATGCTGAATGTTTTTCATTTCTAAATCGAGCATTAGAATCAGAATTTGCACCAATAGTTATATTTGCCACTAATCGTGGTATAACAAAAATACGTGGTACAACATTCAAATCACCACATGGATTTCCACCAGATTTTCTTGATCGTTTAATCATTATTCGTACAATACCGTATTCAAATGAAGATATTTCACAGATATTAAAGATTCGTGCCGAAGAAGAACAGGTTAATATTCATGATGATGCACATCTTATTCTTACAAAAATGGCCACCGAATCTAGTTTAAGGTAAGTCTGAAATTTGTTGATTACCATATGATTCATGACGAATTTTTCTCTTTCATCATTTGCAGATATTCTCTTCAATTAATAATTACATCGGATATTTTGGCCAAAAAACGAAAATCCAATCAGGTTGAAGTACAAGATGTAAAAGAAGCATATGGACTTTTTATGGATTCAAAACGTTCCAAAGCATTCATTGAACAATATGAAAAAGAATTTAATTTTCTTTTGGACGTATCAACAACAACAACAAATGGTGGTGGTGGTGGTGGTGGACAAAATAACCAACAAACATTGATGGAAGGTAGTGAAAGTTCGATGGAAATTTAGAATTCCCTTTAACGACCCCCCCACCCCCAGCCAAAAATAATCATCATCATATTTGGAAATTTAATCATTGAAAATTTTTCCACTAGATGGTACAAAAATTTCCGCGCGCATCATATATTTTTTTCAATATTTTAATTGTAGTAGTAGCATGGTTGATGATATAATAAAATAAAATGTTTTTTTATCATTGCTGCTAGCATACATTGTTTTCAGTAACTATTATCAATACTACTACTACACGATTGTAATGAACAAAACGAAAATGGATGGATGGATGGACAGAATGTGAAAAAAAGAGAGTGTGCACACACAGAAAAAAAGTAACATAATGCGTAAATAATCATTCAATTCATTCATCAAAAATGGTGTTCAAACTTTATTTTTGATGACTGGTCTTTAAAATTGGAGAAAAAAAATCAACAAAATTCGTAGACTTTTAGTGATCTCAACACTTTTTTTCTCTGTGTGCAGGAAAAGAAATCGAATGAAATGTTTTTTTTTTGTTTTTGTGTTCATTGTCTCTCACACATTGTTTGTCTATTTTTGCCTTGTGAGTGGAAAATAGTTTTTTTTCCAATTTTTCTATTTTTACGGCATTTGATTTTTTGTATTTTTTCTTTTTTTTTCAATAACCACGTTTTTTTTGTCGTCGAATAAATCGATTCCTCATTACAATAATTCTGACATAAATAAATTTAATCAATCGAAACAAACAAAAACAAATTTAATTCGATTCAATTTCGAATTTATTACAAATCACAGTTTTGAATATATATACATTCATGTTAATGGTTTATTCATTTGCTTGATGTCTTGGTTATGTTTCTCATTCGGTAAGTACTTTTATTATTTTTTTTTGTTTGTTGCCCATATTTCTTTCTTTTTTTTTTGAGTAAAGTTTTTTTTCCACTTTTGTTCGCTTTTCGAACGCTTGTGGTTTTGTGTGTTGTTGACAACCATTTTGAACAAATGATTAGCTGTTTTTTTTTGTTATAATGAGAGTATTCATCGAGTTTTTTAAATACAATCATCATTCATCCCGTTTATATTTTATTGATTGATAGTGTTTATTTTTTTCGGTTATTATCGGCTAGAAAAAGGTATGTTGAATTAGAATTAACATCGTGTGTGTTTATGTGTGTGTGTGTCTGTTTTTTTTATGCATGCATTTCCTCAATCTTCAATAAAGACATGTTAATTTTTTCTTTGAGGGGCGTTTTTTCTTGTCGTTTATACTTAGAAACAAATTCTACAGTTTTTGCCCCATGCTAAAATTTGTGCAACCTAGTTTTTCGTTTTTTTTTTTTAATTAGAATCAACAAAAGACGCCGATGAAAACAACAATGTTGATGTGTGATGGTGACATTTCACTTCAGTTGTTTTCCTGGTAATGATGATGATGATGTCTAAATGTGTAATCAACAATATGTCATATATCGTCTTAGATTATGAATGTTGTTTATAATAATTTCTTTAGTTATTTTTAGCTTTTCCTATACTATAGTGAATTTATGTGCGTATAATTGTCACACACAATTACAATTTTCTCAATATAAACTGATACTGATTGAATTCTACTGAATATTTAATTTCACATGTTATCATTTAGCCATAGATCTTTTCTATGTTTGAATTGAAATTCCATCAGTTTGAATTGTCGTCATCATCGAATAGAATCGATGCAGGAATGAGAAAAAAAAATTCTCATTGTATTTTTTTTTTTTTTTTGAGCCATTCATAAATTATAGGATGATTGTTCTCGAAATGATATGAAATCCATTCGTTGCTTTCGTTGTGTGCTATTTTATACAGCCGGGTGGTACTAGATTTATATGCTACTACAATTTTTGCATTTTTTTTTGTTGGTAGTTTCATTGATCTTGCTGAGTGTGTGTTTGTGTGTGGCTATAGAAGAACCACACCGTCTTTATTTTGCATGCAAACACACCAAACTTTTACCGAGTACTTTGTCTTGAATGTGAGTGTTTTTTTCTTTTTTTTTGGCTTTCTCAATTTCATCATTTTTTTATGATTTTTGATTTGATACGACAAAAAATAACACGAAGAAATAGAACAAAAAAAAATTCATGATCTATGATCTCTCACTTTAGCACATTTCGAATGTGAAAGAAAAAATTTTCCATTTTTTGATTTGACTTGTTTTTTTTTTGCTTATCGTCTGTGTCTTGTATATGAGATTTTTTTTTTGGCTGTATCAAAGAATCTTTGATTCCGGTTTTTGATTCTCTTGAATTCTGGTGAGTTTTTTTTTGTCATTTTAATCGATGATTATAGGAGTTGTGGGTATATATCTGTATCTGTTTGTTTTTATATGCTGCACAAGAAAATTAGAGTTATGAATTTGATTGCTAAAAAAATTGTTAGCCAATTTTTTTCGTCATAAATAAATCATGTCGTTAAGAATTTTGTTTTTTTGTTACATTAATAATATTATAATCTGATTATTGTTTTTCTCTTTCTCTCCCACATTACTATTTTTGAACCTAGATCCCGTTTTGGATTATTTTGTTCGTGTTTATGGTAAAACCCCAATCAGTTATAATATAAAAAGAATTGAAGAAAAACTTTAACATTTGAAACTTTGATCTCGTCACCATTTTTTTCTACTTTGTTTGTTAGTGTGTGTGTGTTTTAATTATCTTCGTTTTTTTTTTCTTATTATTAAACACACAAAAATCAATCACAGACATTCACAACCAGCATTTCAATAGTTTTCGTGTTTGTGTTTTTTCGTTTTGTTTTGTTTTAAGTAATAGCAACGATTATAATTCATTCAAGTGAAAAAAAATATCAGTATTCTTTTTTGTTTCATTCACTTTTTTTGCTGGTAAGTTTTTTTTGTTGTTATTCACTGAAGCTGATGTTTTTTTTCATTCATCAAAAATAATAAATTCTGTTTTATCTTTTTCTTGTGGATATAATTTAGTAATGAATATATATGAAACAAACAAAACAATGATGTCCGATTTGTCTCAAGATTTTTTGCGGAATGGTGCCGTTGAAGTTCAAGGCGAAAATGGTGTTTTCTATCCTGCTTATCTTTATGACATAATTGAACCATCACAATTATCACAACCACAAGACTGTCAATTATCATCATCAAATAATAATGCAAGTAGTCAACAACAACAACAGATTAATGATCAATCTATGTGTTTTGGCTCGATGAATGGTTCTGGTCAACAAAGTGGTGGTCCTAGTGGTAGTGGTGGTGGTGGTGCCAAATCCAATACGATCATTTCATCATCGAATACGAATGAAACCCATGTTGTTGTTATATTTCAAAATAATTACTTCCCACGATCTTCATTTCCTATATCACGTATTCGACTTCCTCCGGCTTCAACATCACCATTATCATCATCATCCAGTGCAACAACCAACAATGATAATGGCGAAATTGATAAAACTAGTAATTCACTGTTGTCTGGTCTATCTGGTCTGAATATTTCGAATGCTTCCAATACTACTAGTAATCAATTGCAATCATCTAATGCAGCTAATGCTAATAATTGCACAAATTCAATGGAAGGCGCTAATCCGGACATAACTGTCGGTATGGAAGTGGAAGTTTTTTCATCAAGTTCTGATCAACCACGTGGATGGTTCAGAGCTATTGTCAAAATGATCAAAGGTAAAGATTATTCTGATTGATGATGATTCATTTAGCTTTCAACGTTATTTTTTCCTCTCTCCATAAGGTTGTTTCTACGTTGTCGAATACATTCAACATAATCAGCAAAATACATTATCAAATGATCCATCATCATCTGGTTTGGGCAATCAAAATCCGGCACAGAATTTTACTGAAATTATTCCCAATGATGATATACGAGTGAAAAATCCGAATCCATTGCTACGAACAAATCCGTTTTTCCGATTCGAATTAGCCATACCGGAGGATTTCAAATCATTCAATACTAGTTGGTTATTGAAAGAAGAAGCTCATCGACAATTCAAATTGTCGATCAGTGCCAATGTTGTTCGTTTTGATGAAACCAAAAACTGTCTTGTTGTGATCGGCTATTCCCAATCGCCTACCGAGAAGAGCTTTATTGCCTCGAAATTGGAGAATCGTGCCGCAATGTTATCCGAAATGCATTTCCGTAATCTGAAACAAAAATTGATCTTGTTGGGTGATGCCGAAGAGGCTGCCAAAAAATTAGAATCGACAAGAATGCCGACCAATCAAAATGAACATGGTTTTTATGAAGCACGAATCTTGGTGCCCGAAAATTTAATGGGTTTGGCCATCGGTGCACATGGTGTCAATATTCAACAGGCCCGTGGTGTGGCTGGTGTCGTTCAAATTGATATAATGGATAATCCTACGGCATTCCTTATTCGTACGCAAAATCTTGAAGCTTTACACAAAGCTCGTTCAATGTTGGAGTTTGCTGAAAAAATTATCGATATTCCTCGTTCATTGGTTGGCAAAACGATTGGTCGTAGTGGACGTGTAATACAAGAAATTGTTGATAAATCTGGTGTAGTTCGAGTCAAAATTGAAGGTGACCAAGAGAATGAAGCACCACGTGAATATGTGCCTTTTGTATTTGTCGGTACTCTGGAATCTGTTCAAAATGCTCAAATATTGCTCGAGTATCACATAAATCATTTACAAGAAGTGGAAAAATTACGCAAAGAAAATAGCGAGCTGTTCCAACAATTACGACAGCAATCGGTGACTATAAATTCTTCACAACATGCAAACAATACTGGACCTGATTATGATTATATGAGTGGTGGTAGCGGTGGTCAACCATCTCGTGGAGGACGCGGTGGAAACATTGGTGGTATGCGCGGTGGTCATCTTGGTGGCCGTCGTAGTGATCGACCCCAACGTGATGATCGCCCACCGCGAGAAGGTCGACGTCCTTTTATTGGTGGTCCTGGCGGGGGTAATGGTCCAACTGACACACGTCTTCCACGTGAAAGACCACAACAACGTGGAACATATGGTCCACGTGGTTTTGGTAGCGGAACACGTCGTGGTGGTGGTGGTGGAAATTTCAGCAAAGATAATTCACCAACCGAACCTGGATTAATTCGACAAGATCGTGCCGATAGTATGCCATCCTCAAACAGTAATCCGAACAATGAACAAATTCAGCAGCAGCCACCACAACAAGGCCAAACACCACATTCATCAGCTAAGTCACATAGTCATCGTGGAAGTGGTGGTCCTGGTGGTGATCAGCCACAACGCCCACAGCGTAATTCGTCCCATCGTAATCAACGAATGTCACGTGGTGGCCGTAGTCATGAAAGTGGTAAAGGTGGTGGTGAACATCATCCGAACATGAAACAAAAAATGAATGGTGTTCGTTCATTTTCATCGAATAATTCTCAACCATCGAACAACAATAATGCAGCCAATGGTAGCAATGTTGGTGGTGGTACAATCACCACTGATATGGAAACAACAAATGGCGGTATGCCGGATGTCGTTGTTAATGATGATGATTCATCGCCAATTCAGCAACAAACACCAATCATTAACGGTGATTAAATATTTTTGAAATTTCATAAATCTGCAACATGATACAAGTCATACCGGAACCATCTACCAACCAACCCCCGTATAAGCAAAATATCCGTTTCTTTCTTTGTTTTTTCTTCACACTCTTCATTTCTATTCTCATAATTTCTTTTTTTTCCTCTGTGTTATAATTGTCTTATTTCTGCTCTGATGAACGATTATCCACTTTTCTTACTCAGCACCACCATATAAAACAAACATTTGTATTTCAATTTTAATACCGCACACATACACAGACATAAACACCGAGAAAAAAATATACATATATACAAGATATATAAAAATGCAAACATTGATGTAAAAAGATAAAAAATGCAAAAATTGTTTTTGTCAAACAAACAAACACACCAACACGTAACATATGAAAACAAATTTTTTTTGTCTTTCCTTTTTTATTGTTTGAATTGTTTCCTATTTTCATAAATATACTAAAATTAGTAAAAAAAAACAACAGGGGAATTGGGATTTCAGGAAACTATTGAAACTATAAAAAAAATCTACACGCCCACATTTAATAATAATGATCAATCGAAAATGATGATTTTCACTTCTGTGAACAACAACACCACCTTACCACATACAGACACACACACACAAAATATCTGAACATATTTTTCATTCTTTATATATCTTTATCTTAATGTTCATATACTTGATACATACACACCCACAAACACATTCTTATTATTTATGGCGACAAACAAACAAAAAAAAAAAGGTTAAAAAATGATAAAAAAAAGAAAAATTAATACCATTTATTATATATTGATAATAATAATAATTCTAAGTAATTTCTACTTTATAATTTGATGATGATGATTACAAGTATATACTTTGTCTCTATCTCTTTCTCGATCGTATAAATCTGCTCTTTTTTCTCTTCCTTTTTTTTCATGTCTTTATATCATATTATGATGATAACATTACAATTGATTTTTTTTTCTATGTTTAATGATGAATTTTTTTTTTTTTTTTTGCTGTTTCTGGTTGTCATTTCTATCTGATCATGATCATGAACACACACTGACCATTGTTTTGATTCATCTCTCTCTCTCTTTTTTGATAATATAATCTGTCTCTGTTGGTTTTACATATATGTTGGTAATTCTACAGAAAATTGTGATGATTCATTTAACATTACATGAAAAACAAAGACAAACAAACAAACAAAAAAAATACTAATATTTCATCAGTATATTATTCATCTGTAATTTATATTGTAATAAAAAAAATTAAAATCCTCCGATTCTTATTCTTTTGGTGATAATTTCCAAATGATTTTAAATAAATCAATGCCCAATACGTCCTTTATTTATGGTCCATGAATTCATATGATTTGCAAATCTTTTTGTTGTTGTTGTTGTTGGTTCAAATTAAGATTCTTTCATTCATTTTTAATCTTCATAATGTTTTCAATTCGTTGTGGTTATTTGTTTCAAATTATTCGATATTCAAAATTTACAAGAATAAATCAATTTTGTTCAACTTTCACTGATCCTCATAGTGGACATGAAAAATCGAAAAAAAATCTTCGTGAAAAAGTACAACAAAAAATTGCCGAAATAGATGCCGAACAATTACAATCACCGAATACACCACTTGGTCTAATGAATCGTTCACCGCATGTTGATCCGAATTCCGTATCAGATGTAGAAACGCAATCACCAAATCCAGCATATGATCCATTTCCTGATAATAAAAATCCTAAAACTGGTGAAATAAATGGACCAACAGGACCAGAACCTACCAGATATGGTGATTGGGAACGTAAAGGTCGTTGTTCAGATTTTTAAAAAATTTTTGAAATGAAACAATTTTAAAATATTGTGATATGATATGATATGTGTTTGTTTTATTATACAAAATTGTTGTTGTTTTCAAAATATGATGATTTTGTATTTTTGTATTTGTTTTCGAATGATAATAAAATAAAAAAAAATATATATATTTTTCTCTTTCACTTTCACATTATACAAAGGCACCAAATATAATGAAATAAATCATCATTTTACATTTAAAATCGAATGATGGAAAGAAGTTACAACTTTTTTTTTGCTTTTTCATTTTGATTATCATGATTAATGAATGAATCAATGGTTCGAAATTGATTTATAAATGTATCATATATTTGTGTGTAAAAATCAATGAGTAAAATAATACTGAATTTTCAAGTTTTTCATTGTATAAAATCGTATATTCCATTTCTACTATATATTTAGTGGCTCAATTTCAAATAGGTGATTGGATGATCATCCTCCGGTTTACCAACAATAATATCACCATAATCATTTTCATCATCATCATCATCATCATCATTGACATTAATGTTGATATTTTCATCTTCATTATTATTATTATTATTATCATTATCATTATCATCTTGTTGACTAGATTGTCGTACAAAGTACATTTTATTAGCCATTAATGGTACAGTTGGTGGCGCAATAATAATAGGTACATCTGGATTAACCATCGGTATATTACATGGATCCATTGTTTTATATCTTTCCAATAATGTTCGCAATATTTTATGTACGGATGATATAGAGGCACGTTCTGTTGGTTTAAAACGCCAACATTCAAGCATTATTTTATATAATTCTAATGGACAATTATCAGGTGGTGAAAGTAATTTTCCACGTGTAACATTCTGTATTACTTCAAGATTAGTAAATTCATACCATGGCTGTTTACCATGGGTTAAAACTTCCCATAATAGAATACCAAAACTCCAGCAATCACTTTCAACGGTATATTTTCGATACATTATACTTTCTGGACTCATCCATCGTATTGGTAGTAGAACATCACGTCCAACCTGTTGATTAATTAATTGATGAAAAAAAATCAATTAATTACACTTTATATTTGATGATTGAATGACACATACCCGATAATAATCGGTAGCATAAACATCACGAGACATTCCAAAATCACCAATTTTAGTTATCAAACCAACACCGACTAAACAATTTCGGGTGGCTAAATCACGATGTACAAAATGTTGTGTGGCTAGATATTCCATACCGGCAGCAATCTGCGTAGCAATATATAGTAAATCTGTTAGCTCTAATGGTCGCATTTCACGGCGGTTATTGGCTGAAAATGAATTGACCAATGGCTTTGTTTCATTATCATCATTGTTGTTGTTGTTGTTATTATTATTGCCAATCAAATTAGAATGGAATGGATCACGTTCGCGAAGAAAATTATTTAGATCACCATATTCCATATATTCGAAAAGCATCATCAATGTAGGGCCATCCATTGAAATACCATAAAATGTAACAATATTCGGATGTATTAGATTGGCCAAGAATTCTGCTTCACGTGAAAATTCATCAAGAAGATCAGTACAATTTGCTTGGGTTTCTTTCAACATTTTTATGGCCACCATTGTGGTTGGTTCATCGGCCGTTAAATAATCAACTGTGCCCAAAAATACACGACCAAATGCACCTTCACCCAATTCACGTATGAAATTAATCTTTTCAGTACTGATATGATAGATTGCTATATAAAGATAAATAGTTAAAATAAGAACCAAACCGATAATAGGATTCTTACCAGAATTCTTAAGAAGTTGTTGTGCTTCAGAAAAATAGTTTGGATTTTGTACGAAATTTTCCACCAATGATCGATTAACTTGTTTATTGCTAATCATAATGGCTATTGGATCATTTTCTGGACGATATGATGTTTTTTTCGGTAAAATAACATTGTTGTTGTTATTGTTACTTGATGATGAATCAGTGGACCAATTAATAATGTTCGTATGATTGGAATTCATTGTATCAATCTGTTGTATTTGTCCACCATTACGACCTTTATTATAATACATCATTGCACGCGTATGTGGTATCCGTGTAGATGTACGATGACGATTATTTGTACGTCTTGCACGTATTAATCGTAATTTTCGATTCAACCAATTAGGTAATGTTGTTAATAAAGACAACGGGAATGATTGTTCATGTAATTTTTGATTATGATTAATATCGATTGCCGATTCCCATGATCGATGCATCGGTTTCTTTTTACAGCCAATTTGACCACGAAACATTAGACTTGTGACAAATATGACAATTATTGAAATGATTAGCAAACTACTTAAGATAAAATTTGTTGAGAAATTGAATATCCCATTATTATTATTATTATGGTTGCTATTATTATCATCATCATCATCATAATCATCATCACCACTACTACCATCATGGCCATCGTTTCCATTACTGGTGATTATATCGAAACTATCCGATTCAGATATATCAGATGGCATTTTTGGCATCACCGAAATAATGGGTGGATTATTTTTATTATCATTCTGTTGTCGATTAATAAATGGTGGCATGGCCGGAAATGTTGTAGCTGGTGAAATAAATTCTAGATCAATTTTGTTTTGATAAAATTGCATCGGTTTTTTTTAAGTAATTATAAACTAATACTATACAATTACCTTGATTGAATGTAACATTAATCGAACGTTTTACTGTACCAAATTCATTTGTCGCTATCAATGTATATTCACCATTATTTGCTTGTGTTTGTTTACGTATTTCTAGATGGCCATCAATAAATGCACGATGATCAATTTGATATTCATGAAAATCTTCAGACATTTCTAATGGTTTTCCATTTTTATACCATGTTGTTTTTGCATACGGTATACCTTTTATACGAAACACAATGTTGATGTAAAATTTTCGTTGTAATTTCATAATGACAATTTTAGGCGCAGCTATTTTTATACAATGATGATGATGATGAAAAAAAAAATTTAAAAATAAAATTATTTCATATCATGATCATTGAAAACTTACAATGAACATTGACGGAAATCTTCGCAAATACTTTACCAGCAGAATTTTCAGCTTCACATACAAGATAGTCATTGTCATCTACATGAGCATCATTAATGCGTAACATTTGTTTCACTGTATACAATTTCAATGTTCCATCGATGATTGTTTCATCACTTTCAACGTCCATTAATGTATAATTTGAATCCATTGCAGTTGTATTCCAGGCAATACTAATTTTAGAGAATATGATTAGTCTTTCTTTTTTAAATATTTACATTCTTGACATTACATTGGCAATGGTAATCCTGTAGCCGTACATGTTAAAATTGTTGATTCATTTTCATTGATTTCCACTATATCTGGTTCGGTTTTAATCGTTGGAAATGTACAAGTATCCAATGAAAGATTAGCCAAAATTTGTGGTTTTTGTTCCAATTCATTTGGCCATAAACAGGTAATATTCATCCAATATGGTCCAAGAATATTGTGTTTATTATCATTGACAAGTTGTTCAATCCATTTCGATATTGGACAATCACATTCGAATGGATTATTTTCCAGGCTGAGATCTTAATCATCATCATCATCATCATCATCGTGATTCGATATTATATAAACAAAATGAAAAGAAAACAAAACAAAACAAATATAAATAAATCAAATCAATGGGTTCATTGACTATTTTTTTTTTTTTTTTTTTTTTGAATAACAAAATTGTAATTGCAACAAACAAACAAATATAACACACATACCAAATAGATTAAGTCCATCGAAATGTCGCCATGTGATTGTTCGTAATTTATTGTTTTTTAATGATCTAAAAAACAGAATTTATATGACAGTTGATATATTTACAAAACAAATCATTATTGATTCATTAGTATACAACATACATTTCTTTTAAATGAAAATTACCAATAAATGTATCGACATCGATTATTTCAAGGCCACTATTGTCGATGATTCTGAAATAAGAATAAAAAAAAACATTCGGTAATAAATGACAGAATCGAAAATGTTGCACTTGACTTGTAAATGGTAAACAAAAAAAGAGGCGAAAATTAAACATACAATTTTTCAATATTTACATATGGCAATAATTGTACACGATCTAAATGCCGTAGATATGGTTGATTTGAAGCGATTCTAATCAAAATGAAATGAGAAAAACAAAATAAACATACAAGAATCATTGGATTAGTAATTCATTCAAGTGTGTTTGTGTGTGTGTGTGTTGATGAGTGGTCGATAATTGATTAAATTTTTTTTTCTCTTTTTTCTTTGTTAATCAATTTTCGTAAAGATAATTACATGTCAATTATTTTCATTAAATCTTTTGAATCATTAAATGCTGGAATGGAATCAATTTGTGATTGTTGATCATTACGAAAACGACAATCTAATTCATGATCTTTGTGGCACCAACAACGTTGACAAATGTCCACACGATTGGATGGTAAAGATTTTTTTTTTATTATCAATTCTTTTTGTTGTTGTTGTTGCTGCTGATGGTGACGATGATGATGATGTTCGGCTATTGCTGCTACTGATGATGATGAGGATGATGGAATTATTGTTGAATAATCTTCAGATTCTTCATCTAACGATGATGATAATGATGATGAACCATCGGAAGACCATTTAACAAATGTTAAGATTGTTAGATCATCTTGACTAGGCTTTGTTGTTGTTGTTGATATTGTTGTTGTTGATGTTGTTGTTGTTGATGATGATAATTGTACAGATGATTGTAGTAATGACGAGTATTGATTATTGGATGGACTAGAAAAATTTGATGATGATGAATGATTCATTGCCATCGATGATGATGATAATAATAATATTGATAATAATGATAGAATATATAGAATCGATTTATATTCAATATTGATTCTTGATGCAAAACATGATGATGATGGTGGATCTTTGATACAATAATAATAATAATATTCAAAATGATTATGATCACGATAATGATGATGATGATGATGATGAATTTTATCATACAAATTATTTCGATGATTTTTTTTCTTGATCATCATCATTGTTGTTGTTGCTGCTGATGCTGCTGCTGCTGTTATTCTCATTATTGTTACACATTGTTATTCCGGATAATATTCCGGCATAAAAATCATTTTAAAAGTTTAATCGTCAATTGAAAAATTTTTTGTTCACTGTTCAATATGAAAATCATCGAAAACAATACAAAACATTTCAAAATTCACATTCATTCAGATTAAAATGATTTTTTTTTTATTTTTTTTTTGATCTCATTCATTGGATTTCATATGAACAAAAACGACGACAACAATAATAATGAACGATGGTGATTAGGATTTAGACGTGACGTCAAATGATGAAAAAATTAATATGATCAAGATACACAAAGACAAATATGCATACACAGACACACACATCCCATATTCACAGAGAGATTCAAGTCATCATCATCATCATCATCATCCACATCATGATCAAGTCGTATGATCAAATTGAATTACCAGAGAAAAAAAAATTTTATCAATTATCATGGCAAAAAAAAATAATAATAATAATATATGGCGCAACAAAATAACAAGTCCAAAGATCATCATCATGATCATCATCATCATTCTCATTATCATTATCACTGAGAATGAGAACTAAAGATGTTTTTGTTGTTGTTGTTGTCGCCGTTGTTATTGTTGTTGTTGTTGTTTTTGATGATGATGATGATGTAGATGTTTAATGTCGCCATTTTTTTTCTCCATTCATGTAATCAAAAATCAACAAACAAAATAAATAAACATAAAAAAATATTAATTCTGAAGATCAAAAAAAAATCAACAAATTCGAATGATTTCACAAGACAACATTCACAAATAACGGTATATATATATATATATATAGTTTTTGTTTTCAACCATCATCAAGTTTTGATTTGATTTGATATCTCTAAATTTGGAATTAAAATAAAAAAAAACGAACAAAAGAAAAGATTTTCTTGATTCGATATATATATATTGTTAGCTAGTTAGATTATGATCGAGTTACACTCAAAAAAAAATGATTTTTTTTTTCGATGAATTTCGTTTCATTGATGATGATGATGATGATGATGATGACGATTATATTGAAGATAATATCTGCGTGTGTAGATCAAATAATAAAATGTCGAGAGTTTTTGATTTCATTTTGTTATTTTATGCATTGTCATCATCATCATCATCATTGTGTATGTTGTATGTGTGAGCATTGTAAAAAATTTTTTTTTGGTTGTTGTTGAACATCATCTATTAGAACACAATTGGTTTGCTTTTTTTTGTCTATTTTATTATCATTATCATCGTCATCATCATCATCGTTATTAAGGTTTATATCAATTTCAATCTCATCATCAAATTAGTCAAAAAAAAAAAAAAAAAAAAAGATTACTGACGCATTTCATTTTGTTGATAATGATGGCAATTAATGATCATTTGTTTTCTGAGGTTAATCCATCATGATTGATGATGATTGTAGGTTGTTGAAACAGATTCTGTTTTTCAGATTTGGTTAAGATTTTTTTTTTATACATGATAATAATTTGAGATCAGAATTCATGAGAATAAAAATTAACAATTATCAATCATCAACGCTTACACACACACACACACACATACACACAAACATTCATTATCAAAAATAGAGAATCATGACGATAAAGAATGATGATGATTATGATGATTATGATTATTACGTGCAATGATGATTATTAATTTTTTCTTTTCTTTTTCCTTTTTTTTTGGAATTTGTTCACTGTCATCATTCCATGTCACAATGAAATAATCAGTATCGGTATATATCGGAATGTTTGTTTGTTTGTTTGGTTTGGTTTGGTTTTAGTAGAGAAAAATGAAAAATCAATGATGATGATAATGATGATGATGATGATGATGTAGTTTGTTTTGTTCGATAATGATGATTATAATCATCATCATAACGCAATCATGATGCACTTAATGTTTGCGTTTGTGCGAACTCATTTTTTTTTCGCCGTCGTCGTCGTTGTTGTTGTTGAATGAAATAACTAAAAAAAAAAAAAAAAAAGAGAGAGAGAGTGAAGATAAGTAACAATTGATGTGATGGAAAAAGATCAAGGTTCAAATTTGCACTTATTTTTTTTTTTTTTTTTTTTGGTTTCGACATTGAAAAATGAATGAATTGAAAGAATTCACTTTGAAACAACAGAATAATGAAGAATTTTTGATGATTGAAAAAAATTAATAATAATCCAAATGAGTGCAACAGTAGCAGGTATTCTTAGGTAGAATTATGTCCGCTACTAAGGTAACAGATATGAATATTATGATAATTTATTATTCATTAATTTGATAACTGTATCAAATAATATTAATTGTTTAATAAAATATAATTGATCGATCGATTAGTTTATTGATCATTCAGGTATAAACATTTTGGGACTAGATGGTAAGGCATTGAGTTTGAAATGTTTATAGATAATACCAGATGATGAAAATTCTGGTAGTGTGGCATTTTTTTTTTTTTTTTTGTTGGTTGATTGATTGATTGATCGATCGATTGTGCGATATTGAAAATTGAATGTATATGAGAATGGAAAAATCGAGAAATCGATCTATTAAGATATTATGGCAAACAACAACAACAACAACAAAAAGGTATTGTGTGTGAATTCATCACACAAAAAAAATGTTTTCAATCTTCAACCAGAAATTTTTTTTTTTTTTATTTGTCTACAACTTAATAATCGATTATCATTTGAAAAAAAACATACAAAAATTATCGATCTGTCATTCAATATGTTCATGATCCGCCATCAAATCGTTTACGTTCATCATTTTCAATCAATCAATCAAATATCATTCATGTATGAATCGTGTGATTGTCATTTGATAGTTTGAACATTTGAGTGACGAGCAATGATCATGATATGATGATTTGAAATCTTCATTTCAGGTTTTTCTTCATTTTTTTGTGTGTGTGTCTAGAGATTTTTTTTTTTAAATTCAAATTTTCAATTATTCAATTCATGAGTTTCAGTGGCCATTAATTTCATGAAATGAATTCAAAACACAATACTAACCAGACAGAATCATTGTGAATCATTCATTTCAACAGATCAATGAAATTTTATACCATGTCGATTTGCTTTCGATTTGTCGTAGTTTAATTTGTCACAATGACATGGTATTTGATCAGAATTTAGCGGGAAAAATTTCCAATTTTGCCCAGATGATCCAGGATTAATTTTTTTTTTGTTTTCTCGGAATTTTCTCGGATAAAAAAAAATTACTTTAGTGTTTGAAAAAAACAAGAATTTTTAGTTTTGGAAAAATACATCATTTTTTTTATATATTGAAGCAAAACGAAACTACACGAGAATGGATATCAAATTTCAACATTTTGAACATATATTATGGGCGTATTTTGTCATTTATTTTGCCGTCTGACATCGACTGGTTGCCCATATCAATTATCAAAAAAAAAAGAAGACTGGTGGCAGTAGTCTAAGACGAAAAAACATCACAATCATGACATGAGACCCCTTTAGCTGCTGAATTTTTTCATTCAAATCAAAGCAAAACAAAATCAAATGACAATTCAAAATGACAAAAAAGAAACAAATGGATGGAATGGGAAAGGGAAACAAAAATAAAGTTAAAATTGAAAAACATTTTTCATCGATTTACATGTGATGTCAGTCAGTCAGTCAGTCAGTCATTCATTGTCAATGCACTTGAATTTTGTCAATGAATGTGATTCTCTCCCTATAGGGTGGAAAATAAAAATGAAAAAAAAACCTAAAGAATCTAAAAGAAAAGATTGTTTAGAATTTCAAAATCATCATGACGCATTTATCTCAAATCAAACAATCAAAACAAAAAAAATGTGATAATTAATTATCAAATAGTTTTTGTTTGATTTTGTTGTTCTGTGATGATCCAGATCATCCAATTCCATTCATTGATTCATTGGTTTTGTCATGTCAAACATGTCTGGCGAGGATGTTTTTCTTTTTTCTTTTTTTTTTTTGGCAATGATGATATGTCATCTCTACCACTTGTTCTGTTTCATTGTTCAGCATTGAATAACATCGAAAATCGAAAAAAAATATCTAAAGAATCTATTTTGACAGTTACACAATCGAATAATTGAATTTGTGTACATTCAATAGTACATAAAATGGAATCTGGAAACATAATAAGAAAGGAAGTTGAGAAAATAATAAATACGCACGTTTTCATTCAAAAATTGACTTTGGCCAAAATATAATGTGACTGGTTGAGCCAAAAAAAAAACCATGTGATGAATTGATTGAAAGTAAAAATGGAAAAAAAATATATTGGGATTATCGGGTTGTTTTTCTTTTCTTTTCTTTTCTGGTTTTTATTTTCCTCTCTCTCTCTCTCTCTCTCTCTCTCTCTCTCTCTCTCTCTCTCTCTCTCTCTCTCTCTCTCTCTCTCTCTCTCTCTCTCTCTCTCTCTCTCTCTCTCTCTCTCTCTCTCTCTCTCTCTCTCTCTCTCTCTCTCTCTCTCTCTCTCTCTCTCTCTCTCTCTCTCTCTCTCTCTCTCTCTCTCTCTCTCTCTCTCTCTCTCTCTCTCTCTCTCAATCTGTAAATACTGTATACATGTGAGATGAGGTTCACGAATTTTTAAACATTTTTGTTACACATTTGTTCACAACGTTTAACCAAAAAACTAGCCCAGAATCAGAATTTCGAAAGATAGAGAGAGAGAGAGAGAGAGAAAAATCCAAAAACTGGAAATTTGAAGAATCGTCATTATATTATGCACGCGCACACAAAAAAAAACACAGTTATTGATATTGAATAATGAACGTGACAAGGAAAAAAAGGAAGTAAATTTCATATTCATTTGTTGTTGTTGTTGTTTGTTGTTTGATCAAAATATTGAAGCCGACGAATAATCGGAAAATCGGAAAATCAAAAAATCAAAAAATCAAAAAAAAAAATTTCGTATTGAACCGACTCGAATGAATGAAATGAATCGAATGAAAATGATCTGAAACAAAGTGATGAAAAAAAAAATTCTCATGAAACAAACGAACGAACCAGGCATGTGTGTCAACATGACTTGAATTCTGTTTGCCAAAAATATTATCATTGATAATGGTTGTGACTGTACACACACACACAGTGGAATCATCAACAACGGTGTATTATTTTGGAAACTACCAGTTGAAACAAATGATACAAACGAAAAAAAAATCAAACATTAAAGTTTAATGATGATTAAGCCAAACAAACAAACAAAAAAAGGGGGAGCAAAAATTCCATCCATAGAATGAATGAGCCAGAAAATCAAACTACTAGAAACATTCTGGCCATTTGGAGAGAAAAAAAAATTGAAAAATTCTTGATTTGTTTGTTATATCATCATCATTTATTATTATTATTATTATCAAACTTGAATGTCAAAATATATATATTCTTCCGCTAAATATTCTCCATTCCATTAATAAATTTTCATCAATTGATGTGGAAAAATTAATGAACCTCAAATGTGAATGTAGAATAGTGTGAGAGATAGAGAAAGCGGTGAATTATATACAAAAATGATGACAACTGACAAAACAAATAAACATCATCATCATCATGTGTCATAACATAAACAACTAATTAGGCATTTATTCATTTGAAGAAAATCATCATCATCATGATCATATGTATACATTGAATGGATATTTCCAGATGTAGATTTTTAACGCTATTTTTTTTCTCATATCTAATGTCAATTCTTGGAATCAGTGAATTCTTGTGATGGAATCATTAATGAAATAATAAAAAAAAATTGACAAATGTATGCATGTATTTGGTAAGAAGGGAATAATTGAAAACAACAGAAGAATATTCTTTGTCAAAAAAAAAAAATTTCGATCGATTCGTGGCCATCACCAATTTTGTTTTGTTTATCAGCATTTCAAGGTTTTTCTCAGTAATGAAATGTTTGTCCAATATGGTCAACAACATGCATTTTCAAATGTTTGTTCCATTCTGATATCATCATCATCATCAGCATCATCATTCGATGTAATTTTGATATTTACATTGTTGAATTTGAATTTGAAAAATTA
This sequence comes from Dermatophagoides farinae, assembly GCF_024713945.1. Classification (NCBI taxonomy): domain Eukaryota; kingdom Metazoa; phylum Arthropoda; class Arachnida; order Sarcoptiformes; family Pyroglyphidae; genus Dermatophagoides; species Dermatophagoides farinae. The sequence continues at coordinate 2,483,599 of NC_134685.1, read as the reverse complement.
GCTAGAATTTTGTCGGTTTGTTTGCGGAGGTGGTTAGTGAGAGTTTTTATTTTCTAGATTTCAATTTTTTTTTTGTGTGTGTGTATGTACTCAAATATTCAACGATACTAATATATCACATTATTGAATGAGTGCATTCTCGAGAGTATGTTTTTATTTGGTGGTGTCTTTTTTTTCATTGGAAATTAGAAGAAAAAAAACGCAACAAGGATTTCGTTTGGCTGATTACGATTCGTGTTAAAAAAAAAAATAAACGATTGCGGTGGCGTGTTAATATCAATCACCATAACGAATGAACGAAATGCATTGATCTTTTGATTGAAATTTCCACAAAAATGTGAAAGATCATTATTTCACAATAGGTCAACAGCATCGATTTATTTGTTTGTTGTTGTTGTTGTCAAATGTTGATCACGTTTTAACGTAATAACAATCACGACGTTCTCTCGTTTGTTTATTTGAGAGGTCAGATCTTAATTTGTAAAAATTGATCATCAATATTGAGATGCACACACAGGTGGATGAATGACCATGATCCATGATTAATATTATTGTGATGTAACCTTGATCAAAATGAAACAAAAACGTGTAAAAACGATTTAAAAATTTCTAAAAACACTTACATTTATAGATATAGATAGATAGATTTAATTTTGTCTTGTAATTTTTTTTCCTGTATTTATGTCTGTTCACATTGTCAAACACAAATTCGAAGAAAATTATCCATTCTCATGCGCCATCTGGTGGTGACCAATAATGATGTTTATTTTTGAAAAAAAACACAACAACCAAAAAAAAAAAAAGATCAGATAAAGGAAAACCATTGCAAACCACTGGATAACATGGATAAAATTTGATAAAAATTTTATTGATTAAAAGTTTAAAAAAAAACGGTACATTGATTACAATTTCAAATCACACTATATATAAATCATCAACGGGTGGAAAAAATTGATTGATAATTTGAAAATGTTAATTAATTGATTGATTGATAAGAAAAAATTGATTTAACAATTATAATAATATAAAATAATAATATAAGAATAAGATATGTTTGAAATTTGAAATTCTATTCAAATTGATTGTTCAAATTCTTGTGTATAACGTTCGGTAATAATATCGGCAGCTTGTGTAAAATGTTCCAATATTGAATATAATGAATGTAAATGATGTATAAATTGTATTGTCAATTGTCTTGCATTGTGGCATTCATTCATTGTTGTTGTTGTTGAATTCATCATCATCATCATCGTTGCTGTATTATCATTCATTTCAATACCATTATCTGATGATGACGCTGATACTGGACTTGAATGACCATTATTACTGGATGTTTGTGATAATTGTGTTTGATAATTGATACGTGTTTCATTATTGATACCATTACCATTACCATTACCATGATACATTGAAGCCAAATTTGTTGATGATACACTACGTGAATGACAAGAACGTTCAATTCCATGTCCATGATTATTATTACAATTGTGGTTTTGTTGTTGCTGTTGTTGTTGTTGTTGTTGGTGTTGTTGATGACGTGAAATTTTTCGTTTTGGTACTTTAAATAAATTATTTGAATCATTCATCATTGGATATTGTTGCTGTCTATGTGATGTATCAAAGAGATCATTTTTGATTATATTTATCATCTGATAATATGAATAAAGATCATCATTTAATATTGTCGAATTATTATTTGATATTGATGATGATGGTTTTGGTTCTAAATCCATCAATTTCGATGGTATCAATACAACATCGTTCATTTCACGTACTGATTCGATAAAATTTTCAATAATATGATTATTTGTATGAAATTGTTGATGTTGTTGATGTTGTTGTATGCTCATTTGTTTCATCAATAATGCACCACCATTATCAGTATGTGCAGCCATTGTAGCCGTTGCTGTAGCTGCTGCATCGGCCGATGTTGTGGTTGCCATTTTCATTTGTAATAATTTGGTCATCGATTTATTGGAATTTAATGATGAATGCTGTTGTTGATGTTGTTGTTGTTGCGAATGTTGATGAATAATATTCTCATCATCATTGATTAATGGCAACATTTTGAATGAATAATTCAGAAATATCTGGTTGGTTTAATTTTTTTTTTTTAACAATTCTTCAAACTGGAATCTGTTTTTTTTTAGGTTAAGGTTATGATGATCGTGATGATGATGGTGGCAATGTCATGAATTCACACCCAGAAGCCAACAGCAAGCCAAAACCAAAACCAAAACGGATAACGAATAGAAACAAAAAGAGAGCTTGTTGAGGGGAGTTAATTCTCGTCTCTGCTTATATTAAGTGTGTGTGTGTAGAATCAATGATGATGAATTCAATATTGAATGATGATCACTGCAACAACAACTACAACAACATTCAATGAGTATGATGATTAGACATTGAAACAAAATGAAGATTTATATACCCAAAAAATGTCTAATTTTGAATACAGAGAAAAAAAAGGAAAAGAAAATGGAAAAATAAAAAAAAAATGTACAGTACAATTTTTGATATATAGAAACTATAGTAGTAGTTGAATGAATGAATGAATGAATGATGATGATATAGCAATATGTAACAAATGTGTGTGTGTGTGTGTGTGTGTATGTATGAATGAAAACAGAAAACAAACACCAAAAGAATAATATAAAGTTATTATTATTAAACAAAACGAGATTGATAATATTTACCACTACTAATTATGATGATGATGATGATGATGATGATGATGTGGATATATTTTTTTTTCTGGTAAACCATACAAAATGAGAATAATATCATGAAACAATAATACAAAAAAAAATGGTTGTGTGTGTGTGTGTGTGTGTTTCATTTATATATTTTGTATAATTTTGTAATAAAAAAAAAGAGAAAGAGAGAAAAAAAATTTTCTCTCACATTTTTTCCTCCCCCACCCCACCAAAAAAAAAAACTTGGAGTGGGGGATGAGGGAGGAAAAATAATAAATGACAAAATCATATGGTTGACGAGAGAGAGAGACGATGAAAAAAAAACATCACCACCACCACCACCAAAGAGGGTATAATACAATTGTTTCATTTGTTTCATTTGCATACACACAGTGTGTGTATTGGTGATAAATTTTTTTTTCTTTTGTACAAAAACACGTGCAATGGTGATGATTACAAAAAAAAGCAAATCATTCGATTTTTTTTATTGTGGCAACATGCGGAAAAAAATCGGATTTTCACACACACACACACACACACAAATCAGAAATGGTGGTAGTAGTAGTTGTTGATTTAGGTTTTTGTTTTTGTTTTCATTTTGGAATTATCACACCACTTTTGTTTAGAGTTTAAAATTTCATGTTAAGTAAAAATTTGTTGATTTGACAGAAAAAAAAGAAGCCAAAAATTCGGGCAAAAACGGATTTTTTTTTCATAATCGAATGATTTTTTTTTCGCACTGGATTAATCATCAGTGCCGATCATCAACGGATTGATCGAATGATCAACAATTGGCCATCATTGATTGATGCAAAATGAAATGGAATTATGAAAAAAAAACTTTGTCAATCAAGTCCAATAATTATCATTGATGTTCATCATGATCATCATCATTTATCATATGACAAAAGTTATTTATTATTGCGTGATTTGATGCATTCCAAACCATAAAAAAAAATCATTCGTTTTTTTTTGCATTTCAAATAAATATAATCGAATGATTTATAGTAATGCAGAGAAAAAAAATGACGCATGAGAATCATGAATAATGATGATGATGATGATGTTGACGGCCATATGGTATGATTTTTGTTTTTTGTTGTGAAAATTTAAATTAAATTTCCATTTTCCTTGATATTGACCCTTCTGCATTGATGATGACCGGTCAATAGAAAAAAAAATTTGTTTCGTAAAGATTTTCAAGGGTTCAAGGAACGGGTTCGTTCAATTTTTTTCCCCGTTTTGGATAATTTTTCCCGTTTGTTTTTTTTCTTTTTCTCTGTGATTGATTTTTTGGTTGTTTATTTCATTGTCCATGAACCATTGACCTTTTTTTGTCAATTTATTAGATAACGTTAATTTTTTGTTGTTGTTCTGATGTTGTTAAAAACACGTGGCCTTGATATGACCATGATCACCAACATGGTCTGGCCCAATTTGTAATTTTTATCGACCAACCACCATACCAAAAAAAAACTTGTTTGACGGTCATGTCATGTGTCAATACTTATAAATGATTTGGTAGTAGTTATAACCCATGGCCCTTGAACTCAATATACCATCATAATGCATGAATGCACGTGTGTGTTAGGCCAAACGAGGCCATTCAAAAGACTAACTAGGCCGTCGAAGGTTATATGAAGGTCATTTTTGTTTGATAGTGAAGGTTATTCAGTATTTGAATAATTTGTTTTTAGGTCGATCATTTAAATTGATGGTCATTGATACTAATGTTTGTTTCTAATAATAGAAAAAAAACTATTATCAAGGTCTAAATGCCAAGGCCACATCTATGGCATAGTTCATCATCATGTGGATGCAACAAATAGTCAAGGCCAATTCACTTACTAAACGAGAGAGAGAAAAAAAAGTAAGGGTTATTTTATTGTCAACCCTTTGAATGTTTTTTGTTCACGCGCGTTCAAGGTTTCTAACAAATAATCGAAAGGGTTAACCATTTTGTCACAAAAAAAAATTTTTTTCGAGGTCACAAGGTTGTTTCACAAGGACTTTTTTTAATGAATTTGTACCAAAAAAAATCTATTATTATTAATCAATTTATATTATAATAATAATGATGATTACATAATAGTGAAATGAAATAAATGATAATGAAATGAAAAAATTAATGTTTAACAATCAATATTGGTGTGTGAAATAGTCAATAAAAAGGTTTGCCTGTTAAATAATCTTAATCATTATTTGAACGATTGTGTAATCTCTCTCTCTGTGTGTGTGTGTGTGTGTGGAATGAAAAGAAAATGGCAAATAATTTGCCAGGTAATGTACTTTGATTATATTGATTTACTAATGCTGTCCATGTGTGTGTGTGTGTGTTTTGTCAAGTGTTGAAAAAACTGCGTGTGTGTGAGAGAGAAAAAAAAACAGAAAAAAATTTGGATCAATTCAATGCAATCGATTGAAGTGAAACAGGAAAAATTGGGCAAAAAAAAAGAAAGAAAGAAAGTGGATGGGTAGCCGTCAATCATTTTCTGTTTTTTTTTATGAATGAAAATTTTGGCCAAGATAAAAAAAAATTAAAACAAAAATTCATCTATAGAATAGAATTGTGGGTATGTTGAGGGTATGTGATGATGATGACGACATTATGAGGAAAAAAAATTATTATTCGCATTTAGCGTTAATGATCAAAACCAAATTTGTGAACAAAATAAAAATAAAAAGCAAAATATAATCGATTGATCGATCCAATCCATAATATAAATGAATGAGTGAATGAATGAATAAATTGATGGTCAATAATAATAATAATAATATATATACCTTGATTCAATTGGAAGATAATAGATAAAATCGTAAATGTAATTTATAACACATCAATCATGTGTGTGCTGGATGTGATGTTTGTATGGTAATGTATGAATGCATTGAAACCAATGATGATGATGATAATGATTGATAAAAGTAATGGGGAATAAGTGACAAAATTTTCTAAATAATTAAAAATGTTCAGCTATATCTCTAATCATTATGATGATGATTATGATAATTGGTTACCAATAATGTCCAAATAAATTCGATGATGATGATGAATACTGACCAATAATAAATGTCTTGTGTGTGGGTGTGTGTGGTTAATGGATTGAAAATTTATAGAAATGAATATTTCAAAGAAAAATTGATTTAGTCGATTGTTTCATGAGAATATCTATTTTCGCCAGCTCCATTTCTAATAGTAGTTATGGTATATTACCAAACGGAACATTTTTTCGCTGGACGCATTGGTGAACCAGGTGGACAACCAAATGTTTCGCCAAATTCTTCCAAATTCGATACAGTACCAATGACACGAAATTGTGCTGGACTATGTGAACCAGCCTGTAAACGAAGTCTTAATACTTCTGGACGATATTTTCCACACCAAATATTTGCAGCCGATATCCAGAATAATTGTTTAGGTGTATATTTCAATCCAGGTAATGATGGTTCTTCACCATTATCTTTAACATATTCTTGATATGCCTAATGATAATGAAATAAACGATAAACATCAAATTCATTCATTCAATCAATCAATTGATAAAATAAAAGAGAAATGGGGAAAAAAAGAAATGGTAAAAATTTCATTTTCAATCTACAAATACACACACACAGACAGACAAATTATTGGGAAAACGTATCGGGAAAAAAAGTTTCAATTCAATTATTGATACTTACACGGAAAGCTTCTTTAATGCCACCATTATCGGCAATATTTTCACCTTGTGTATTGACGCCATTTACCTTTATGATGTGATTGTCACATAGAGAAAAAGAAAGAGAAAGGAAAAAACACGTGTATTATTTATAACGTGTGTGCAATCATTCAAATTATTACTTTTCGTGATAATATAATAATAATAGTAAGTATTGTAAATAAAAAAAAAATTATGAATTGTCCTAGTTAGTTGAAGGTCGAAAAAATCCTGAAAAATTTTTCGAGTACAAATTGTGTGTATGTGTAAAACTCAAAAAAAAAACAAAACAAAAATAAAAATAAAAACTAACCTTCAAACCATTCTCCGGAACCGTATAATTACCATATTGTTCTATAATACATTTCGTTCTTTCTTTGAAACTTTTATCCGTTTCCGGTTCCCACCAATTCACATTATTGCCATTCTTGTCAAATTGTCGACCTATTTTTATTATGAAAAAAAAGTGAGATGTAAAATAAAAATTTTTTTTCATTAAAAAAAACAAGATTTATAGTGAAAAAAAATTGAAAAAAATGAATTGGAACAGTAGTGGTCACTTGACCAGCCAAAAAAAAAATGAACAATCGAATCAATCGATCATATGATTGTTGTTTTTTTTATCGATTGTTTTGAATTTTGAACAAGGTCGCATAAAGTAGTTACCTTTATCATCAAAACCGTGTGTAATTTCATGGCCAATGACAAAACCAATCGCACCAAAATTCAGATAGCTGTAATAATAAAGATGAAAAAAAAATTAGAAAAGGAAATTATAGACATTTTTTTTAGTGAAAAAAAGAATCATCCAAGTGATGGTTAAAATTTTAAAAATTAAAAAAAATTCAAAATACTGATTCCTACATCGACAGACTGACAGACAGACAGACAAACCAGATCAATCGATCGATTTGTTAAATGATCGATGACCATTAGAAAAAAATTTTTTTCCCTTTAAAAATGTATATAGCGTATCAATATGGACAAGGAAAAAAATGTTCATTTTTTTACGTTCAAACAAAAAAAGTTTTTCTTGCTTTTAACGATCATCATCGATGTGTGTATGCCAGTATTGTTGATTGGTTCCAACAACCTTCATATCTATCCGGTTAGAATCAAAGCAAAGACTAGTAAAATCTTACTTTGGTCGATCACTGGAAAAGAATGCGCCCTGTAAAATTCCGGCAGGAAATTCAATACTATTCTCGATTATATTATAGTATGCGTTGACAACTGAATGAAAAAAAAATAGAAATAAAAATTGTAAATTTCATACAGCCAAAAAAAATTAACTCATCATTTTACCTGCAGATTTTCCATGTTTACGCCAGCTAATTAAGCCAAAAAAAATGACGAAAAAAAACGTTATTGAATGTTTGATAATTTACAAAATGAATGAATAACTTACTCTCCCTTCTTGTTCAATTTTCGTAGATATCCAAATGCCAAATCTGTTGACCATTTACGTAAAGTTTGTACATTGCTAAAATAATCATCTTTTACAAATTTGAGCTATATAAAAACCGAATGATTATTAATTGATTTGGTGTTTCATAAAAGACTACTATAAACATACCCCTTTATAGAATGATTCAATCTCTGTATTATTCAATAATTCATTTGGATATCCAATATAAGGTCGAATGGCCAATGCTTTATCACGTGCACGTTGTCTAGTCTGATCATCCATCCATTCGACACGATCCAAAATTTTCATAAATTCTCGATGTATATAGTCAACCATTTCAAGAGCACGTTCTTTAGAATTTCCTTTGAAATGATGTCTTACATAAAGTGATGATAATGAAATTCCCAATGAATTGGTCAATGATGATATACATTGTTCCCAACGAGGTTCTTCTCTTGCTTGTCCCGTTACAACTGTATTAAATTCTTGTAACAATTCACGCCATCTTTTGCCTAACATTGGTAGTGATTGTAATGCTACACGCCACATCATGTAATTAGCTAAAAGCCTGTTGATTATACAAAGTTTGAAATAATTAACTTGACAATCAGGAATGATAAAAACTTACTTTTTATCAGTTCTTTGTAATAAATCATCTAATTGTGTTAAGAATTTCGGTACATTTACAATAACTTCATCTTGATCGGTAATCTTTATGCCCAATAATGAATCGAAATATTTTTCCCAATGTATATTCGGTGCCAATTGTCGTATTTGATGAATATTCATTTTATTATATAAAGAACTCATATTACGACGTTCTTCACGTGGAAGACAATAAGCAGCCAATGTTGTTTCAAATTGTAATGCATCAAGCATTTCTTTTTCAGCTATCGTACGATTGGCGCCTAAAAATACGGCACTATCGACCATTAATTTATAATAGGCTGCTACAGATGAATCATTTAGGCCATTATTATAATAATTACGATCAGGCATTCCTAATGATGTTTGATCCAGATCAATTATATGGCGAGTATTATTACGAAAATCCGGTGTAACCGATAGATCGATAAGAATATCATGTGAAAAACCAAGTTCACGGAATTTAATCAATATATCGATCCAATTGAAATTTGATCCATTCCAATTCTGGCCAACAACAACTGGCCATCCACCAAAACGTTTCAATGCTAAATGTAATGGAGTGTCACCAGCTTTTTCAATGGCAGTCAAATTCAAACAGCTACGATACATATTACGCATTGAATCAAAAAATTCCGGTTCTTCCGGTGTTCCTTTTGATTCAACCAACACTAAAAAATTTGAAACAAAATTTAATCAATGAGAATTTTAATTATCATAAAAGAAATCAAACCTCGTAATTTATGATTAAGTTCATCTTGTAATAATGAAAATACTGATACAGTGGTACGATCATCCGGTATGACTTGATTCTTGATCCAACCACCACAAGCAAATTGATAAAAATCATCACATGGTGAAACATTTTCATTCATATTTGTTATAAGCTCTGATGCGGCACGTACACATCCCTGTGTAAGACATACATCTGTCGTAGGTGTTGGTGGCCAATTTATGGCCGAAGATGATGATGATGATGTGGACAATAATTTTGTATTTTTCAAGCTTTTACCCTGCTTTTCGAATATACGATTAACCGATGTTGATGATGATGATGAAGGTATTGATAATGATGGCGAATCAATCACGGATAATTTGGCTTTTTGATTTTCACGATTGACTAGCTGTTGCGCTGTCGGTGATGCTGATTGATGATGATAATGATTATGTGATACAATTGAAGTGAATGGTCCATGTTCTGTATTGGATGTTGTATCTGAAATAATCAAATTTAAATTTAAATGTTTTTTTTATTATTATATTAATACCTTGTTGTTGTTGTTGTTGCCGTTGATAACGAACCATAGCTAATGTAATGGACATTGCTACACACATCATCAATGTGATGGCCGTTACAGCACATAATAAACGTTCAAGACGAGTACGACGATTCCACCATGGTGGATTCCTAATTTTTAAAAAACAGAAAGAAAGAAAAAGGAATTAAAATTGAATAACTAGAAAAATTTTAGTAAAAAAAATCAATGAATAAATTATCAGTAAAATACCAGAAAAAACAAAATCGATTACAAATGACCATTGTCGTTTTTGTACGAATTTTTTCCTGGTCATTATTAGTTTTATTAATATTTTTTGTATTATGATTATTATTATTGATCTTCATCGTATTCGATGATGATGATGGTGTTGGTGATGATTGTGATGATAATTTGGCATTGGCCATCATATTGATTGATTGATGATGATGGTCATCATTTTGTAATTGTGGAAATTGTAAATAATCATTTGTTTTACAACAATTATGATGATTATTTATGTTGATAGATTTGCAATGTTCATCATCATCATGTTTAGTAGTCGGATTCATCATTGCCATATTTGGAATGATTATTGTTTTCTGGTTTTATGAACTTGTGTTCTAATAACAACAAAAAAAAACAGAAAACTTTACAAATTCATCAATATATGGCAAATATTTGCCAATTGTCATCTTTACACCATTTTATTTTTTTTTATATAGATGAAAAAAAAAATTTCATAAAACAACAACTTAACAGCTGATTAGAACAAGAAAAAAAAACTATGTCAATGGAACAATTTCAGCAATCACCAACAACAAATCAATCAAAACAATTCACACCAAAAAAACAAAAAACAAAAAACCAATGGTAATATAACCACAAAAAAATGATGTCATCATCATCATAGTGATGAAGTGAAAATTTTTTTTGATTTGTTTTTCAAATTCAAAACTTCAAACAAAAAAAAAATTATGCAACTGTTTTTTTTCTTTTGGTATAAAATCACAATTCATGAATGATGAAAATTCGTGTCAAAAACAAATTTATAAACAAACACGCACAGGGCGACAAACACACATACATACACACACACACACACAAACGAACGAAAATCATACAAGTTAATTATAAGCAATTATCGATTGATCTAGCAATGGTAGTGGTGGCTTGTATTGATCAATTCAATACATTTTTTTTCATATTTGACAAAAAACAATGCCAGGTAACACCTGGTCGTTTGTTTAAATAAAAAAAAATTTTTCATTTCATCATCATCATCAATGATAGTCGATATCATTGGTGATGACAATTATTTGAATCGATTTATTATTTCAATTGATCCATAAACAAATCAAATTGATTGATTGGATGTTAATAGTTTTTGAATAGAAAAAAAAAGAAAATCTGAATCGAATGATTGTTGAACTGAACACAAGTAGTAACAAACAAGAACATGGAACAAGAGTAAAAAAAAAATATTCGTTTCGTGTGTGTGTGTGTGTGTGTGTGTGTGTATGATGGCGGGTGTTTTAAATGTAAATGTCTCGCCAATTGATGTGCGCGTCAAGAACTTTTCAGGTTTCTCATTTCGTTTCAATACTGGTAATAAGCATCATCATATATATCACTGTGATGTTGTATGTTATGATTTTCATTTTGTTTTTTTTTTCACAATCTTTTTATATTTGAAAAGATGATGTTTCCAATTTTGGATCATATAATCATTCATTCATACACATGCTCATTCAATTCAATTTAATATGTGTGCGTGTGTGTAAGTTTATTATTAAATTTATCCATATGATCATATTATATATTGGGCAATAATAAAAAGTAACCATAATTTGCAAACAGCAACATACACACACACACACACACACACAGTTGACACAGGAACAGAATTACGAAAAATTCTTAGGAATTATTACATAATAACAGAGAGATAAAGCTATAAAAGTAAGAATTATTTTCAATTTACATTGAATCATGATGTTGGAATAGAAATCAATCTCCTTTGCATGCAAAAAAAAAAATTGGCAAAAAAAATGCATCAGTTGGGTTTTGATTAATTCGTTTTGATTGATTGTTAATGTCGTCATATCGTCATGTATGTATGTAAATGATTAAGAATTTATATGGATTCTCATCATTAAAGATCATCTTGTGATCATAAGAAAATAAATACATACATACCTGTATATGGTCAAAAAATTAATATCGTATATATCGATATTAATTATGTATAATGAAATATTAATAATTGTACATACATTTCTCTAGTAGTTCCAAGAATAATAATGACGAAAATAAAAAGAAGAATAAGAATGATAACCGTCCAACTTAAGATTTAGATATTATATACTGTGAGAAAATTTTTTTTTTTTTTTAAATCCAAGTCCTATTATCATCATCATGACTTGAAATTATGTCATGTAGGTCACATATATATTGTTTATGATCTTTTGTGTCACATTTTTTTCCCTTCATCTTATTTAACATCATTCATTTCATATAATAACCAACCAACTTGATTATCTTTCACATACATTTGACATTGAAAATTATTCACGATTTTTTTTTCATTGAAATAAAAAAAAAAGTTTTTATAGCTGATTTCTAGAGTAGAAATATTTCAATTAGCGAACAACAAAAGTTGTAAATCCAAAATCAAATTTTTTTTTTTAAGATGACGATATTCTAAATGTCATGCAAGTGGATGTATTTTGGATGTGCAAGAAAATTCCAAATATAACCAAAAAAAAAAATTCCATATGAATGAATAAATTTCAACATAAAAGTCAAATCAAATGATCATTGAGCCATAAACCATGATGATGTTTCGATTTACGAAATTGAATCATTTTCTCACTAGTTTCTTTTCATTTATTGATACATCATTGATAATATCGGATCGAACATTTTTGGTTGAACTATTATTCAATTAAAATTTATGAAAAAAAAATCGATCCTTGTTAAAACATATATAAATAGTAGACACAAGTTTGATCAATAAATAAATGTGTTCAAATATTGTCACAGGTGTGAATATTTTTATGATCTTGGAAAAAAAATATTGGTCCCAGATTGGTCCCAGGAATAGAAACATATCATTCAGAATCAATTTTCGAATCTATAAATTCATTATTGAAACCAATATGATAACTTTTTTTTCTTTCATTTTTTTACACTTCAATAGATTTATTATTACAACATATTATACCGTCTACATATATCTATCTATAGTGATTAAATATCATAAAATATATTCATATATTCGGTGACAGATGTGTACGTATATAATACGCTAGGGAAAACAATTATTTATAGGCTAAAAAAAAACATTTTCATATTGGAAAAAAAAGTGAAATGAAAAAAGATAACGGTGTACAATTTATGATCAAGAAAAAAAAACAAATTGGAGATTGGTCACGAGTTTTTATTGCTGTAATGAAAAAACATAATTTTTTTTTGAACAACACATGATCATGATGATGTTGAACAACAATGTGAATTATGAAATTTTTTTTTGTTGTTGAATTCAAAATGAATTGATAATTTGAAATCAGGAAATCATCAATGAAATGTTGAAAAGATTTATTCAATACACTGTCGCTTGTGTACATTCATTCATTCATTCATTCATCGCACACAAGTGTTAAGGTCAATTGATGAATAAACAAAAACAAAAAACAAAACTTATCGATATAAATATTAAAAAGCGGTCATCATTCGCATGGTTTTTTTTTCTTTTCATCTCTAACTAACAAACAACAAACAACTTTTGATCGTTGAAAGGAGAAAAAAATTCAAAAATTCATTTCCGTACGTCTAATGTGAACATTTTAGAGCATTCTCAAAATCAAGATGTCAAACTTTGCACTCTTTTTCTCACTATTTTGTAGTTTTGTTTATGCAACAACAACAACAACAAAAATTGAAAGTACTGGGAAAATTCAATAATTAGTCAATCACAAGTATTTAGGGCACAGAGATATATTATTGCAACCAAGTAAAAGTAAAACTAAATTAAAACAAAAAAAAATCAATCAGCCCAATTGATTGATTGAATATGCAGTGAAGAAAAAAAAATCAATTACAACAACAATGTTGATAAAAAAAAATCATCATCATTTCAATGAAAATCATTGAAACAAACATAATCATCATATATACTATAACATCATCATAATCATAATCATTCTAATTATGATTATTTTATTTTATTTTTTTTTTTTGACATCGTACTTTATCGATCGATATACATATTTAATTCGTCTCTTTTAGACATATTTCATCATCATTTAAATGATGATAAAAAGCTATATAACCATTTAAGATTATAAATGTTGTCATTATAATTATAGAAACCATTAATTAGTCTAATAGAAAATGAATTCATTGATGGATGGATCAATTGATTTTTTTTCTTTGATATTTTTAAACATAAAACATGTATCGGGAAAAACGCAAAACCAAAAAAAAAAAAAATTGTCTACCATGTTAATCAAATTTTTCATTAAAACTAACCTGAATTTGGCAAAATGTTCCAATCGATGGCCATCATTATTATTTATATGATGATGAGAATCATTATGAATTCCTGAAGGAAATGATGATGCTGATGTTGTTGTTGATCCAATAAAATGATGTTGATGTTGATGATCATTAAGATTAATAACATCTTCATTTTGTGATTGATGATAATGACCAATATTGTAATGATTATCATCATTATTATTATTATGACCTGCCATCGTTGATGAAGATGTTGTATGATTATTGGTATTTGACATAATAATGGAATTATTACTATTGCCAGTCATACTAGTCAATGTTGTATCGATACTATTTTGGCTTGATGATGATTTACTATGATCCATTTTATTATTGTTTGAATTTAAATTCAATTGTTTATCATCAACATCATCATTATCACCATTATTATTATCACCATTATTATTTTGATTATTAGGGTGAATATCATAATCATTATCACCATCAATGATCATCACCATTGTTGATTGATGACGACGATTTTGATCATCAACAATGTTAACATTATTAAATTGATTTTCATCGGTCATGATTTATGATATTAATCGCTAATGGATGGATGGATGAATGAGAAAATAATAAAATAAATTCGAAGAAATGAATTTTAGCAGAAAAAAAAATTTCTAGATATATCACTGGATTATTATTATTATTATTATCATCAGGACATCAAACAACAAACATCCACGCTCACACACTGATAATCTGGGAAATATCTCTATTTTTCACTGATTTAAATGGCCATGATGATCAAAGTTCGACAAACACACACACACACACACATAAACAACAACAAAAGTGTCCAATTTTATCCAAATTTTTTTTTCGTTGATAATTTCATTGATGATGACAAATTTAGATCTGGCACAATATGAATTTCACAATATGGTGATGATGATTAGACATTTGAGAAAAAATAATCCTTCCACCAATCGAATTTGTGTGTGTGTGTGTGTTTTCAAACAAAATCACGATTTTAAAACCAAAACATAAAAAAAAACAAATTTTTATAAACTAGAAAAAAATCACATACATTACATCGCCATCATCAGATAAACAAACGACAAAAAAAACCAAATCAAACCAGATTCAATCAATCAATCCATACAATAATATATTGATCCGGTTACGATTGAGGAAAAATTGTGTTTTTTCCAACTGTCATCATTAAAATTTTTGATTTGAACAAAATGGACTATTCAGGTCGTGTTGATTATTATATATATCGCTATGTCATAACATAAATCTGATGATGATTGGAATGATAATAATGATCTGGTGATAGATTTTTTCATTTAATTGCAATCATTTTGTTGATGAAATTTCTGTAGAAATGAAGTTGAAAAAAAAAATTTGGTCACAAAACAGACACATACATAGATATTATGATGATGATGATGATGAAGAAAATCACTACAGTGACAAAATTCAATACACACAGACTGAGTGATATTAGACAATTGACACAAAAAATTTTTGATCTAATTTGAAGAAAAATTTTTTTAGCAGCTGGTGATGATGAAATTTTCAAAAATGAAACAAAAAAAAAACTTTCTGACCATTTTTATATCGCGTTTTTTTCCCTTCAAAAGTTTTCTCTTACTTACTCTTTTTTTTTGTCTCTTTTCAAAAAAAAAAAAATCTTTTCTGGTTTCCTCACACACACACTCTCTCTCTCTCTCTCTCTCTCTCTCTCTCTCTCTGTAGCTTTCTTTGTCAGGTTTGGTCAAGCATCCTTTAAGCAGCAGCTATACATGTCTCTCTTTATCTTTGAAATTATTTTTTAAATTTCGCGCCGAGAAAAAAATTTTTAAAAAAAAATCACCGTTATATGATAAAAGAGAGAATCACAGGGTTGAATAATGAAGAATAATGAGTACAAAACTTGTTGCTACCATACATCCACATCACACTATAAACAAAAGATGCTGTAAAATTGCCATTTTCAACTGGTTCAACAAACATCTAAGCTATCATAAACACTAGATATCCGTATGATGATGATATCTAATGAATGAATGAATATGTTTGACATAACATTACAAGATGACATACATAAACCACACATATAATGACATTGAAAAATTTCCATGATATGAATTTAGAATAGAGTCCATTAGTGTATTTGACACAGACAATGGACAAGCGGTAATTTGGTTGAAACACACACACACACACAAAAAAATGGTTGTTGTAACATTTTGACGACACTAATCTAATATATCTGAATACATTATAAAAGGACAATGTACTTATCCAACAGAAAAAAATAAAATAAAATGGCGATGTTGATGATGACCAAGGACAAGTTTCTCTTCTGTTTTCATTAATGATCATGATGATGATGGTGATGATGATGATGATAAACTCGGAAGATAACCTCTATTTTTGTATATCAGGTTTAAGATCTGGAAAAAAAAGTTAGTTGATTAGTGGAAAGAAAAAATTTCATAGTTGATGATTGCTTTTACCCCATCATCGTTTAGGTCAATTTTTTTTTAAATTTATTTGAAGGGTTCAGATCTTTCAATGTCCATCAAAAGAATAGATTTTAAATTATTGCAGGAAACATCTTGAACAAACATTCAATTCAATTCAATTCAATCCAATTATAATGATGATGATGATGATAATGATAATAATCGAACCGATTCGCCGATTGTTATTAAACATTCGATTCTATATTGACCCTAAAGGTTTTTTTTCGAATTCTATTCAAGCTGATCTAGTTTTTTTTATCTGTTATCCAATTTTTTTTCGGTTCAATCAAATTTTTCATCAATCGATTTTGTGATCAGATATTACCAAAAAAAAAGATGATTATTATTATCATGATAATCATCTCGCTTTCTTGCTTCAAGATAATATCCCTATTTGATCATTATTATTGAAATCAGATGGTTATTTTTTTTTCGTTGTTGATATTGCAATATACATTATATAATTATACTATATTACTGCTGTATAAATAGGCGATTTTTTTCTGATTGATCAAATTCAATTCAGCTGTTTCGATGTGAAGATATTCAATTTCAAATCCGATAAGAATTGCTAATTGCTAATAACATAATAATGATCTTTTCACGATCTTTTTCAATCATCAAATTGACCACATGATCAAATGATTATCATAATAATAGTGGACAAAAAGGCCAAATGATGATGATGATGATGTTGTTCATTTAAGATGGAAATTAATACAGAAACTGTAAAGATGATTAAAAATAATCGACAAAGGTATGAACAAATCACCACAAAAATGATCCATTAATCATAAATTTTTATGTTTTTTTTTCCATAACAATAATAACCAATAACGAATGATTCACCACTCACCTTATTACCTCACTCGAAATTAATGGTTCAAAGTCTAATTTTTATTTTCTTTTACATCAAAGTCATCATCATTGTCAATTACTGTGTGTCATCAAAATGACAACAACAACAAAAATCATCATCATCATCATCATCATCATCATTGAATCCTTGAATGAAAATGTCAATTTGTGAAACCATAACACAACCATGAACAACATCTGAATGTGAGTAATAAAAAAGAAAGAAAGAAGATGAAGATCATCGAATTTGAGATGAAAAATTAAAATTTCTCTACCAAAAATGAACATCATCATCATCATCATTCTAAATTTAAAAATGTTTTGCTGTTGACAACAACAACAACTTCCATATCGAAAGAATGTTTCATTGAATAATTGTGATGAATTTCATAATTGAAGAAATATTACAACAATGAAAATGTATATAGTGTATGATGACATTCATTCATTCATTCTATGTTTGGCGTGATTACATGTGATCACAAGGAAGATGATTCTCCTAGGATTTTAATTTTTTCATTCATTCAAAAAAAAAAAAAATTTAAAAAAAATTTAATTTAATTTTCAATAATAATGAAATTGGAATTTTCCAATAGTATCCAAGCAACAAATGATTTGATGATGATCACATGATAATGTGCAATACATACATTCGAAATTTGATTCGCAAATACCTGACAATTAACGATGCATGGCCATATGATGATGATGATGATGATGAAAACAAAATCATTCAAGTAAAAGGCCAATTGAGCATTGATTTTATCAAAAATTTTTTTTCGTTTGTTTTTGTTTTTAAGACAACGAGCAATTAATTTTTTTTTTTTTTTTTTTTTTTTTTTTGATAGATAGATTCAGATCGGATCGGATCCAAATCAAATTGAATGAATGAAATAAGCAAATAGAAAAAAAATTGGCAAATTGACATCGATGTCAATCCAGTCAAGATGATTGTCATTACAGTAGTAATCATTTGTTTTTTGTTCGGATCAATGTATGCATTTGGTGTGGCCGGCCTCTCGTCAATTGGATTTTTCATTTTCATTTCTTTTCTTTTTTCTCTCGGTAATGTTTCACCTTTTTTCCTTATCGTTCACCATTTTCAAATGATCATCATATCACTAAGGTAAGGTAAGAGAAAATTTTCATTTCTTTTCCGTTTGTCTCTATATATGTCTACAACAGTTGTCTGTTGATTATGTCATTTATGATTTTTTCCATTATTTCCGTCATTTGATTCTAGTGATTTGTTCCCTTTTTTTATGATTCAATCATCATCATCATAATCATTATTTGTTTATTGGAAAAAAAATGCTAATAAAATTTTTTTTTGTTTCGTTTTCTTTCCCCAATAATAGAAAACGAATATTTTGGCTTATTAAACGATTCAACAATTCTAGGGGACCATTTATTCAATGATTCATATATTGATCAAAATAAATGAATTCGGCAATGATAATGAATGGTAACAAACAAACATGCAAGCCAAGAAAAAAAATGCCCAATTACAATCAACATTTTTGTTTTTTTTTTCGCCCGTTAAAATCATTTTCGGCTATTCAATTCTTCCTGGTTCAATCAATTATACCCAGTATTCGGAAATGTTTGTCTGACAGGCGCTTATCCTCAATGATCATCATCATCATCATCGTTTATATAACGATAGGCAATCCCTTTAATCGACTTTGGCTTGGTAATTAAACACACACATACACACACACACACAAACATACATCTTTTTTTTTTGCTTCATTTAGACATGAGAAATTTATTTTGATTTTTTTTTCTAATCAAGATTTTTATTCTAATTTCTTTGAGATCATTGATAATAACATTGAATGAGATGATAATCAATTTTTTTGTTTTGTTTTACTTACAAGGTTTAGGTCATTAACCATCAACATTTTTTTTTGATGGAAAAAAATTTTCTACCATCAACAACATTTATATGATGAGGAAAAAAAATCTTTGATCAGGTTTTTTGTCCACCACCATGGTATTTGTTCTGGCCATTTGTTTCGTTATCATCATCATCATCATCATCAAAAGTTAGCAAATAGACACTTGTTGTTTGTTCATAAATGTTCAAAAAATAAACGTCATCATTATCAATTTATCAATCAATATATCGATTATTTCAGTAATCAGCAAAAAAAAAAAATCACAATTCAATTGATATTTGTGTGATACCATGTGACCAGTATATATAATTGCATAATTGAAATTTTTTTTTGTTCATTTTGCGTCATTGTTTGATCAAATAGTTTTTTCATTATTTTCTCATAAAAAAAAATCGAATGATTCCATATATTTGATTTAGTCGATTGATTGATTGATTGATTGTTCATTATACACACACAGTTCAGAGTCAAGTTCACAAACAACGACCAAAAAAAAAAAAAAAAAAAAACAAAAACGAATCGATATGGCTTTTTATCATCATCATCATCATTATGTTATCGATGTCCTTGAAGAACCCTTTGCTGCTGCTGCTGATGGCAAAAAATTTTCAATGAAAAACTTTTCATACAAACAAACAAACAAATCAATCACAATTGTGATTCAAAATATGATTGATTAGAATGTGAAAAATGAAAAAAATTTAAAATCATTTTCATCATACACACACCCACACGCACGCACAAACAAAGAGATGTTGTCAATTTTATTCTTTATTGTTTAACAAGAGAAAAGTTATTATCATCAGTGGTTGATTGGAACAAAAAAAAAATTTGTGACGTATTTGATTCATTTGACATTGGTGGAATTTTTTTCTTTGCTTGAAAAAAACCAATTTTACACATTTGAAAAAAAAGTTCTGTGAACTCTCTCTTGTTGTGTTGGATTTTTTGTTTTTCAGAGTTTGAAAAATTTGTTTCCTCGTTGTTTAAATTCATTTCGATTTTTGGATTCAAAAATCCTGAAACAAAATCCTGGGGTTGTGTGGTTGATTCATGGTTGAATGATGTTGATGTTTTGTTTACAATTTTCATTTCGTTTATTTGAATTTGATATACCAAACACAATTGTCAGTCAAAATAAATATGATTGACAAATTCGATGAAGCAAACAATCCTTGAATCATGTCATCATTTCGTTGTTGATTATCACTGTGTTGTCGTTGTAACAATTGTACAATTGTATGGTTACCATTATTATTCAATGATGATGATGATGATGTTTGATTGTTGTTGTTATTCTTCCAATATATTGATAATTTATCAATAGATTCAACAATCACTGCATATGGCCATTGAATCATTTGAATTCCATCACCATTGTTGTTATTATATGGAATTATAGTGATAAAACGTTTTTCCATTCTGGATGCTTGAATATAGCCAAATGCATCAAATACACCAACGTGTTTTGGTTCGTATTGACCATCACCATTGTTGATCTCATAGATGAATGCATCGACATCATGTCTGATAACAAAAAATGGTAACCTATATTCACCACTATTATTCGGTATCATACATATCCATTGATGTGATGTTAAATCGAATTCATTTTGAATAACACCGGTTTCATTTTTAAACACAGTCATAATTAAACGATCATAAAAATCCTGTAAATCACAATCTTCAAGTTCCAAACGATTATTGTCAAAAATATTATCATGTTGATCAGGTTTCCGGTTGACCATATCACCTGTATCAAATTTTTGTGCAATACTAATTTCATCATTTTCATCAATAGTTTCCTGTAAAATACTATCGATGATAATATTTAAAAATTTCATTCGTCCATTACTTATAACGATAAGATTATTATCATCTGAAATGGCTACATATTTTGGCCAATCTGATTTCATTCCATTTTCAATTAATTGACGATAATTTTGTATTGTCCATTTCTGTCTGTCCAATGTTAACCAATGTAATGATGAACAGAAACAACTTTTAAATTGATTATTATTGATTATATCACTAGAATCTTTTTCATGTTTGATAATTGAACCAAGTATAATTGAAAAAATCGATAATGAATTGGAAATAGAACCACCAGTGTTGAATAGATACATATGTGATGATTGTTGGAATTTATTATTCGCATTCAAACCATTGAAATGAACAATAGTTTTCAATGTCCATAATTCATTTGAAAAATTTCTTTCAATGATCAATAGATCTGTAGTGAAACGATTTAAATCAAAACGTTTAGAATGAGCAATGACAACAAATAATTCTGATAAGAATGCTATCGATGCATATGATGAAAGTCGTTTATAATCTAATGATAAATAAATAATAAAATTGATTAAAATGAGTAAAAAAAAAATTTTTTCGAAATCATACCGGGAATTTGAAACAATTTGTTGAATTTATAACCACAATGATCAATACCGATAATTGCGCCTTGTTCAGTTATAAAATACATTCGATCTGACGACGAGATTCTATCGTAAAACAGGTTATTGATATTCGATGCCATTGAAACATGAACAAAACTATAATCATTTTGTTCCAATTCCAATGTTTGTAATCGGCCATAAATCGATTCAAATGGCAATGATTTAATATCCCATTGTACATTTGATTGTAGCCGATATGAATCAAAATTAACATTGATTAAATTACGATCAACATGTAATTCTTTTGCCATTTCTTTTCTTTTTTTTTTGTTAATCACAAACAATCAAATCATCATCATGTGGTGATTTAGAAAAAGTATTGACAGATGATGAATTTTAGTACATCTTTACATGGATAGATGGAAGTATAAGCAAGTATTTTTTTCAACAACATTTTTTTCATTGAAATTTTTAATTCAATTAAATTTTGCCAAAAAAAAAAAAAAATTAATCAAAAAATAAATCAAGCTGGACGTTTTATCTTCAAATGATTATAGAATGAATCAACGAATTTATCTGTCAAACCTAATTTATCAGCCATATGTGCTAATGGAATAAGATTTTCGGGAATATTCGGTTTCGTTTTGGTACCACCCAATGAAGTTGGCAATTCTTGTGGTTCCATTATGGTAAGCAATTCTTTAGATTTCTGATACGTTAACATTGCTTTTAGTTTAGGATTCAAAAAACTAACAATCATTGTCATAACAGGATTCAGTATCCATGGTAAATCGACAACAAGAATTTTTTTCAAACTACTTGGATAATTTTCAACAATTGTCATCTTGAATTTAATCAAATCCATGTTTACATTTGATGGTCCAGCACCACCAGCATCGATCAACATAATGAAACCATGTGTTGCAGCCATACGATCAATACGTTCCAACATATGAGCAATAAAATGTTTAGGTAATTCATTCAATTCTTTAAAAGTTTTTTGTGAACGAAATGCTTCCATTTGAACATAGGTACCATCTTTAGCACGGCCACAATCAGCTAGTTCCCATAATTCTTTTGGAAACATATCATCAGTTCGTTCATGTATACCATATTCTTTTTTCCATCGATAACATTTAATCATAGCATCGAATGAAACATTTTCATCACCATTATATTCAAGTAAAAATCTTCGTACTTCCCATTCTTCTTCTTTGATACGTTTCACATCAATTTCATGATATAATGATGAATTTTTTTCAATCTCTTCCAGAAAACGTTGACGAAGTTTTACAATCGATTCTTCCGTTGGTTGATTGTTGTTGGTGGCTGCCATTGTGTGGATAAAGAAGAAGAAGAAGAAGAAAAAGATATTGAAGAGCAAACCAAAGCAAAGATTTTAATGACGATCAAGCTGTCAGATTGTGGATCATTTTTATTTTCTCCATCCAAAATCAGATCCACTTATTGTATATATTGTGTAGTCAGATAAGATTATGATCAATTCAATGATGATTGGTTGTCTGTGATTAATGTACCTCAAAATAAATTGTCAATAATTGAAACTTTTTTAATTAATCTATTTATTGGTAATTTTTTTTATGTACGCGAAACACGTGGCAACTATCATGGATTGTTGTACCAGAAAAAAAAATAAAAAAAGTGATTAGTTATCATCTCGGATCATCCAGGATGTAGATAATCGGCGGAGGCCCCATTTTTAATTATTTTTGATCAACAACAATTGATGATGATGATGGTGTTGGTGTTGATGGTGGTGGACGATTTAGATTGAAAAATTTATACAAAAT
Organism: Dermatophagoides farinae; assembly: GCF_024713945.1. NCBI lineage: Eukaryota > Metazoa > Arthropoda > Arachnida > Sarcoptiformes > Pyroglyphidae > Dermatophagoides > Dermatophagoides farinae. The sequence continues at coordinate 2,459,893 of NC_134685.1, read as the reverse complement.
ATCCACTAATTCTTCATTTAAACCTAATTCATTAGCCATATAAGCCAATGGTTTTGTACCCATTATCATCAATTGATTTTCACGTAATCCACCCAATGTTTTCGGTATCTGTTCACGATCAATTGAATCTAATAATTGTTTTGATTGTAAATAGTGGATCAATTGACGAAATTTTGGAAATAAAAAATTAACAACAATCGGTAAAAATGGCCGAATAATCCATGGACAATTTACAAGCCATATTTGTTGTAAACCTAATGGAAAATGATCGGATGCAATCATTTGAAATTCAATCAAATCAAAATTAATATTATGATGTTGAGCATTGGTTAGATCTTTAAGTGCAATGAATCCATTTTCACCAGCAAGACGATCCACTTTTTCTAAACAATGTGCAACAAATTGATATTGTAATTGTTGTAAATGATTACATTTTCGTTGATAACGTAAAACTTCAATAATCACAAATTGTCCATTGATTGATCGAATTATTTCTACACCAGATAATTGCCAAAATTCTCGTGGAAATGATTGATCTGTACGATCGTGTATGCCGAATTTGTTTCGCCAACGATATGTACGTTGCATTGAATCGAATGCAATATTTTCATCAGCATTATTAGCGATTAAAAATCTTTTAATTGGCCATTCTTCTTCACGTATACGTTTAATATCAATTTCATGGTAATACGATGGATTTGTTTCAATTTCTTTTTCAAAACGTTGTCTAAGTCTTTCAATAAACGTTAAATCAATCATTGTGTGTGTGTGTGTGTGTGGAAACAAATATAATCAATATTGATTGAAAAAAAATATTCGAATAATTTTTCAACTTTTATGCATTGTGTCTGTGTGTGTGTGTATTTGGAATTTATCATCAACATTTTTATCAATACGGAAATTTACTAATCTAGGACATTGACTCAGTGATTGAATGATTCGATTGATATCATACAGAAAGTTATATGGATAGATATAAGAGACAACGTGCGATGAGCCAGGAATTAAAGATATGTTTGATGGTTGGTTAAAGTTCAATTTGCCATTATTATTATTTTATCGTTGTAAAATTCTAAACCAGATTAAGCTGACCATTTTGATTTTGATTATTTTCTTTCGATTGATTTTCAAGCATTGCATTCAATTGATCACTTTCACGACGTTGATGTGCCAGATGTCTGGTTTTTATGCCAAACAATTCAATTAATACTGATGTAAAAATACTAAAAAATGATCGATTCGTTTTGTGTACGGCAACCAATTGTTGTTGTTTCTGTTGCTGTTTATCTTTTATATTTTTCGATTGATTAACCACTTTAAATATTTGACTATAATGAATCAAATTGAAAATTAATTAGTAATGCAAATTAAAGATTCAAGAAACATTTTAAGATTGAAAATACCCATTGTAAACATCAATTAGTTGTGCGAATTTTCCTTTTTGATTCTTTTGCAATGATAATTCATCCATAGTTTTTGAATTGTCAAAATCTTCAAATACATTTTCAAAGAAATGTTCTTCACCATGAACGAAAATATCTTCCAAATCATATGCATGTATAAGATCACGAACAGCTTGTTTGTCCAAAAATTTCTGTATACCATTATGAATGAATTCATTTAATTCATGTTCACGGCTCCAAATATGATCATAATTTTCAATTTTATTACGAAAAAATTCCGTTGGCGATGGTGAACGGCCACGATCATAGCCACCTCTTTGCATATGATATGAATCATTTGAATATGTTGATAATGATGATGGTGAACGTTCTGAATTCAATTTATCCAACATTGTTGATAGTGACATTTTAAGATGATTTTTTCGTTGATAATGATTCTATATTGAATGTTCCGTATGGTTATTTGTATCAAAACAAAATGAACAAAAAAGAAAATTTTATCAGAAAAAAAACAATGAATTGGAAACCTTGATCTTGAGAATAAGCAGTAATAATAATTAAATTAATTACTTGCCAATAACCAATAAATCCGGGCAATAATGATTGTGATTTTATATTTGAAAAAAAAACGAATTGAGCCAATTTTTCCGTTGAAGAAGAAGAAGAAGAAGAAGAATACGTTTGAAAATGATCATAATTCCATATTTATGGCTGTTGCTAATGGTAACCACCATCATGATTGTAAAGGGAATAATGTTGTTGGATAAAAAACCGATCGAAAAAGATCAATCATCATTATCAATAAATGAATTATGTCAACAAAATTCCATAGATAATATGTTTGAATTAGATTCGATACAATATTATCATCATATTGATCGATTTTGGCATTCAAATAATAATGTTGATGATGATGAAATAATAAAAAATAATATAGCCATTCCAGATTCTCGTATTGGACAATTATTCTATGGTAGTTTTCGTCGCCACCATTTTTATTCCGGATCCGATTTCAATACAAAAGGTTTCACTGGATTCATGTTTATTGATGATATTGGTAAAATTTTTCGTAAAAATGAATTTGTTTTGATTAGCCGTACATTACTTGATGATGAATTTGTATTCATCACTGGCATAAAAGACCATAAAACTGGACATTTGGCTGTTGATTATAAATCCATTATTGATGATGAAAATGATCTACCAATGGAAAAACAAAATTTAGCAAAATTTATGCAATTTTTAATACCAAATAGAAAATTTACCACAGATTTAACAATACATTTGGATTGGAATTATAGAAAATTATTTGTCATCATACGATTAGATGAAAATTATGCTGCTGCATGGAAATCACCATTAAGTATATCGATGTATGATATGAATAAAGATTCATTAAAAGATATTATTGAAAGTAAACAAAAAGTGGATGGATTACAATTTGCTATCAATGTAATCGGTACAATTAGACAATTTGAACAGAAAAAAAATTCAACAAAATTAATTCTACTTACACAACAACATAAACGAACATTTGTTGCAAATACATTTGATGGAAAAAATAACATGGTACAATTGGTAAGTTTTTTCTTTGGAAATGCAAAAAAAAAAATTCTGATTCTCACACCACACAGATGGAATATGAAACAATGGATAATGTAATGACATCATTGTTCAATTGTGGCCATAAAAATGCTGATGATGATGATGATGATGATAATATGAAAGTGGTGAAAAAGATGAAAAAATCATCATCATCATCTAACACGATGAATGAATTGAATAATTATGCCAAATATATTAATTATTTTCTTTCGGCAGTGATTACAACATTGATGATTACAGCTTGTATGATACCATATTTTATTCGACGACGACAGCAACGATATCCAGCAATAAAAAATTTAAAATAAAATAAAAATGAAAATTTTTTCAAAAATTTTTTTTTTTTTTTTTTTGAAAATTCGAAAATATCGGGAAAAGTTCTGGAATTTTGCAATTGTATTTTTAAGGCTGTGTGCAAATGTTCCCGACAATGTTTCCACCACGCTACTTTTTTTCTATTCTGTATGACGCGCGTTTGAGTCTCACTTGTGTTTACTTCCTATTTTGAGCCGCTGTGTGTGAATTTTTATTTTTATTTTTTTTCACAATCAAAATTCTTACATTTCGTTGTAAAAATGTATCGTCGATCATCAAGTCGTGTACCATCATTATCATCATTATCATCAAACAACAAATCGAAATCTACTAATGGCGGTGGCGGTGGTGGTGGTAATATTAATACATCATCAAAATCAAATCGTAATAATTGTAATGAAAAATTTACAATGGAAAAAATTTGCATGGGAATCGATATGAAATTAGACCAGATCGATATGATTGCTTTTGATACAAATGATTTGGCTAAATTAATGGATCTAAAATTTGAACTTCAAATTCAAAAAAGTGAACAGGAAAAACTTGCACGAATGATTACTAAAAAAACCAATATAGAAAGATCATTATTTGAGTATGTACGAAATTTGGCTAAAAAAATTAAAGAATATGAAATAAAAATTGATAGAAAATGTGCTAATTTAAATCTAAACGGTAGTGCCACCACTCAGACAAAATTGAATGCACCACAACCTTCGAATGATGATGTTTCATCATCAGAAATGGCGAAAAATATCTATCCATTGGTGAATGATGAAAATTTGGCCAATAATTTTTCACGAGAGTCATTGTCATCATCACCACCATCACCTTCATCATCATCATCACCACCACCACCACCTTCATCATCATCACCACCACCACCGCCAAGAACTGGATCGTTTTTGTCACAAAAATCTGAACAAACAAAATATTCTGAAAATGATAATCATCATCATCATCATCATTATGTTGATTCACGTCCTTATCGACGCATAAATATTTTTACTGATCAAAAAAAATCTGTCCCCATTGAATCATCAAATCCAAACAAATTGACAAGTGCATTGGATATATTGAAAAAGACAAAAAATCACAAACTATCAATGGTTTTTGATGATCCCATTACTAATGACGGCATTGAACATGGTAATGATGTTCGTTTGGCTTATGGTGGTGATTTTATTTTCGATGATGATCCAGATCCAACTATTGTGCCACAACCAGTAGCTAATCTAGAAAAAGATTGGAAACAAAATATGAAAAATTTTCTAATGCAATATCATGATTATCCAACACATCGATTGATTAGAAAATTTAATCAATCACGTGCACCATTTTTGAAGCAATTATCATTAAATGATCGAATTGAAATATTCAATTCAATGTTGAATGAATTGGTGGAAAATTATCATGATGAACATGATAAATTGATTGTACCGTTTATAAGAATGGCTGAAGAAATTTTTATCCCATCACACAAATTACATATAATGGAATGGGCTAATGAAAAAATTAAAAATGGCCTTTATCATGATATAATTAATTATTATCAAGAATTACAACATCAGAT